>NC_084618.1:54489710-54864710 GCF_033978795.1 Nerophis ophidion
ATATGCTACTTTTAAACTTTCATGCAGAGAGGGAAATCACAACTAAGTCAATTGACCAAAAGTGTATATTAAAGTTATTAAGCAATGGCACAAACATTCAAGTCATTTCCAAAACATAAAGTGCAAGATTGTCAGAGACATTTTAAGTGTCAAATAAAAATGAGCTGCATAATAGGAAGTCAAATAGTTTTCGTTCTTCACTATGTGGTAGGTTACGACGAACGTTATGAAATTCTCTTCATTCTCTAGCGAGTGACTTTTCAAATGATGTTACATATTAGCAGTAATGCTACTTTTTATAGCAACCCTTTTCCCCCCACACTTGACAAATTACGGTTGTCTGTTCGACATATTCCCACTTGAAGCCGAACCACCGCCAGATGATGAAAACCCTGCTGTTTTTATTGGGTATTAAGTCTTCCTTCATTTGTTACCAGATCCGCACCTTCTTTCTCGTACGGCTACTTTAGCAGCTAACGTTGCACCGTATGCTAGCTCTCTGCTGGGCGAGGGCGAACACGTTGTGACGTAGGACGTGACAGTTTGTGACGTGTGTAAGAATGTGCGCCTGCCTGTCTGTGAGAAGGAAAGACAAGAAAGAGCGAGAAGAGCCTGAAGTGTACGCACGCAGCTAAAAGCAACTGCGCGAGAACGTATACTCGAATATTACGATAGTCATTTTCTATATTGCAGAGACAAACCCGCGATATATCGTATATATCGATAGATCGCCCAGCCTTAAGTGTTGCTAATCAACCTATCCCCAGGTGCATGTCTTTGGAAGTGAGAGGAAGCCGGAGTACCAGGAGGGAACCCACGCAGTCACAGGGAGGACGTGCAAACTTTACACAGAAAGATCCCGAGCACGGGTTTGAACCCAGGACTACTCAGGACCTTCGTATTGTGAGGCAGACGCACTAACCCCTCTGCCACCCTGAACAGAAAATCGGAATTTTGTCAAGTGAGGGGCAAAACGGCGTTGCTATAAAACGTAGCATTACTGCTAATATGTAGCATCATTTGAAAAGTCACCTGCTGGAGATTGAAGAGTGCTTACTCCGCATTTCAACATCTCCGTTCGTTGCCACACGCCCACACCATCAAAATGCCGAGGCAAACATTTCTAAAATCAACACCGTATGAAAAAATAGTGAACAGTTGTGAATTCCTATATGAAAGTTTAAAATGATCATATATTAATGCGGTCTGAACAAGAATGTTTTAATGTAGACAAATAGGATCATCATACTGATGTGATTATATGTATCATGTGCTGATTCAAGGCTATGGCAAACTATCGAGAAATATATCGTGTATCGCTATATGGCCTAGAAATATTGCGATATTGAAAAAAGGCCATATCGCCCAGTCCTAATTACGAAATACAATTTTGTGATTCATTTGTTTCAATGCAAGCACAGTGGTTAGCACTGTCAAGTGTAGATTCCTACACAGATCCTTAATCGTACCTCAAACTGTAATTTCATTAATACAATTGAATATGTTCTTCCAACTGCTAATGTAGACTACAGTACAGTTTGGTATATACTGCGTTACCTTTAAAAATTTCAGAAATTATAGTATATGCTGTATTTCCTTACTAAAGTGAAATTGGTACATTTCCAGAGCGACTGCTTGTTTGAGCGCTGGAGAGAAAAAGTGTACGGTGATAATGCATGCCGACTAACCTCAATGCACAACAATATAAATCCCGTTTGTAGTGCAAACATAAAGAGTGGCTTTATATCGAATACTGACAGATGAAAATGAAAACAGTGTAATGTCAGTGCTCATGCTAGCAAGCGTTAGCAAAGTACGCTAAGCTACACACTGACAGCTACGAGTAGCCTTCGCGAACAAGGTTAGGTTGAGAACAAAATTCAGACATAGCTGATACATTCTACTGCGGTTAGCTGAGTTTCACGCACACATTCAATGCAACAGAAAATGCTAAAAGAAACGCTGTGTACTCACCTCAGAAATCACATATGAAGAAGAGCTAGCTTGCTGGCTAGCTAAAGTGCTTCAGTGCGGGATTTTTTTTTTTAGCTTTTTGAGGCATTCGTCGAAGCTCCAAGAACAGCGGCGCCTGAGCAGAGAGTCAAGTAAGTGAAACACAATGAGAATGCACTCGCAACACGCTACTGGCTAGTATGGAAGTGCTAGGGTTGCTGCGGAGTCAAGCAAAATTTGCAGAAATGTTCAAAGCGCTGTGGAGTCAAGTCTGTGGACGGGCGGCCATTTTGCTGCTCAGCATGAAGCGTCTCCAATCGCCAGTAGGGGTGGGCGATACTGTACATTTTGGTATCGGCCTGATACCGATTATATACAGTACTTTAGCCTACTCAGTGGCCTAGTGCAGTGGTTCTCAACCTTTTTTCAGTGATGTACCCCCTGTGAACATTTTTTTAATTCAAGTACCCCCTAATCAGAGCAAAGCATTTTTGGTTGAAAAAAAAGAGATAAAGAAGTAAAATACAGCACTATGTCATCAGTTTCTGATTTATTAAATTGTATAACAGTGCAAAATATTGCTCATTTGTAGTGGTCTTTCTTGAACTATTTGGAAAAAAAGATATAAAAATAACTAAAAACTTTTTGAAAAATAAACAAGTGATTCAATTATAAATCAAGATTTATACACCTAGAAGTAATTAGTATTAATCATCAACTTAAAGTGCCCTCTTTGGGGATTGTAATAGAGATCCATCTGGATTCATGAACTTCATTCTAAACATTTCTTCACAAAAAAAGAAATCATTAACGACAATATTTATGGAACATGTTCACAAAAAATCTAGCTGTCAACACTGAATATTGCATTGTTGCATTTCTTTTCAGTTTGTGAACTTACATTCATATTTTGTTGAAGTATTATTCAATAAATAAATTATATATATATATATATATATATGGCTTCACGGTGGCAGAGGGGTTAGTGCGTCTGCCTCACAATACGAAGTTCCTGCAGTCCTGGGTTCAAATCCAGGCTCGGGATCTTTCTGTGTGGAGTTTGCATGTTCTCCCTGTGAATGCGTGGGTTCCCTCCAGGTACTCCGGCTTCCTCCCACCTCCAAAGACATGCACCTGGGGATAGGTTGATTGGCAACACTAAATTGGCCCTAGTGTGTGAATGTGAGTGTGAATGTTGTCTGTCTATCTGTGTTGGCCCTGCGATGAGGTGGCGACTTGTCCAGGGTGTACCCAGCCTTCCGCCCGATTGTAGCTGAGATAGGCGCCAGCGCCCCCCGCAACCCCAAAAGGGAATAAGCGGTAGAAAATGGATGGATGGATATATATATATATATATATATATATATATATATATATATCAATCAATCAATCAATGTTTACTTATATAGCCCTAAATCACTAGTGTCTCAAAGGGCTGCACAAACCACCACGACATCCTCGGTAGGCCCACATAAGGACAAGGAAAACTCACACCCAGTGGGACGTCGGTGACAATGATTACTATGAGAACCTTAGAGAGGAGGAAAGCAATGGATGTCGAGCGGGTCTAACATGATACTGTGAAAGTTCAATCCACAATGGATCCAACACAGTCGCGAGAGTCCAGTCCAAAACGGATCCAACACAGCAGCGAGAGTCCTGTTCACAGCGGAGCCAGCAGGAAACCATCACAAGCGGTTATATATACATATATATCCATCCATCCATTTTCTACCGCTTATTCCCTTTATATATATATATATATATATATATATATGTGTATATATATATATATATATATATATATATATATATATATAAGGATTTTTGAATTGTTGCTGTTTTTAGAATATTTAAAAAAAAATCTCACGTACCCCTTGGCATACCTTCATGTACCTTCAGGTACGCGTACCCCCATTTGAGAACCACTGGCCTAGTGGTTAGAGCAGTGGTTCTCAACCTTGTTGGAGGTATCGAACCCCACCAGTTTCATATGTGCATTCACCGTACAATTCTTTAGTGAAAAATAAAATGTTTTTGTTTTTTTTCCAATTCAAGACAAAGTTAGATGTTTTTGGTAAATATTTAGAATAGGGAACACATTATAAGTAACACAGGCTTAATTTAGAGTTATTTGGACAGTAGTGGAACATATTTTAAGTAATAAAGACTTATTTCAGAGTTATTTGGTCAGGGTTAGTGTCAGAGTTAGAGGGTTAGGGTTATAATAAGGCCATGTCAAATAAGGCATTAATAAGTACTTAATAATGACTAGTTAAGAGCCCATTTGTTATTATTTTGCATGTTATTAAGCAACTTATTAATGGTAACTATATACTAAAGTGTTACCATGTTTTTTTTACTGGTGCACAAAATGAACCGTGCATGAACATCACCTTGTTCAAACAACAAAACCCAACACAGTGCATAAACTCACAACAAAATATCCAACTGTAAATCAGTCAGCTGTTTCCGTATCCGTAATACTCTGACAGGGAGAAGTTTGTATTTACACGATGAGTCGGGTGTGTTTTGACATCTGCCGAACCCCTAAGGCCGACTCACCGAACCCCTAGGGTTTGATCGAACCCAGGTTGAGAACCACTGGGTTAGAGTGTCCGCTCTGAGATTGGTAGGTTGGGAGTTCAAACCCCGGCCGAGTCAAACCAAAGACTATAAAAATGGGACCCATTACCTCCCTGTTTGGCACTCAGCATCAAGGGTTGGAATTGGGGGTTAAATCACCAAAATGATTCCCCGGCGCGGCAATGCTGCTGCCCACTGCTCCCCTCACCTCCCAGGGGGTGAGCAAGGGGTTGGGTCAAATGCAGAGGACAAGTTTCGCCACACCTAGTGTGTGTGTGACAATCATTGGTACTTTACTTTAACTTTACTGGCCCAGTAAAGCCGATACGGATGCTGATCCCGTTTACTCGAACATGGTTCATGGTTTAAGTTTCTTTTTTCAGCATCCTTGGATGATTTTGTGATTTTGTTGATCATATGATCATATTTTGTTGATCAACGTGGACCCCGACTTAAAGAAGTAGAAAAACTTATTCGGGTGTTAGCATTTAGTGGTCATTTGTACGGAATATGTACTGAACTGTACAATCTACTAATAAAAGTTTCAATCAATATAAACTGATAAAGAATGAAAACTCACGACAAAGAAAAAAAAATGAAATAAAAATAGTTTTTATAAAAGATATTAAAACGTTAAGTCAACAAATAGATCTGAAGTGGATTTATTGATATTAAGTGTTTAAAATAAAAAAAAACCTACGAAAAACTTCTTATTTTTTATCACTTTAATGACTGAGACTTAGAGAAGTCATAACACTCACCTCCAAAGTCATGCACCAAGCAACACCAAAATGGACAATTATCATTAGAAAGTGGATGGATGGATGGATGGAATTCTATCACTCTCAGAGACAATGCAACAAATAATATCAACAAATAACAAGTATTCTCCATCCCTTTTATTACATACAATTGATTAGGCAACATTCAGTCAGTAGCGCCAAAATAAGCGTAAATAGGCCTAAACCAGGGGTCGGCAACCCGAAATGTTGAAAGAGCCATATTGGACCACAAATAGAAACAAGTAATCAGTCTGGAGCCCCCCAAAATTGAAAGACTCATATAAGTGTTATGAGTATGGCAACTCATGATGTAAGTGGCTAATTAGCTGTATTAACTTCCTACTATCAACATGACTATGTGTCGCAGGCAGACGCAAATCTTTGTTGACAGAAATGTTGAAATATAATATTTATTCTGCACATTTTTACAACAGCTGCATTCGGGCGGTAGCATGAGATAGGCTCAAGCGACTCACCGCAACCCCAGAAGGGACAAGCGGTAGAAAATGGATGGATGGATACCATAAATTGATTTACGTATTTAAATCTATTTCCCATCTCCCCGGATTGTAAATAACCTAATGTAAATAATCAAATGTATTTCTAATGTATATACTTGTTGTTATGCTATCTGAACTCACTATGTTCTCTGCTGGCTGTACATATCCTACTAAGTAAGACCTACACTGTTCCAATGTACATTTCTCTGTTGATGCAATTGTTGATGACTGAAGTACTGATATCAACCAAAGCTTCTCATCCCACCCCCCAGATTGTAAATAATGTAAATAATTCAATGTATGTACTATGATGATTAACTTGTGTGATGACTGTATTATGCTGATAGTATATATTTTTGCCATGAATTGATTAACATGGTCCCCGACTTGAACAAGATACAAAACTTATTCGGGTGTTACCATTTAGTGGTCAATTGTACGGAATATGTACTCAACTGTGCAATCTACTAATAAAAGTTAAATCAATGAATCAAAATGGATGGATTTTTACAACATTGGAAAACATTAGTAAAACTTCTCAGAGGGTGAGATAACTCCTGGATATGACTTATAATGGCCAGAGGTATAGATGTGTGTGTCCAAGTTAAAGGAAACAACATGCTGTCTTCTTCTAATGGATTTATTACAAGATGGGTAAATTTTGCTGTGGTCTGGAACAGCATGGCACACTAACATCTATCAGAAATGCGGTCAATATTACATACAGATAATGTTTTAAGAAACATGGAAAAATTAACTAAATACACAGAGGACATAAGTAAAGGTAATTAAATGAGCTCAAATATACCTACAAACGAGGCATAATGTTGCAATATGTAAGTGCAGCTAGCCTAAATAGCATGTTAGCATCGATTAGCTTGCAGCCATGCAGTGACCATATATGCCTGATTAGCACTCTAACAAGTCAATAACATCAACAAAGCTCACCGTTTTGCATTTACGCACAGCCTAAAACATTTGGACAAAATGAGACGAATAAGGAGTGTTATAAAACACGTTTTTCTGTGGCAGTGTCGGACAAAGTTCTACATATAAACACACTGTTGAGTCACAGTCCACATAACGGTGAGTTCAAGAGCCGCTGAAATCAGTAGGACAAAATGGCCCTCGCCAAGTACTCTCATCAGTGAAACATAAACACAAACCTATCAAACAGTGGGCTTTCGAACGATTAGAACGGTTTGTGTCATGTTCCTACAGAAACCACACTACAACAAAAAACTTTTTTCATCCCATTTCTTTTCCATTTCCATACATTTTTGAAAATGAATTGATTAAATTGGACCCCGACTTAAACAAGTTGAAAAACTTATTTGGGTGTTACCATTTAGTGGTCAATTGTACGGAATATGTACTGAACTGTGCAATCTGCTAATAAAAGTATCAATCAATCAAAGCTCCATGGAGCCACCAGGGCCCCGCTAAAGAGTCGCATGTGGCTCTGGAGCCGCGGGTTGCTGATCCCCGGCCTAAACCAAAGCAAAAACTAATAAAACATTTTTTTGCAAGTATTAAGGCTAACCATGCATACCAACATAGTTAGCTAGCTAATAACAATCTACACCGGTGGTTCTCAAACTTTTTTGACCAAGTACCTCCTCAGAAGCTTTCCAAGTACCACCAAAAAGGATCAACAATAAATTACAGTAGCGTAGTAAGCAGGGGCGTCGCCAGACATATTTCACTGGAGCACGTGCCCCACTGTTGATCTGCAGTGCCCCAGTAAAAATTTCACCAATAGAAAAAAAAAACACTTCAGAGTTTTAAGTCTACATAACATAGACAAGAGTGCACATACTACTTAGTATGGTAATTGATTGCTACTGTATTCACTCCACTAACAATGAGCACATGGCTAATTAATATGGTAATTTATTCACGTGTGGATCGAGACTTCGGTTGAGAGAGCGAGAGAGAGCGAGAAATCACTGCGTGAGGTAGGTAACGTTAGCCAACAACAATTTGTTAATTACATTATTTTGATTTTGATTTGACTCAAACTGTAACTCCTAGATGGATTTAAGAAAGTTATTCGCCAGCAGCAGAGAAGAAGCAGCAGGAATGAGAGATGTAAGTGAAGTCCTAGCTAGCTAGGCAACATAATTGTCTTAAGTTGATGCTAAGTTAGCTAACATTATTCCTTGTATCAAGACAAACATATTCATTTGCTGTACGAGCTGTCGGGGGAATTTCCAATGAACATGAAACATAATGTTGGTTATTGTCTGCTGGTTCTGCATCAATGATGATTTGGAGTAAGCATGTGTGAGTTGAGTGCTTCTCAAATGGTTTATCTTCAGGAAGAAATTTTTTTTTCCATATCATCAAGTCGTGAGCCAAATTTTTAAATCATTCAAGTTTATTTCACAGAAAAATAGCACAGTAGACTTGTCTTGTTAATCGGTGTGACTTTGACTAAAATAATCTTGTTTTGTCACCAGAAAAATGGCTACAGATAAAGCATCTGGTTTTGTTTCCAGAAAAAATAGTAACATTTCTGTATTTGTTTTCAGAAAGATGGCTGAAAATATCAGGTTTTGTTGCCCCATTTAGATTTAAAAAAAATATATTTCCATGTCTGTCCTGAGTCCTCCTCCAACTTGTTAGTCGGTTTGCCTTTTGCTAAAATACTCACTAATAGTCACTAGAAAACTGGCTAAAAATATCTGGTTTTGTTGCCACAATTTGATTTTTTTCTCCCCAAACTAATTTTTTTTCATGCACACATCTGACTGCGACTCACTGAAAATGACACACAATCCACTTTTATGTCACGAGCCACCAGTTGGGAACCACTGGTCAACTGTATAACAGTTACTGTAATATTTCCATGTCTGTCCAGAGTGATTGACCACTTTGCAAAAATGAAAACGAGACGTTACAGTTTGCTTCTCAGAAAATGATTCCCTGTTCAGACACACAACAGTTGTTCATTTATTCTACTACTGTGGCTTAATTGTTTTGTGTATATTTTATAGTTTTCTGTACCTGAAATAGGATTAGCCACATTGCCATAAATGGAAATTAAATAATATAAAAGAACCCAGAAATGTAGGGGTGCTTTATTTTTTGTTTTACTTTTGTAGATGGTAAATTTAAAGATGATTACTGCAATATATATTTCAAAAAGATTCATTGCTCTTCCTTTTTGCTTTTACCAGTAGCAGTTTAGAAGTATGGAGTAAAAAAGTGCACAAGTAGGTCAAATGCATTAGTTAATTTCAGGTGGTTAATGAAAGATCCATACAACATAATCTGTTATGATTTCATAGTTTAAAGCACTATTTATGTATTTTTTATAATAAATAAGTGCTAAAAATGTTTTTGCTTGCACGCTTTGCACGCTCACATGAATTATTTGTGCCCCAGGTGAGCCCCAGTACAGTATTAGGTCTAGTGACGCCCCTGGTAGTAAGCCTAAATAGTCATAGACAGAGGTTTTATTTAACAAGTATTTGGCCACTAAAACATTACACCCAGGTTCTTTCTTTCTTTCTTTCTTTCTTAGTTTATTTCGAACATGAACACATTTACAACACAATATATCAGACAATTTCACATTACATCACATCATTTCCAAAAAGGGGTAGGAAAAAGCAAAGCTTATTAAAATTAAAACTATTATTTTTCCAAGTTCAAAAATATCCAGGAATTCCCAGAATTCCGTTTTATTTTTAAACCCTTTTTTGACCCTTTTTTCGGCGACGACTCCTTACACATTTTTCAACCCACTTCAACAGTTTCACCATCCAAACATTCCTATTAATTACGACATAAAACTAAGTTGTTTTTCAAACTGGAAAAAACTCCCGGTTTTCTCGAAATTCCAGGAATTCCTTAATACCATTTTTCAAATAAAAATGTTACTACTTCAACAATTCTTGACCGATTTGAAATATTCCAAAACCAACCATTTCAACTCATTCAGACCATTTTTTTTTTACCATTAAAAAAAAAATCCCACCTTTCCCGAAATTCCCAAATTTTGGGGAGATTCCCATAGACATCAATGGGACATTCTTCAAATTTACACAACTCCCACATTTTTCATCTGATTCAAACGGCTACAAATTCAAAAATATTTAGCCTGTTTGGGAATTGTGTCTTTTGAAGAAAAAAAATCAAGGATTTCAGTTCAACGTCGGCATTGGAGCTCATCTAGTTTACATTTGATACCGCAAAATGTTTTAATTCATGTTCTACGGTTATCATCTCTACTTTCCAATTTATATTAAATGCAAGCAGCCAAGCAGATCATTTTGTTGCTGTTAAAACATACATAAGTAATACATAGTGTCACGTGTTCTCAAACTCCATCCATCCGTCCTTTTCCTACCGCTTGTCCCAAACTCATTAATGTATTTTAAAATATATTACAATCATCTGACCAGTCGTATTGTCCACTATCATCCACAAGGGGGCGATAGGAACCTAAAGACTGCTGTCACTACTGTCAAAATGTTTGAAATTATAAATTGACTCTTTACATTCGTGATGAACTTCTGTAATATGCAGTATAATTATGGTTTGCCGGAAATTATAGATGCCATGAAATCAACTCAATTTATGGTGATGACTTCATTATTTTGATAGGAGTGGAAAATATGTTTTAGCATTGTTCACATATGGTTGCTGACACAAAAAGAAGACAATGAAAGTTCAGTCACTTCTGCACCTGGTATTTTTTCTGTGAAAAAAAAATTGAATTCCTTTATCACAATGTATTTGTGTAAAAATGTGAAATGATTAATTTCCCCAGTGAATCAAGAGCAATTTCCATGCATAGAGACGTAAACGCTTGCTTGCAGTGTAAAGCAAAAATAGTGAAAAAGATTTGACACTTTCAGCTGTTGAATATTAGCACCTCTTCACAGCTGTAGAACCGTGGGAGGACAGTAATTGATTTCCACACACACTCGGAGTCACTAGAATGTGAATACATATGCATTTCGATAAACCTGGGGTATAGTACTGTTGACAATTACATCTTGCAAACATTCATACATTAACTTTTAAAGGCTTTAGATAAGTGATTCTCAGACTGTAGAATGCGGGCTCCGTTAATGGTACGGTTACGGGCGGCATGGCGTAGTGGGTAGAGTGGCCGTGCCCAAAAAAAAAAACCTGAGGGTTGCAGGTTTGCTTCCCACCTATGGACATCCAAATCGCTGCCGTTGTGTCCTTGGGCAGGACACTTCACCCTTTCCCCCCGGTGCCGCTCACACTGGTGAATGAATGATTGGTGGTGGTCGGAGGGGCCGTAGGCGCAAACTGGCAGCCACGCTTCCATCAGTCTACCCCAGGGCAGCTGTGGCTACTAATGTAGCTTACCACCACCAGGCGTGAATGAATGATGGGTTCCCACTTCACTGTGAGCGCTTTGAGTATCTAACAATAGAAAAGAGTGATATAAATCTAATCCATTATTATTATTATTATTATTATGTCAAATAATCACTTAATTTAATATTCAAACACAGTGTTACTGTTCAAACTGTATGTGATGTATTTTATTGTTGGTCATTATCGTGGTACTTGGAGAGCCAAGTGTTTTCTGAGGTGGTACTTGAAAAAAAAAGTTTGAAAACGACTGATTTTGGATGAAAATTTTTGTTTAGAAAATGAGTAAAATCGCATTCATGTGATTCTTTTAAATCCCGTACTCTACATACTGGACTTATTTCAACCATGTCTACTGAGACTATTGCCAAAGTATTATTTAAGTTAGGGGCAAATGATTGGTAAAATATACAAAATAAAACCATAAGCGACAATGTGAAAATACTAACAAAATAGTACAATGACTTTGATCCTAACTTCTCAGTTTTAGTGCAAATTTACCTGACTTTTAGAAACTTTTTTTTTCAAAGCAGGTTGTTCTCTATAAGTGTATGTGAGTGACAGGAAGAAAAGCTCTGACTCACTTTGGTGGTTAGAAGTCATTTGGTGCCAGCTTCTTGTTTGTGTGTATACAATTTAACAGCTTCTTCTTGTCTGTCTTCTATTCAGCTTTATAAGTTTAATCTCTTTTATTACAATTGGGCAGAATAGTTCAAAATAAGCATTTTTTTACTCTTGCAATTAAAGTTGCATGCAAAGTGATATGTAGAACAGGTCGACACCGCTCGGGTTTCAGTGGGGTCTTCGCAGAGGTGGAGGTGACTGACTCAAGAATGTGTCTGATCTCTGGTCCCACCCACAGGAAATGCCAGTCCGGTATGCAAGAGTCTGCAGTGATGAAAATACTCTTAGTGGAGACTGCATTTGGTTTATGACAAGAGGAGAGGATGGATGGACAGATGGAGGAGGAGGTCTCCTCGGTTTAGATAAGACAACGTCTTGATAGCTTTCAGAGGTGTCTGGTTGGGGTCAGGGGGACGCTGAAGACTAAACAGTCAATGTACATTCCTTAAGATCAAATTAATCATGTTCTGGAAGAAGGAATGCACAACAAAACACAGATGGGAAATATACAAAATGCAGCACCATTCCCTCATCGCTATAAAATGTATGGCATTAGCCATTAGTGAGGCCTTTCCTTCTCTTTTCTCTTTGTCAGTATTTTTTGCTACAAGTACACCGTACCCTTAAGCCACTGATGTGATTATACAATGTTGTAAGTATTTCCAGATAGATTATTTCCAAACAGCCACGTGAAGTTTCCCTCCCAAGACTTATATCTGCCAAGGGAATCAGTTAGGTTAAGACAAGATATTGGCTTACACTGAGTAACTGACATGAATGACTCCACTTGCCTAAATAACTCATGACTTTACTCTTGCTGTTACACAACAAGAATAACTCTTGGGAAATCAACGATTCTATGCTGTATGCCAGAGATCAGCCCCAAATTTAAAATGTTCTTTTCTGGCCTGTGAACCATAGTTTTTGTACAAAGCCCAGAAAGCTTTAGCAGGGGTTCTAAACACTTTTGACGTCGGGGCACAACTTTTTTATGACCGAGGTGTCCGGGTTCACTGAATTATTAACAATGAATTAGTCGTCATAGTCCTGACTTTAATCACAGTCAATACTTATATCAAACCTAATTGCGGTTTAACAGGATAAACCTTGTCAAATGATATAAAGGATTAATGGGTTATACTTCTTTGGCGTCCTCTGCACAGGGCAAATCTAGGCCGCGCACGAAATCGAATAAAAAGATAAGCGCATAACAGTGTGCACGTCTGCCGTCGCTCACATGTGCGCCACTGAATGCTCAAGGAGTTTTGGCTTTTGTTCACACATATGAAAAATTGGTTGGAAAATTGCCCGTTTCCAAATGAGTTGGGAAATTGTGTTGGATGGAAATATAATGTTTTGAAAATCATTTTCAACCCATATTCAGTTGAATATGCTACAAAAACAACATATTTGATGTTCAAACTGATAAACATTTATTTTTTTTGCAAATAATAATTAACTTTAGAATTTGATGCCAGCAACACGTGACAAAAAATTTGGGAAAGGTGGCAATAAATACTGATAAAGTTGAGGAATGCTCATCAAACACTTTTTTGGAGCATCCTACAGGTGTGCAGGCTAATTGGGAACAGGTGGGTGCCATGATTGGGTATAAAAACAGTTTCCAAAAAAATGCTCAGTATTTCCCAAGAAAGGATGGGGTTAGGTACACCCCTTTGTCCACAACTGCATAAGCAAATAGTCAAACAGTTTAAGAACAACGTTTCTCAAAGTGCAATTGCAAGAAATTTATGGATTTCAACATCTACGGTCCATATTATCATCAAAAGGTTCTGAGAATCTGGAGAAATCACTCCACGTAAGCGGCATGGCCGGAAACCAACATTGAATGACCGTGACCTACGATCCCTCAGACGGCACTGTATCAAAAACCGACATCAATTTCTAAAGGATATCACCACATGGGCTCAGGAACACATCAGAAAACCACTGTCACTAAATACAGTCCATCGCTACATCTCTAAGTGCAAGTTAAAGCTCTACTATGCATCGCGAAAGCCATTTATCAACAACTTCCAGAAACGCCACCGGCCTCTCTGGGCCCGAGATCATCTAAGATGGACTGATGCAAAGTGGAAAAGTGTTTTGTGGTCTAACAAGTCCACATTTCAAATTGTTTTTGGAAATATTCGACATTGTGTCATCGGGACCAAAGGGAAAGCGAACCATCCAGACTGTTATCGACACAAAGTTCAAAAGCCAGCATCTGTGATGGTATGGGGGTGCATTACTGGCCAAGGCATGGGTAACTTACACATATATGAAGGCACCATTAATGCTGAAAGGTACATACAGGTTTTGGAACAACATATGATGCCCTATAAGCGCTGTCTTTTTCATGGACGCCCCTGCTTATTTCAGCAAGACAATGCCAAGCCACATTCAGTACGTGTTACAGCAGTCTGGCTTCGTAAAAAAGAGTGCGGGTACTTTCCTGGCCCGCCTGCAGTCCAGACCTGTCTCCCATCGAAAATGTGTGGCGCATTATGAAGCGTAAAATACGATAGCGGAGACCCCGGACTGTTGAACGACTGAAGCTCTACATAAAACAAGAATGGGAAAGAATTCCACTTTCAAAGCTTCAAAAATTAGTTTCCTCAGTTCCCAAACGTTTATTGAGTGTTGTTAAAAGAAAAGGTGATGTAACACAGTGGTGAACATGCTCTTTCCCAACTACTTTGGCACGTGTTGCAGCCATGAAATTGTAAGTTAATTATTATTTGCAAAAAAAACAAAAAACAAAGTTTATGAGTTTGAACATCAAATATATTGTCTTTGTAGTGCATTCAATTGAATATGGGTTGAAAATGATTTGCAAATCATTGTATTCCGTTTATATTTACATCTAACACAATTTCCCAACTCAAATGGAAACAGGGTTTTTTTGTTGTATCTGATGCCACTTGGGAGGTTGATTAGTAGTTTTAAAAATGTTTCTTCTCATTTTTATGCAGAAGATATTGAACTGGTATGCTCCTTCAATGATTCAGACTTTCACTTTTTATCTGAGTTCCTGGAGTGCATATTCTGTATTAAAAACTGGTTGTCCTCAAATTTCCTCCAGACAAATTCAAACAAAACTGAAACTCTGATAATTGCTCCCGATAAAAAGATCCCCCTGATCAGGAGCTCCCTTGGTGCTCTGGGTGCATCTGTTAAAAGCATCCTCAGAAACCTTGGGGTTGTGTTGGATTAGTCAATATCTTTGGAGGGTCACTGTCGTCAACTGACCAAAAACTGTTTTTATCATCTCAGAAACATTTTTAAAGTGACACATTTGATGTCAAAATTGGATCTCGAAATGATCATTCACACGTTCATTTCGTCTCACATTCACTATTGCAATTCTCTCTTCACGCTTTTCAACAAGTCAACGCTAAAGATACTTCAGACTGTACAAAATGCGGCTGCCAGATATTTGACCGGTGCACCCAGAACAGCCCATATCACCCTCCTTTTATCCAGTCTTCATTGGCTTCCAGTCAAATTCCGCATTGAGTTTAAAATTTTAGTCCTCACATTCCGTGCATTGCACGGTGGGGCCCCTCAGTACATCACTGACTTGCTATGGCACTAGTCTTCAGGGTGCAGCCTCCGGTCTTGAGGCCATGGTCTTCTACAGATCCCGAAAACTTGTTTTAAAACCCGTGGAAACCTGGCATTCTAAGCTCAAGCTCCCAGACTCTGGAACAATTTGCAACGGTCCTTTCGTGATCTTGACAGTGTTGAAACTTTTAAGAAACATTTGAAAACTTCTCTTTTTAGTAAAGCTCTTAGTTAATGTACCTTTTAACTATATATTTTAATCCACTTTGTATCCTTTTTATGATGTAGCCCCTGTTGTTTTAAATTGAATTGTTGTTTTACTTCACCAATGTTTTGTACAGCGCTTTGTGATTTTATCTGTGAAAAGCGCTTCATAAATTACTTACTTACTTACAACGGACGTGACTAGGATGGCGGAAGCCGGAGATCGAACCAGGAACCCTCAGGTTGCTGGCACGGCCACTCCACCAACCGAGCCACGCAGTCCCCATGAGATGATATAAGACCATGTGTTGGTCACAAATATTATTATCAAGGCTTCAAAAAATTATGCAATTTGTTATTCTTATAGCCAGACCTGTGTGTTTACTTCCACACCTGATGGTACGATTATGTGACAACCTCTGAGGAAGGCAACATTGATTGATTGATTGATTGATTGATACTTTTATTAGTAGATTGCACAGTTGAGTACATATTCCGTACAATTGACCACTAAATGGTAACACCCGAATAAGTTTTTTAACTTGTTTAAGTCGGGGTCCACGTTAATCAATTCATGGTAACTGATGTACGGAAGTAAACACACGGGTCTCCATCCATCCATCCATCCATTTTCTACCGCTTATTCACTTTGAAGTCGCGGGTGCGCTGGTGCCTATCCCGGCTACAATCGGGCGGAAGGCGGTGCACAACCTGGACAAGTCGCTACCTCATCGCAGGGCCAACACAGAAAGACAGACAACATTCACACTTACACACTAGGGCCAATTTAGTGTTGCCAATCAACCTATCCCCAGGTGCATGTCTTTGGAGGTGGGAAGAAGCCGGAGTACCCGGAGGGAACCCACGCATTCACGGGGAGGACATGCAAACTCCACAAAGAAAGATCCCGAGACCAGGATTGAACCCTCACTACTCTGGACCTTTGTATTGTGAGGCAGACGCATTAACACCTCTGCCACCGTGAAGCCCCACACACAGGTCACACTATAACAATAACAAATAACTAATCAAATATACCGCGAAAGAAGGGACTCATAAAAACTGCAGGAAAATACATTTACATACAAATACGCAGTGATAAAATAAATATTTTTTAGCAACATTAATAATAAATAAAATATTTCTCAAATAAACTGCAAATGAAAATACAGCGTCAACATTTTAGTCATAATTTTTGCCTTAAGAAACTATGACTTTAGCTCTAGATTTCTTCTTTTTGTTTGAGATTGTCATTACTGCCGCAAGTGATGGAGGAGTCTATTCCAGAGAAGTACCCTTGATATTCTTTTGTGCATACAATATATTTACTGTAACAGTGGATACAAGATAGCAACATACAGTAAACTAGGAGCCAGTGTTGGCCCAGACCATTGAGTCCACATCCAGAGTCTGACCGCTGCATCTGCCAGCAGCTCTTCATGGAGATTGCAAGTAGATGCCACACACACAATTCACTGCACCGCACAATATGCACAAGACTCAACACACACACACACACACACACACACACACACACACACACACACACACACACACACACACACACACACACACACACACACACACACACACACACACACACATACACACACACACACACACACACACACACACTCACACTGTACAGCAGCAGCAGCAGCAAACCTCCAAGACATGATTTTTTTTGGAACAAAATACTTGCCTGTTATAATGCTATTGTCATGCACAAAATAAATGATAACAATAACAACAAAAAGAGCAGAAGGAGTGAGGAAAAATAACTAAGGAAGCGCACACAAGTTGTGAAGAAAAAACAGTTAACACTACACGGCAGCGCCGGAGCTGAGCCACACGGAATGAGAAGAGTGAGTGGAGCCAAAGCAGAGGAGTTGAACACAACTGGAAGGGTGAACCATCAGGAATCTACTGGCACCAAGTGAATGGACTGTAGAGCTTAAGTAGTCAGGAGGAAATGGGTATCAGGTATGTGCACAAGTGACCCGTGACCCAGAAACCAGGCACTGCAACAAAAATCAGACAGGCGGCAGCAGATCCTGACAATAATATAATCTATTTTAATCTTTCGTTGTCTTTCAGAAAACAAAATATGTATAATCCTCATTCTTGCTGTAATTCAGTATATACTTGTTTGGTCCCTCTTCCCACTGTCCTAAGTTCACACTTCAATTAAGTTTCTGAAGGTAGGGAATCATGCCCTGCTTCAAAATGTTGCAGTCCAGGCTAGAATGAACCACAGCTCTCCAGTGCAGGCAGGACTCATGCAGCCCCAGACCATGATGCTACCACCACCATGACAGAAATAATTATCCGAGTGCACTTGTGTTGCCAATAACAATTGTGTGTTGAGTGTTTTTTTGAAGTAGATAGCAAACTTATCCCGCTGTGCAAGCTGTACACTGACTACTCTAATGTATATCCAAGTTTTATATACCTATTCTGTAATATCGTCCCATGAGCAGATATACTGCCGTTTATAACAGGTGCTGAAATATCTAGTCCTTGGTGTATCTTACTTTTATAGAAGAATGCGACATTTTGGATTTAACTAATAAATATTGATTGTTCATAAATGCCCTGCACAGGTTTATTAATTGTATATCTTTAGTGCGCCACCAGGAGGAAGCAGCCCGGTATGCCAAGGCAGTCTCCCAAGCCCAACAGGGCCGCTGGATGAGGTGGGAGGGCGTGGAGAGGAGAACAATCACGTAAAACAAAATATGGAGCATGGAGTCTAGCAGACTAAGTTTCATCATTAGAACCACATATGATTTCCTTCCCTCTCCAACCAACCTAGATCTCTGGTATGGAGAGGACCCAGCCTGTCTCTAGTGTACAGCCCCAGCAACCTTCAAACACATCTTGGTAGGTTGCAAGACCAGTCTGACTCAAGGGAGATACACCTAGCGTCACAAACAGGTACTGAAGTGCTTGGCTGCCGAACTTGAGAATAAGAGAATAGTCACAAATGCCATGCCTCTAAATGCTCAGGCTACCTTTCCACGCAAAACAACTTTCATCCGGGAAGGAGAGAAACGGCGGACCAAGCCATCACCTCCAGACATAAGCCCACTGAACGCAGCCCGAGATTGGGAAATGCGGGTAGACCTCAGCCGGAGGTTTATCTTCCCACTCGTAATTGCAGACACCAGCCTGCGTCCAGACCTGGTCCTCTGGTCAATGTACTGCCGCCGTGTCTTTATGGTTGAGCTAACAGTCCCATGGGAGGACGCCATCGATGAAGCATTCGAACGGAAGAGGCTGCGATATGCCAACTTGGCAGCTGAAGCAGAGGCACGGGGCTGGAATGTGAAGGTGTGGCCCGTGGAGGTGGGCTGTAGAGGTTTTGTAGCCAGTTCCACCACAAGGCTCCTGAAAGAATTAGGAATCAGAGGACAGGCCTAACGTAAGGCTATTAAAGAACTTGCCACTGCAGCAGAACGTAGCAGCCTCTAGCTGTGGCTGAAACGCAGGGATGCAGCATGGGCTGCCAAATAAACACGTGGTGCCACCATGCGACACGCACCCAGGTCTGAATAGCCTGTGGTGGGCCAACCTCGGCAGAGGGTGTCTTGTGATAAATGGCCGAAACGCCCAATGACGTCGGGGAACACAACTGAAGATGTGTTGTACTGGTGGCACTACATGATTATTGTCAAACTTCACCCCACCCAAGAGGACACCTCCAACCCTATTTAATTGTTCTGCTGAATATTTAGGGATCTTTAACAACTAGTCCTATTAAGAATCCTATGGAAGATCTAATGCTCTTCAGGGCTTCTATTGGGTCTTATGCGAGTAACTTGAACCCTGTCCAAAAATAAGATTAATTATCTTTTTGAAGGCAATACTTGTATACTAGCTCATAACATTTTGCAGGTTTACAACTAAATTGCATCCAGTTGCACTCTTTTTGTTAAATTGTTTAAGACGGGGACGGCGTGGCGAAGTTGGGAGAGTGGCTGTGCCAGCAATCTGAGGGTTACTGGTTCAATTCCCACCTTCTACTATTCTAGTCACGTCCGTTGTGTCCTTGGGCAAGATACTTCACCCTTGCTCCTGATGGGTCCTGGTTAGCGCTTTGCATGGCAGCTCCCGCCATCAGTGTGTGAATGCGTGTGTGAATTGGCGAATGTGGAAATACTGTCAAAGTGCTTTGGGCTCCTTAAAAAGGGGTAGAAAAGCGCTATACAAGTTTTATTTATTTATTTATTTTTGTCATGAAAAAGCGAGTTTTTTTGGGTTGGTGCACTAATAGTAGGTGTATCTTGTGTTTTTTATGTTGATTTAATAAAACAACAACAACAACAACAAAAAAATAATAAAAAATTATTCTGCGGCCCGGTACCAATTGAGCCGCGGCCCGGTGGTTGGGGACCACTGGTTTAGACCACTGATTCTGAAATTCTGGTACATGTACCACAAGTGGTATGTGCACAGGCTCTATCTAGTGGTATGCAAAATATTTGAACATTATTTAAGTTAATTTTTGTTCCGATATTTACAAGGTTTTACTGTACAGTTTTATTTTCTTATATTACTGTTCAAACTCTGGGTAACGTTACAATGTTACAATATTAAATACTTGATAAATAAAACCTCTGCCTTGCTTTTAATGAACATTTATGCCTACTAAGCTATTGTATTTTAATGTTGGTCATTATGATGGTACATGGAGAGTGTTTTCTTAGGTGTCTTAAGTTTTGAGAACCACTGCTGTAGATGGTTTATAACGGCTTGATACCAAACTTTCCAATTTGTAAGCGCTCCTATGAAGGCAGTCCTGCAGCACATTTATTTGGGCAAAGCTCGACAGCCAGTTGTCAGCAAAATGTCCCCAAATAAGCACACAGAGTTGGTAATTTACTGTATTTCAGTGATGTCATGGAGAAATGGTAGCCTGAAAGGCTAAAGGGCTACTAGAAGCTAGCAGATACGCAACAGCTAAGCACACAATAGCACAGAAGTGAGACACGTAATATCTTTATTTGCACAATATTGCAGTCTACAACATAACATTTGTCAATATAAGGCTATATTGAGTGAAACTAATGTAAAGGTGATTATAATGGCGTTATTTCTTTTTGACAGTGCTGTAATTATGTGTAACAAGTTTATTTGGAAGGTCAAACACATTTTTTTAATGCTCCAAGACAATATTACATTTTTTAATAATAATAATCTTACTTAGCGAAAATTTGTTTGCCACAGTCCAGCCTAAGATGGCTTAGCCACGAGATACGAGCAACAACTGTGCTACGTCGTAAATGATCATTTCATTTTTAAACCAACTCTATTCTGATTCAAAATTTGTGTTTGCCGATCCAATTCAACACCGATATATATATATATTTTTTCCAGAACCATATGTTTCGAAACGGTTCAGTGAGTTGAAATCGACTAAGTCACTTTTAGGCAAACAAAAATCAAGCAGTGTGTTGTGAAATACATACAGAATATTGGACACTGCAGGTGAAGTTTCCTATATTCCTGTTATTTCTTGTAAGGGAATTATTTATAAACAAAGTATGGGTACAAACAAGCAATTAAATAATTAATGGCCAACACATTCACATCGTATTTGAATAAAGTGCAACCAACACTTTACGTTGAATTAATAGGAGGAATCACTTTCTGCTTACATTTTCAATATCCAATTAAAAAAAAAATAAAAGTACAGTAACCAACCTTTTGAACAGTAGATGTTCCTGCTTCTTCTGCTTTTATTTTTTAACATAAAATAAAACAATATTAATTTCAAAAATAAAGTGCAACCAACATCTCTACAGGTTGAATTAACAATATCTTTATCTGCTACTTTTTTTGTTTCTTGTTTCTTTACATAGAAATAATATAAATATGTAATGTCCATGTAAAAAAATAGGTGCAATTAAATCTCTTCAGGTTAAAGAAGCAGCTGTTTGACCTGCTACTGCTCTCAGTTTAATAAACAGTTACAATAACAGAGAAGAGCCACAACAAATACAAACACCACAACCCAACAACATAGAGCCACAGCACAACAACTATAAGCCATAACATGACAATAGAAAGAGGATACAGAAGTGACAGCGGACAAGTTATGGAGACTCATCCACTTTCTTAAACGGAAAGTTGAAAACGGCGTAATGAACAAAGTTTGTAAAGTAAATGAAGTGTGACCACTTTTTCAGTCATAAATATATTTTTTTACTTCTTCAGAAACACTATAGCAGTGGTTCTTAACCTTGTTGGAGGTACCGAACCCCATTAGTTTCATATGCGCATTTATTGAACCCTTCTTAGTGAAAAATAAAATGTTTTTTTTTCAAATTCAAGACAAAGTTATGTGTTTTTGGTAACAGTTTAGTATGGAGAACATATTCTAAGTAACAAAGACTTAATTTAGTAATTTGGTTAGGGTTAGGGTTAAGGTTATGATGAGGCCATGGCGAATAGGGCATTAATACGTAAGTACTTAATGATGACTAGTTAAGGGCCAATATGTTACTAATTTACATATTAACAAGCCAATAATTAATGGTGAATGTGTTCCCAATGTTAAAGTGTTACCATGTTTTTTTTACTGGTGCACAAAATGAACCGTGCATGAACATCACCTTGTTCAAAGAACAAAACCAACACAATGCATAAACTCACAACAAATTACACACCTGCAAATCAGTCAGCTGTTGTCGTATCTGTAATACGCCGATAGGGAGAAGTTTTTATTGAGATGATGAGTCGGGTGTGTTTTGACCTCCGCTGAACCCCTGAGGCCGACTCACCGAACTCCTAGGGTTCGATCGAACCCAGGTTAAGAACCACTGCATTATAGTATATTCAGGAAGTTGGTTCGTAACTTGCTCCACTGTCACTTCCGCTGTGTCCATTGTGCCCTATATGGCTTAAAGTTGTGTCGCGGCTTTTTATCATTGGGTTGGGCGTTTGATTTTGTTGTGGCTTTTGCAATCGTGCTATAGCTGAAAGTTGTTGTGTTGTAATTTATGATATTGTCTCGTCTCGTCTGCATTTGTTGTGACCTTTTTTGGCCACTCTTGTTTTGCCGACTGAAGACGATGACAACACAGAGAGGCAGACAGACTTGTATAATTTTAACGTCCGTATAAATAAAAGTACTAAACTACATTAGAAGTCTGCTGTTCTTCAATGCGATGTTTTCCTTTTTCTAGTATTGATAGACTAAATATATTTTCTTTTAAAAAGATATTGAATTGATACCCAGCTTCAGAAAGGCAAACTTCCCGAGCACAGATTGATGTAGTTAAATCTAAGAAATATAAATGGATACATCAAACAATCGTCACACCCATATTTTATATGCCAATATGTTTTTATTTTAACGCTAATTTTTTTCCCTTCAAATTGCATGCCATATTTTACAAAGAATAAAAGACAAAAAAAGGGCAAAGGTTTAAAAACTACTTGCATCTCTTCTCCACCCGATACAAGCCCCCATCTCGTGCTCCATACAGTCAGGGTTATTTCACATTCACATGCATTATATACATTTCAAACTGGGATGCTGATTAGCTTCCTGCCAGGAATGCCGACAACCACCCCCTTAACCTGAAGCTGGGTTCCTCAGTGGGTGGAGAGCTGGAGCGGCTGCTGTTTGTTTTTCAATGTGTCCTTATTTCCGTGAATTCTGACCTAACAGGAAGAGTGGAGGGTGGACGGAACAATGGACCATTGTAAGACTGCACTTTATGTCCATGCGAGGCTTAAACAGGAAAAGGCGCCAAGACGGACACATCCACATAAGCATGTTTTTGTTGCTGTGTCTGTATCAGCCGCACGCAATTCCAAACTTCACAGTAGAGCTACCTAAAAGAAATCTTCAAATCTACCCAGTTTTCCCAAGTCTGTGCTTTTCAGAACTATTCATCAGAGTCTACATAAACACTACTGTGGCTGACCAGTTGACCAATTAGAGCCAACTTAAGGCATGATGTTTCCGTGCCAGGAAAACCAGAAAGTCTTCCTCCATTAAAAAAGAATGTGGACAAAAATGACTATAAAAGGGATGGCAAGCAGCAGTGTATGAAAGTTGTTGGAGGGTTGATTTATGACTCTTAAATCAACATATTAAAGCTGTGGCTGGAGGCTCAAGTGTTTATAAAAATTATATTTGGCATGTGGAGCAACACAAACTAAATATGCAAGCATAATGGAATGAAGAACATGTGATGAACACACATAGAACCCTTAACTTTGACCTCGGTTCAGGCACTTTGAGTCAGGCTTTAGGATCAAGCGATGGATGAGTCCTGACCGCCTGTCAAAAAAGAGCCAAAGGAAAGATGTTGAGGAAGCGAGGCTATTTAGAGACCAGGAGGTATGTGGCAGAGCTCCGCTGTTTTCCGATGCTATGTGTGTGAATGTGTGTGTGTGTGTGTGTGTGTGTGTGTGTGTGTGTGTGTGTGTGTGTGTGTGTGTGTGTGTTTAAAGTAATCACCTCGTGTAGACGCTGCACCTTCCTGTTGGCCGTGTCGTTGCAAAGTTTTTCAATGTAAGCTACATTTTCTACTGGCTGTGTGTTACAGTTCTAAGCTGCTTTCTTGCAAAGATCCCCTCTGTTCATCTGCGCCAAAGACATTCAACTAAACTGTTTTGGGGGTTACATTTCCACCCTATTATTCTTACCGTGTTGTCGACCATCGGGCGCACTTCCAATGCATGGTTTATTTTCGATAATTTTTCATATGTAAATTTTTCATGTGTATATTTTTCATATGATTATAGGGCGCATTAAAGGACTCTTTTTTTTTTTTTTCTAAATTAGAAACACTTCCTTGCGGTCAACATAACATGTAATGTGGTTCTCTGGTCAAAATGTTGCATAGATTATGTTTTACAGGTCATCTTCAAGCCGCTTTCTGACACCATGTACCAAATAAAATAGCTTTGAGGACGGTAAGCAAAACCAGAATTATTCCGTATATTAGGCACACCGGGTTTGAGAAAAAGAAAGGATTTTAAGTGCGCCTTATAGTCAGGAAAATACGGTATTTGGAATATTCCTGAGAACCAGCATCCTCTACAGTAGATCTATTCAGTTTGGGCTATTTGTTTTATCAGTTACAGGAGAGCTCTGTCATTCTTAAGGACATTCTGCAAAAACGCTGTAGTCAGAGATCATATTGAAAGCCCAATTGTGTTCATTGGAATCTGCTGCAAAAAGTAGTTTAATCTGTATTTGCAGGCCACCGGTTGAATAGCCCAAATGATAAAAAAAAAAAAAAAAGAGTACCTAAAATGGAACCGAGAGGAAAACTATTCGGTATGGGCGGTATAGCTCGGTTGGTAGAGCGGCTGTGCCAGCAACTTGAGGGTTGCAGGTTCGATCCCCACTTCCGCTATCCTAGTCACTGCCGTTGTGTCCTTGGGCAAGACACTTTATCCGCCTGCTCTCAGTGCCACCCACACTGCTTTATATGTAAAAATTAGATATTGGGTTTCACTATGTAAAGTATTTTGAGTCACTAGAAAAAAAGCGCTATATAAATATAATTCTCTTCACTTATTTATACAACTAAAGAAGTTGAACAAATTATTACCGACTAGAAGTGGTAATCGTTGGCCACCCCACGATTCTATTACAATAACGATTCAGCAACTGCAAATCCATTAAAAATTGATTGGTGATGTAACTTTAATTTATGTATATTGATGCAGTTTAAAAAAATTTTCCTTTCACTAAATACGCGTTTATCACTTGCAACTTTTAAAAACAGAGCATCTTTAATAAGAAACTCTGATCAAATGTATTAAATTAATGGAAATGTGTGCAAAACTGCAACAATAGTGCCCTATAATAAAGGAGCTGGTCGGATCTCTTGGTGAGTTGGCTCGTTGCAGTCAGTCAAATTTTAGAACTGCCTGCATTACTTTATTAACAATAAATAAATCGATTATTGACGTTTACTAATCGATTTTATAATCGTTCATATTTGAATTGCAATGCATCTAAAAATCGATTATTTCCCCCACCTCTACTGTTAACTGCGTCTGAAGTGAACAACTTACAGCAAGGTCCAAGGCACACAAATCACATTATGAAAAAAAATCTAACGAGAAAAAAGGAGAGGACTTAAAGGGGTGCCTTAAGAAATGCCTCAGGTATGTAAATCACAAGTTTGGATCCCAGCGTGCTATGTTTGCTAGCAAGGTTAAAATGTCAATGCAAGGATATGTCAATGCAAGGATGTGCCAATGTGTTTACAGTGTTCCAAGTTCCTCTATACTGGAGCACTATTTAGGAATGTGCTGCAATTAAAAAAAAAAAAAAAACTGAATTTGGGGCCATTAGGGTGTCATTCCCCGTGTTCTATTGATGTCTGCTCCCCCTGCACTACTGCACACAAATGCAAATACTTCAAATATTTGCCTCACTCAAAAAGCAGCTGCCTCTTGTACAACTAAGTGAGTAGTCATTTTAAATGATGTTTCTTTCATTGTATTTTCGGATTATATGTCAAAAATCTAACAAACAAATGATTTAAAATAAAATATATTTAAAAAAAGGAATATAATGGTCAATTTCCCCTTCTAAATTCACCTTAAGCGTTAATTCACTGGTCCGATAAGGCAGGCATGTTGGGTTCCAGGATGTTTTGCCAATTTATACTTTAATCATGTTACATTTTGTATTTTGCACTAAAGAACATTACTAATAAAATTTATGAATTTGCTTTTAATCCGATACAGGCATCAAATTAAATTTGAGTTAATAAAAAAAAAAAAAAAAAAATCATTTCATGCATATAAAGAAGGTGTTACCACTATTTTCAATGGAGTGGAGGGTGCATAAGGCCCAAATAAAAAAAGATGATATTATGCAGTTTTGAATGATACACATTAAATATTTTTATTATGTGGTTTTGTGGGATACGACGGTACCTCGGTTTCCGCACACCCTAATTTAAATGTGATTTAGTTTTCCGACAAAAAAGTTTGCTAATATTTTGCCCCAGATTTCGTATACCAGCCAGCCAACCATTGTGTGTCACAAAAATATAAGTGCCCAAACATAGAATCTCATGCTTTGGTGGCTCAGTCTCTGTGCTTTTTGTATTGAGTATGACTGCAAAATAACTCACCATGGGGCCTAATAAAGTATGATAAAGAAGTTGAGAAACACTATTGAACTCAAGACAGGAGTCGTAGCAAAATGTAAAGGTGGTGTAGAGTAACTCTCCCCTTTCCTCTGCCTTCTACACTCATCACCGTCTTCACCAACAAGACTTTGATAAAGGTAAAAGTAATTTTAAATGTTAATTTATCAATTTCATAAATACATTTAATGTATTCTCCTATTTCTGGGGCTGAGGTTGCTGAGGTAGTTAAAAAGCTCCTCGGCGGCAAGGCCCCGGGGGTAGAAGAGATCCGCCCAGAGTTCCTCAAGGATCTGGATGCTGTGGGGCTGTCTTGGTTGACAAGACTCTGCAGCATCGCGTGGACATCAGGGGCGGTACCTCTGGATTGGCAGACCAGGGTGGTGGTCCCTCTCTTTAAAAAAGGGGACACACTCCTCAGCCTTCCCGGTAAGGTTTATTCAGGTGTACTGGAGAGGAGGCTACGCCGGATAGTCGAACCTCGGATTCAGGAGGAACAGTGTGGTTTTCGTCCTGGTCGTGGAACTGTGGACCAGCTCTATACTCTCGGCAGGGTTCTTGAGGGTGCATGGGTGTTTGCCCACCAGTCTACATGTGCTTTGTGGACTTGGAGAAGGCATTCGACCGTGTCCCTCGGGAAGTCCTGTGGGGAGTGCTCAGACAGTATGGGGTACCGGACTGTCTTATTGTGGCGGTCCGTTCCCTGTACGATCAGTGCCAGAGCTTGGTCCGCATTGCCGGCAGTAAGTCGAACACATTTCCAGTGAGGGTTGGACTCCGCCAAGGCTGTCCTTTGTCACCGATTCTGTTCATAACTTTTATGGACAGAATTTTTAGGCGCAGTCAAGGCGTTGAGGGGTTCCGGTTTGGTAACCGCAGGATTAGGGCTCTGCTTTTTGCAGATGATGTGGTCCTGATGGCTTCATCTGACCGGGATCTTCAGCTCTTGCTGGATCGGTTCGCAGCCGAGTCTGAAGCGACCGGAATGAGAATCAGCACCTCCAAGTCCGAGTCCATGGTTCTCGCCCGGAAAAGGGTGGAATGCCATCTCCGGATTGGGGATGAGACCCTGCCCCAAGTGGAGGAGTTCAAGTATCTAGGAGTCTTGTTCACGAGTGAGGGAAGAGTGGATCGTGAGATCGACAGGCGGATCGGTGCGGCGTCTTCAGTAATGCGGACGTTGTACCGATCCGTTGTGGTGAAGAAGGAGCTGAGCCGGAAGGCAAAGCTCTCAATTTACCGGTCGATCTACGTTCCCATCCTCACCTATGGTCATGAGCTTTGGGTCATGACCGAAAGGATAAGATCACGGGTACAAGCAGCCGAAATGAGTTTCCTCCGCCGTGTGGCGGGGCTCTCCCTTAGAGATAGGGTGAGAAGCTCTGCCATCCGGGAGGAACTCAAAGTAAAGCCGCTGCTCCTTCACATCGAGAGGAGCCAGATGAGGTGGTTCGGGCACCTGGTCAGGATGCCACCCGAACGCCACCCTAGGGAGGTGTTTAGGGCACGTCCAACCGGTAGGAGGCCACGGGGAAGACCCAGGACACGTTGGGAAGACTATGTCTCCCGGCTGGCCTGGGAACGCCTCGGGATCCCCCGGGAAGAGCTAGACGAAGTGGCTGGGGAGAGGGAAGTCTGGGTTTCCCTGCTTAGGCTGTTGCCCCCGCGACCCGACCTCGCATAAGCGGAAGATGATGGATGGATGGATGGACCGGAGGGTGTGTTCCAACTATCGTGGGATCACACTCCTCAGCCTTTCCGGTAAGGTTTATTCAGGTGTACTGGAGAGGAGGCTACGCCGGATAGTCGAACCTCGGATTCAGGAGGAACAGTGTGATTTTCGTCCAGGTCGTGGAACTTTGGACCAGCTCTATACTCTTGGCAGGGTTCTTGAGGGTGCATGGGAGTTTGCCCAACCAGTCTACATGTGCTTTGTGGACTTGGAGAAGGCATTCGACCGTGTCCCTCGGGAAGTCCTGTGGGGAGTAATCAGAGAGTATGGGGTACCTGACTGTCTTATTGTGGCGGTCCGCTCCCTGTATGATCAGTGTCAGAGCTTGGTCCGCATTGCTGGCAGTAAGTCGGACACGTTTCCAGTGAGGGTTGGACTCCGCCAAGGCTGTCCTTTGTCACCGATTCTGTTCATAACTTTCATGGACAGAATTTCTAGGCGCAGTCAAGGCGTTGAGGGGTTCTGGTTCGGTGGCCAGGGGATTAGGTCTCTGCTTTTTGCAGAATATATGGTCCTGATGGCTTCATCTGGCCGGGATCTTCAGCTCTAACTGGATCGGTTCGCAGCCGAGTGTGAAGCGACCGGAATGATAATCAGCACCTCCAAGTCAGAGTCCATGGTTCTCGCCCGGAAAAGGGTGGAGTGCCATCTCCGGGTTGGGGAGGAGACCCTGCCCCAAGTGGAGGAGTTCAAGTACCTAGGAGTCTTGTTCACGAGTGGGGGAAGAGTGGATCGTGAGATCGACAGGCGGATCGGTGTGGCGTCTTCAGTAATGCGGATGTTGTACCGATCCGTTGTGGTGAAGAAGGAGCTGAGCCGGAAGACAAAGCTCTCAATTTACCGGTCGATCTACGTTCCCATCCTCACTTATGGTCATGAGCTTTGGGTCATGAGCGAAAGGATAAGATCACGGGTACAAGCGGCCGAAATAAGTTTCTCCCTGAGAGATAAGATGAGAAGCTCTGCCATCCGAGAGGAGTTCAAAGTAAAGCCGCTGTTCCTCCACATCGAGAGGAGCCAGATGAGGTGGCTCGGGCATCTGGTCAGGATGCCACCCGAACGCCTCCCTAGGGAGGTGTTTAGGGCACGTCCAACCGGTAGGAGGCTACGGGGAAGACCCAGGACACGTTGGGAAGACTATGTCTCCCGGCTGGCCTGGGAACGCCTCTGGATCCCCCGGGAAGAGTTAGGCGAAGTGGCTGGGGAGAGGGAAGCCTGGGTTTCCCTGCTTAGGCTGCTGCCCCCGCGACCTGATCTTGGATAAGCGGAAGATGATGGATGGAATATTTTATGTATGTTTTAGCCTGTAAAATTATATATAATAATGGTAATATTATTATCATACTATTTTTTGTAACACACAATAAAAATGATTGCTGTATGATCCATCCATCCATCCATTTCCTACCGCTTGTCCCTTTTGGGGCCGCGGGAGGTCGCTGGAGCCTATCTCAGCTGCAATACATTTTTGTGTATACTATAAAGTGTTCAAAGTTTGAGGTGTAGCCTACTGTATTTCTCCCTTTGTTGCAACTTTGAAAATATCCTGACCTCAAACATATACCATACGTACACTTAACGTGAGCGTTTGTCTTTTTTTTCTCAACAAGTGAACGCTGATGGAAGCCATTTTGTGTCAGGTTTGGGCTTAAGTGTGTTTTCATTCACTATCCCATAATTAGTTCCCACAATGAGAAACTTAGTTGCATCTAAATTACAGGGTTGGGCTGTTACAGTAGGGTGTTTTAATTGGGAAAATGACTGTGTGCATGTGCAAAAAGGTATATTTGTGTATATATGTCCACAAATGAAATAGAATTGAACTTGAACACGTTTCTCCCCATACATAACATACAAGGGATTTGGTGCATCAGCAGGCTTGGAGGCGATGAAACAATATTTAAAGTACTTTCCGTCATAGTTTTTAGTTCGATTTTACCAAATGTTTTCATCCTTTTTCATCCAATGGACTCTGACGGACCGGGGATACAATTACATAATTGTATATTGGAAAAAATTAGAATATAATATAGCCTTTATTGTCATTGCATGATCAAGAAAAATTAATGCAATTCTTAATGGCGTACACGCGACAAAATAGTTCTAAAAAAAACAAACATGTAAAACACATGGGAGCCTGATGTACTAAGATCCAAATACCACTCGCTAGTGATGTGTGGATCCATACTGAAATATAGATACCGCCGATATCAGCTCTTTAAGCTCTAATATTGATTCTCAAATGAAAATATCAAAACTTTTGATACTTTCATTCAGAGGTGTCCAAACTTTTTCCACCATACTAAAAAGTGAACGTATTCTTGATTTTTTTATTTTTTTTTGTCCATCTATCCATTTTCTACCGCTTGTCCCGTTTAAGGTCGCGGGGGTGCTATCTCAGCTGCATTCGGGTGGAAGACGGGCTACACCCTGGACAAGTTTCCACCTCATCGCAGGTCCAACACAGACAGACAACATTCACACTCACATTCACAAACTAGGGACCATTTAGTGTTGCCAATCAACCTATCCCCAGGTGCATGTCTGAGTAGCCGGAGGGAACCCACGCAATCACGGGGAGCACATGCAAACTCCACACAGAAAGATCCTGAGCCCGGGATTGAACTCAGGACCTTTGTTTTGTGAGTCACATGCACTTTTTTGTTTTTTAAATATGCTAATAACAGATATTGTTTCAGCTATGTATTATAGATTACTAAGTGTGTTATTATTTTATTATTAGTCAGAAAGTTTCATTTTTTTCTAAATACATACGTTTTCTTTCTTACATTTTTACTGTTGTTTTTTCCCCATTTAAAAATAGAATAAACATATTAATGATAAGATTGTATAACTGCATAACCAAGTGTGTCAAAACCTCCGCCTGTCTGTAAATATCTATGTACAGTTACATATTTAGAAGGGTTTATTGTGTTTTTTGTAATTTTTCAAATTAAATGAGGTGGCGACTTGTCCAGGGTGTACCTTGCGTTCTGCTCGAATGCAGCTGGGATAGGCTACAGCCACCCCTGCTACCACTAGAGGGACAAGCGGTAGAAAATGAATGGATGGATAGAATTCAAAAGTTAGTTTTATCAAAATGTTTAATTAATCAATTAAAACTTTGTTTATATTTTAAGTTTATTTTATCTTTATTTTGAAAGCTTCTTATATTTTAGATTAGGGGTCTCTAAACCTTTTTCACCAACAGATATTATATATATTTTTGAAGACACAATTGTGTTATAGGCGACTAAGTATATTATTATTATTAGTTTAAAAATGTCAGGTTTTTCCTCATTCCCTTCCTATGTTTTGCTTTTTTCCCTCACAATTTTAGTGGACACATTAGGGGTATTTGTAGGTGCCAGCCTGAATTTTACTTGGTATCCGATGGGAAAGAAAAATATGTGGTATTGCTCATCATTACCTCACACTAAACTCATGTTCAAACTGTAAAATTGTGTGTACTATGTACAATGTGTTGCATGTGATCTACTAACATTATATGTAGAGGTGCAGAACGCGCTATTTAAATGATGTTTTTGGGTGTACTAAGTGGCTTCACCATGGAAATACTAATTTCCCTCCACACCAATGCTATCATGCTCTCCTACATTTGGGATTTTGCAATGTTGTTGAAAAACATCCATAATCTGTGTCACTTTTTTTGCAATATAGAATGGCAATCTATGCAACAAAACCTATTTTTAGCAGACAGACGGGTGCTTTCTGCAGGCAGCACCTCAGCCCATTCATGCGTCTGGAATGATCCAAATGCATGTAAATGCATATTGCAAGAAATTTTTATTCGGAAAGTATGTTAATAGATTTCCTAAATGAAAAAATTAACATAAAAGAAAAAAAAACAGTAATTTTAATAAACCTCTAAATTACTTGTAGAATGTAGCACCAAAGACTTACAATGGGTGTAATTTGAAGTGATATTTGGGAGCGAGCACACTAGTCGTAGTCTCGTCACTCGTCTTTGCAACATATGCAATGATCGCCTTTTGGGTAACCATTTGGTCAAGGTGAAGTAGCATGTGCAGTCAAAATAAATTGACTGATCTGCGTTTAAATAATATCTGCAAAAATGTTTGTGATTAATCACACGAGTTCACTAGTCATTTTTGACAGCCCTAGTTACAACTAAGTAACTAAAAAAAATCTCATTAGAAATTGCGTGTGAATGCTCAAAAGTTGAAGGCGAAGTGAAATGCTAACAGTTAGCATACAGGCCAGATAGCATCAAGTAACAAAATAAACAACTCTTAGATTTGTATCTGCAAAAATTAATACTTCAAAGTTCAACTCATGCGTTAACTACTAAAATATGACTGAGGTTTAAAATGGCAGAATTAGCTAAAAGAGCCTTTATTTTTGTTGGTAAGAGGTGAGAGATTATTATCATATCTTATCATACATATGTCAGGTAAATGCTGCCAAATAAGAACACGTTCTTAATTGATTTACCATGCACAAATAATGCTTCAATAAATTCATAAGTGCATTAAACTAAGAAGTAAATGCTTATATATTACATTACAGAGAAGGCGTTGCACTCTAGATGGGAAACAGAAGTAGGTCTGAGTTACACAGGAGGAGAACAAATGTGCCATTTGAGCAATAAGGATTTTCTATATGATTGCAAGTGGCTGTTCCTGCCTAGTCTACACAACATAAAATAATGTAAGTTTTGATTAGACTGTTTGTGCGTGTTTAAGCGACACTTTAAAGGGGAACATTATCACCAAACTTATGCATGCGTCAATATATACCTTGATGTTGCAGAAAAAAGACCATGTATTTTTTTAACCGATTTCCGAACTCTAAATGGGTGAATTTTGGCAAATGAAACGCCTTTCTGTTTATCGGTATTTTAGCAATGACGTCAGAACGTGACGTCACCGAGGTAACACACCCGCCATATTAATTTTCACATTACAAACACCGGGTCTCAGCTCTGTTATTTTCCGTTTGTTCGACTATTTTTTGGAACCTTGGAGACATCATGCCTCGTCGGTGTAACAACACTAACAGGGAGGGATTCAAGTTGCACCGAAGATGCGAAAGTGGCAAGAAATCTGCCGCCGGAGCCCCATTGAATGTGTCGGAGTGTCTTCACATTTTACCAGCGGTGCTAAGACAGACATGGCACAAAGATGTATGGATAACCTGCAGATGCATTTGCAACGATTAAGTCAACGAAATCACTGATGTGAGTTTTGTTGATGTTGTTGCCTTATGTGCTAATCAGACATATTTGGTCACGGCATGACTGCCAGCTAATCGATGCTAACATGCCATGCTAATTGATGATAACATGCTATTTATGCTAGCTGTATGTACATTTGTAACTAGATACCCACATTTAATGCGAAACAAACACTTACCATTCGACGGATTTAAGTTGCTCTAGTGTCACAAGATGCGAAAGTCCTGATCGTTTGGTCCGCACATTTTACCGGCGATGCTAATAAGGCAGCCATGCTATGGGCCACTTCATTAGGTACAACCACGCTATGGCAGAATAGCGTCAATAGCTATTCGCTCAATAGCTTCAATTTCTTCTTCAATTTCGTTTTCGCTATCTGCCTCCATACTCCGACCATCTGTTTCAATACATGCGTAATCTGTTGAATCGCTTAAGCCGCTGAAATCCGAGTCTGAATCCGAGCTAATGTTGCTATATCTTGCTGTGGTAACCGCCATTATGTTTGTATTGGCCGCACTGTATGACGTCACAGGGAAATGGATAGTGGTTTCGAAGATAGCGAAAATAAGGCACTTTAAAGCTTTATTTAGGGATATCCCGGGACCAGTAAAATTTTGAAAAAAACTTCAAAAAATACAACAAGCCACTGGGAACTGATTTTTATTGTTTTTAACCCTTTTGAAATTGTGATAATGTTCCCCTTTAAGAAAAATGTGTTTGCCGCAAATTGATGATGAGTGGCCAAATTGTGGGGGGAAGTTGCAGTCATTGGTTGCGAAGCTAAATGCAATTTGCGGGGATTGGTTTGATTTACTTGAATTGACATGATCGCAACATCTCAAATTCTTTGGGGGCCTGAAAGCGGTGGTAAAAAAAAAGGTCATCACACTGTTAGTATTGCCCCAAACATATATTGCACAATATATGTTTGTCTCATGAAGAGGTATTAGGAGCATTACACTCATTTATAGCTTCTGGATAAAATGTGTTGGTCAACATGTTTAATAATCTGAATAGAATGGATCTTTGAAAGTGTTTTTAGCTTATCTGAGAGATCTTCAAGAAAGGGAAAAGAGCAGCTGATGATCTTCTAGGCTGAGTTGATGACCCCCTGAAGCCGTTTACTCTGCCACTGTGCATCAAGCAAACCACACACACATCCAGTATGTTGCTATCCGTGACCAAGTGATAAAAAGACACTGCTGTTTCTGCAGAATCTTCAGGAAACAGTCTGCTGTGCCTTCTTGTTTATTGATGTGGGGTGATGCTCCAAAATCAGGTCCTCCTCTATTTGGACACTAAGGGAGCAGACGTCCAAGATGGACAGGTTTCTGTCCACACACCATGCAGTCAAGCGCTGCACCTCATCCTTTTATGCAGACCTATTTCCCCAATGGATGAACTCAGCTGAGCAGGTGTGTCGCAGTGTGTACGTGGCTAAAGATTGTGCTCATGTGAAAGAGTCATTCAAGGGATGCATGCTCAGGGAGACACATTTACATTGACAGATTCCTTATTACACAAGCAGGAGTTGCGTGAATTCCCGGAGGATGCATGTTTTGACCGAAATCCGGCTCGAATTTGAGAGCAAGATGCAACAAACACATTGTCTATGCAGTGAGAAGCTACTTCTAAGATAATGATCCTCACCACCAATTTTCTTCCAAGTCTCATAATCACTGGAGGACAAAAGGAAAATAATGACTAAGCATGCTACACACACACAGGATGACACAATAAGCTAATAGCTAATACTTCAATGTAAATTAGGGGTGATTGATCCGGGTGTCAACACTGTGAATACCTAGTGATTAGATCAATCTCAGGGCATTCAATCGATCGCAACTGGACTGTTTGGTTTGTCTTAGAAGACAACATCAGCTGTGAACAATGTTTTTAATTTTCAGAAAAATAAATAAATATTATTTTTATGTTTGAGTTCTTCCGGAGGTGGGAATTAAAACTCTCTGACAGGAGACTCTGCCAGACGTTCCCAGCAGACCCTCACAATGCGCTTGGGCCTGCCAGGTCTGTCCGGCATCCTCCCCCACCATCGCAGCCAACTCACCACCAGGTGGTGATCGGTAGAAATCTCCGCCCCTCATGAGGCCGCAAATCTGATGACACAACTACAAAGTCGATCATGGAACTGCGGCCTAGGGTGTCCTGGTGCCAAGTGCACATATGGACACCCTTATGTTTGAACATGGTGTTCGTTATGGACAATCCGTGACAAGCACAAAAGTCCAATAACAAAACACCACTTGGGTTTAGATCCGGGCGGCCATTCTTCCCAATCATGCCTCTCCAGGTTTCACTGTCTTTGCCAACATGAGCGTTGAAGTCCCCCAGTAGGACAAGGGAATCACCCGGGGGAGCACTTTCCAGTACTTTTAAAAAACAACTTTTGTGCAACTAAAAAACAACTAACATGAATTTAAAAAAACACATCAATTCTGTCTCTTCTATTCACTTTTGGTTTTCCTTTTGGTTAGTATAGTATTGTGTTTGTACAATAGGTCTTTTCAATTGCTTGGTATCTTGTATATATTTATATCCTTAGTATTATAAAGCTGGGACTGGGTTGGATCTTGGTTTGCTCTGTTTTTTTATTAGAATGATTTACATTCTGTGATATTTGTAAATACAATTTCAAAAATACATTTATAAAAAGACCAACATTGCGCGAATCAGTAAATAGTCAGCAACCAAGAAGAGCTTTTGTAAGATGTTCTGAAAACGTTATATTATGATCTATATACAAAATATTATATTACGAGAATCGTGTTGTATCGAAAGTGGATTCGAATCAAATAACACCGCAAGAATCGGAATCGAATCGGCTCTTTTGGTGCCCTAATATTCCGAATTGTAATTTATATATTGGTTCAAAATTGCCCTGTGAAAAATTAATAGTAATTTTTTCGAATCGGAAATAAGAATCATTGGGAACCGTATTCGGAACAGTAAGCGAAAACAGAATCTAAACCGAAATCGTACAAATTCAAACGATGCCTAACCCTAGTCCTGATGTTTAAAACTATGCCAGTTGGTTTTATTTAAGCAGTTCTGCAGCTGAGGAGAGGCACCACCAGACCATGTTTTTATAGTCTTTGTTGTTTTAAGAGCACTTTTCTTGAGGGGGGACGTATGGTCCGACTGGTCCAGGTGTGCGAGTGGTTTAGGCCCTGTAGCCATGTTGACGTTGGTGTGTCCAAGGTCATTGTTACTTTGGTGGAGTGTTCAATGTGTTGATTGCATTTTGGAGGCCCTGATTATAAATCTGCATGGTTAAAATCAAAATGCATGCCCTGGATAAACTACTATTAGTGTCATTAGCATTAGCAATTATTCCTTATTAAATAACAATTGTATTTCCAAAATCGATTTACATGTACAGTAAATACAAATTGACATAGTTATCTGACCCTACCGGTCAATAGCCTGGTGGTTGATGATCACTTTTATTATATAGCAATGATACGTTTGAAAAATGATGTCCATATGAGAGGTAAATCAAACAATACTTCAAGAAAAAAATGAACAAGAGACAAATCAAGTATCCACATCTGATGGTGTAATTTAACAAAAATCCTTGAAAGAGGCAAAAGAGAGAACAAGCACCTGTGTCCACTGCAGACTCCCCAGACGGACATTTGGTTCCAGACTCATGAAAAACACAGTAGCTGCTGTTATTTTAGGAGTCAAATTAGCGCGCCAAAAAAAAGTTGCTGGGTTCTAATTTGAAGCAGCCCTGCTCGTTTTGTGCACTAATACAAAACTGTAGAAAGATTTGTCGCAAGTATGAGGATATTATTCAGGGTTACAGACATTTTTTTTAATTGAAAAAGCAGGAATTAGCTAGTGTCAAATATATTGGTATTTCGATATTTGGGGATAAAGTTGTGACAAACCTACTGTGCTCTTCCATGTGAGACTATTTTAATTACATCTGAGAGTATTCCTTTTTTAAACATTGCTCCTTGTAATAACATATGCTCAAAGTTGTTGCACGCCAACAAACATAGCTCATTTCTTTATGACCTTGACACTTCTGAAAGAGTCCCGGTGAGAAGTATGAAAGGTATAAAAAGTCTCCATCTTACATTTTGTTTTTTAGGAAAACGTTTTAACAAACATAATTACAGAAGTTTCCATATAAATGCAGCAATTACAGGTTACATACAATGTCATTGCGCAAGAGACCATTGGAATATAATTCCAGAGCACTGTTTTTTCCATCTCAGGAAATAATTCTCTCCATGTCTTTGATTTGGTTGCATTTCATGCTGTTGAAACGTCTCTCTGTGTTTTGGCAGCCATTTGTAACGTTTAAAAGTAACCTCCAGGCGACTGCTTTACAATGTATTCATATGTTCCCTTCTACTCCTGCTTTTTTATCTTCTAACCTCCATTTGTATTCCTAAATAACCCATTCACTTCTCAGATTCAATTAAAGTGACATGTTTAGTTTTCTTTGGTGAATTGTAAAATGTTCTTTTTCCCCCTCATATAAGATTCAAGATTAAAGATTGTTTATTGTCATATAAATAGTTAAACAGTTTGCCATACAATGAAAATCTTACGTTGCTAGTCCACCCTTAAAAAAGTCACACGGTATGTAGCTAAAATAAAAAATAAAAAATGTTATATACAAGGCACGGGCTTCACGGTGGAAGAGGGGTTAGTGCGTCTGCCTCCCAATACGAAGGTCCTGCAGTCTTGGGTTCAATCCCAGACTCGGGATCTTTCTGTGTGGAGTTTGCATGTTCTCCCCGTGAATGCGTGGGTTCCCTCCGGGTACTCCGGCTTCCTCCCACCTCCAAAGACATGCACCTGGGGATAGGTTGATTGGCAACACTAAATTGGCCCTAGTGTGTGAATGTGAGTAGGAATGTTGTCTGTCTATATGTGTTGGCCCTGCGATGAGGTGGCGACTTGTCCAGGGTATACCCCGCCTTCCGCCCGATTGTAGCTGAGATAGGCGCCAGCGCCCCCCGCGACCCTGAAAGGGAATAAGCGGTAGAAAATGGATGGATGGATACAAGGCACAGTGAGTAGCCTAACATTATTGCACATTCTGATTCACAGTCAACAGTATGAATATGAAGATGACATTGGGTCACAGCAGCAGTTAAAAGTGTCTTTAGTGATCAAAGGTGAAAAGTGTCTACAGTTCAAAAGATAAAAGTAAAAATAATTACTTACATAATACAAAATTTACACCAATATCCAGAATCCCATCGGGGTATGATCAATCAACCAATCAATCAAATTTGATTTGTATAGCACTTTTCATACATCCAATATGTAGCACAAAGGGCTTTACATTTAAAAATGTGTGGTTCTCGCCTTCATTACATAACCCCAGGTTAAAACAGTCAACCCCACCCACCCAAACCCTCTTTTCCCACTACAACACATCTGCACTTATAATAAAAGTCATGTAAAAACATATGTGGCTGAGTCCAGAAAAAACAGGTGACATGATGGGAGCCACTTCCAAACCATGTTTGATTTCTTAATCATGTCATACAAGAACCATGCTAACGTTGTTGCTTTGAGAAAAAATATGTAATGTAATGTTTTTTTAATGCACAATTTAGTAGTGATTGGAGGATCCAAATATCAATCAGAGCAATACAAACATTTTAATTTTAACAAATGTCTATTGGCATTTAAACATGGCTTTAGTTAAACACTTGACCTAGAGGCACTTCTGGGATTTTAGTCGATGGTTCAGAGTCCCAATTAACTACTGTTTATTGACCTGCATTTGAAAAAATGTTTAAAATGGAATGGAGTAGATTCATACGCTCTTGAGAAAAATTGTGAAAAAAATGTGTTTATATCTGAGGAGTCCACAAATTAAGCATTAATCAGTGAAAGACAATGTTGGACCCATCGGTAAGCACATCAACTAAGCTTTAAATCTCAGGGCATTCAATGGATTGCAACTGGACTGTTTAGTTTGTCTTAGACAATGTTTCACTCTCATCAGAGTAGGCTTCATTAGTTCATGCTCATAGACTTAGATTGGTCAGATCTAGTCTTAGATTTAGATTGGTCAGATCTAGTCCTAGACTTAGATTGGTCAGATGTAGTCTTGTGGCTGGTGACGATTTGCCAAATATTTATACTCTAAAACCAGGAGGGTGTGCCTGGGCAGAGATGGTTTTGCCCTATCGTAGTGAGAAAAACAACTGTTTTAATGCAAACGAGCAATCTTAACTGTCAAAGCCAATGATAGTCGTTGAAGTGTAAATTCCCTTCGTTAGCATTGAGGTATTGTGTGACTGAACAATCGCTGTGGATCGACTACTACCAGTCCAAAATAGTCAGAAATCCTCATTGCTACCATTCCATTCAGTTGTAAACAAATAGCACAAATGGCATTCTGGTCACCTTTTGTGACCAGAATGTTTTTAACTCCTTTTATTTGTTGGAGGCTAAATTGTGGACTCTTTTAGGACTGGTTGAAAGGACAGTGTTGTGTGTGGGAGTGTCGCAGATCACATCCTCTGTTCAGGATAGATTTTTCAATCTTGATATAGAGGGCTTCCCTCACTCCTCTTTCTTACCATCCGTCCTCCCTCCACAGAATCAGTACATGTTTGTTCTCAAAGGAGTACTGTTTCTCATTGAGGTCCAGGTAGACAGCTGAGTCTTGGCCTGAAGAGTTTGCCTGTCTATGCTCTTCCAAAAGTCGGCTGAGTGGTCGTTTTGTTTTCCCTAATATATGAATCAATGCATTCATCATTACATTGGATAGCATACACCAGATTATTTTTGTGGGTGTGGGGTGTCCAATTTTAGGATGCACCAGTCTCTGTCTCAGGGTGTTGCCTGGTTAGAAGTGTAGCAGGATGTTGTGTTGGTTAAAATGTTTTCTGAGTTTCTCATGGATACCTGACACATACTGTATGGAATGACAATAGTTTTGTGTCTGTCACCTTTTTCTTCCTTAATTACTATATTCTTCTTATTTCTGGAACTGGATGCACTTTTCACAAATGACCAGCTTGGGTAACCATAGGTTTTGAGGTCTTCCCTCAAATTCCTATGCTCTTTCTCAATGGCCTGTAGGCTGGTAGAGACATTATCAGCTCTGTGTTCTAGGGTTCTGATAACACCCAGTTTGTGTTCTAGTCGGTATTGATCGGTATGTGTGGGTTTTGGTTGAACCCCGACATTGAGGTCTCCGTTTTCTCCAATGTAGACATCGCAGTCGTAAAAAGTGTATCTTACTGTCTTTGACATTCTCACATGTAAACTTGATGTTTTTGTCCACTGAGTTAATGAGCTCGGTGAAGGCTTGCACTTCTTGTTTTCTGATTTTCACCCATGTGTCATCCACATATCTGTACCAATGACTTGGTGCTGTTCCCTTAAAAAGCTCAGGGTTTGCTACTATTGATGTTTTATTATGTTTGTTATCTATCAAGAAGTCTGCACTAAGTAGAAATCAATGATGTTGTTGAAGTAGAAATCAACGGTTATGATTTGTTTATGGAATTAATGCTTAAAATGAGCAAAAAACATAAACATTACATCTTATTATGAATGTGCCTGTTACTACATTACATATATACTTAGATTGTGTATATAAAACCTTGATGGAAGTGTTTGAATGTTTTTTAAGCGCCTTATAGGCAGTAAAGCGTGACTCCCATAGAGAGGCTCCATTGTAAGCGGACTTTGATTGCATTTATTTTCTATTTAAAATGCATAATAACAGAAAAACATATGAGTGCTTGTCTTACATAAGGATTGTAAATTATATGCAAAATTCAAAAAATAGTGCTGTTCCCCTTTAAATCAGAATACTCTGTATAGATTGGGGAGGAACGGGGTTGTGTCACACTTTTTTTTTTTACATTTGTGAGAATTGCTCATCAAAACATCTTTCAACAGTCATTCCAACATTAAATCGTCCGTCACAATCCTATTTAAACGGAATATTTCTGAAAAAAGGCGTAACCTAATTTGCAAGTCGAATTGCTTTGACAAGTTGAAAATTGCTCATCAAAACATCTTTCAACAGTCATTCCAACATTAAATCGTCCGTCACAATCCTATTTAAACGGAATATTTCTGAAAAAAGGCATAACCTAATTTGCAAGTCGAATTGCTTTGACAAGTTGAAAAATACATACTGTAACTTAATGAATCTTAACACAAAATTAGCAAGGGACATGAACAGTAAACACATCTTTAAGCCATGTAATGAGTAATGTCTGAGTGTATTTGACAACCAACCCCACAGAGAAAGTGACGACTAACCCCAGATGGAATTTCTTGCTAGCATCAAGGCTAACAATTGTGTCGAACCATTTGCTAATCTAAACTAAACCCATCACATCTTTTAGGGGTAACAATTGTTTAGTTATTAGGCCGTTGTCTAAATGCCAGAGTTGGGTATAGTAGAAAATAATTCAGTAAATGTACTATTACTTTAAAGTAATGTGACCAAAGTAAAAGTGAAACGTAGTCCACCAAATAAATACTTGAGTAAAAGTAAGAATTCAGAGAAAAAAACTACTTAACCAAAAAGTAACTGTTGAGTAACTTCTAATTTATTTAGCTGTAGCTATTTTTAATGGTACTTACACTACAGCCGTGGTGTGCATGTGCATGAGAGATAGCGAGCAAGTGAGAGAGAAACACTACAGTGTGTACCACAAAAAATGCACATTTTACAGTCCCTTATGATGTCACAACATATGCGCAACTAAAACATAAAATACTAAAACATAAAAAAACATCTACAACATACAGCAACATGTTTTCTTCGGTTGGAATTGGAATTCTTGTCAGAAGAAATTTGAACATTTCTACTGACACAGATGACAGCGGGTGATACAAATGTTCTTTTTCCTACTTAGTAAGTAAACCTTGAAGAACCTTGTCTCTTTTAATTGCGGGTCATGTAACTGCCATGCTCTGTTTGATTAGTGAAATGGAGTTAAACGTCACTTGTGCTTATGTTAGATTGGTGGAATACAGTCATGTGACAGTGAACGTTGAAATAATTATGTCAGACAAACCACAACAATTCGTCTTTGCTAACAATGATTTTACTGTACATTACAAATACAATGATGATATCGGAATGAAACTCAATGTAGCAAAGTAAAAGTATTTTTTCTTCTTAGACTTAGACTTAAACTTCCTTTATATTGTCATTCAAATTTGCACTTCACAGTACAGATAAGAAAACATTTTTATTGCATTAGCTCATGGTAGTGCAGGAAAAAAAAGCAATAAGGTGCAGATATGAATAAATAGATTACTGTACAGATAAACATATTGCACTTTTGCATATGCATCCAAGTTTATAGATGTATGTTATATTGTTTTTATATTCCAGCGAGTTAATCCATTTTTGGGGGGGAATTATGATGCGTTCAAGAGTATCTTCACAAAAATACTCAAGCAAAAGTAAAAAATGCATTAAAACTACTCTGACAAGAATTTATCCAAAACGTTACTTTAATAAATGTAACGCAGTACATTTGGTAAATACTGAGGAGCTGAATATTTCAAATTTAACATGACGAACAGTCAGCCATTTTTACGCCACAGGCGTTTATGTAGGTGAACTCTGATCCTTAGTCCGTAAATTTCCATACCACAATTTGAGACACAGGACCCCAAAGGGAATAAGCAGTAAAAAAATGGATGGATGGATGGACTTTCTGGTGGCAAAAGCATGACAACCATCCCCATGCTACGAACGTGTGACTCTAAAGGAAAAAGTAAGATGGCAAGTACGGTTCTTCATGCCGTGGGAGCGTTAGGATCGAGACAAATAGGGAGACGAAGACCTATTTGGAACCATTGCCTCCCTTTGGGGACTTGACTCAGAACAGCATTTGATGTTTTTAGCAAAATAGCTGACATACTTTTGAAGGGAATTTGTTTATTTTGGAATTGGACTGAATGTGAGCAAGGAAAGGGATGCAAGGTTGGGAGAGAGGGCCAATATAGGAACAAGGGGTCGGATGCAAGAATTAAGTTTAGATGCTTGGAAAACTGCACTATAAAAAGCAAAATACAGTTTGAGCTAACATTTACACTCACTGTAATATTTGACTTCTCCAGCTTGCAGCAACACAGGGAAGAACAGTAGCAAAAGTCAATAAATGCAGAAAAGTCAACTTTGCTTCAAACACACACACACACACAAGTTAGTCTGGAATGCTAGGAAAGAAAACATAAACAGATGAACGAACGTATTAAAAAAATTAAGCTATTATGCAACTTCCCTCCAGAACAGCAGATTGGTCACAATTAGATTCTAACAGTTAGAATCACATTTGGGAGCAATATGAAGTCATATGCAAAACAATAGATCCAAAAACTGAATCCATACTCAGAATCGGGTCGATATAAGCATCATAAAAATCCATGTCATTTTGTTTATTTACCCTGTGCCAACTCTTTGTACCCCATGCAGGAGGTGGCAACTGGAGACTCGACAGACCCACGGGTGTACATGTCCTCCACCAGCACTGTTTACAGATTAGATATGCATATCAACATTATTTGCCTTTAAAGGACACATCGTTCCTGCATTAAAAATGTCACTGATAACCCAGAAATCATGAATGAAGTTTATCCCACTTGAATTAAAGGGCCCTTTTAATGCTGACAACTTTGGCATTTATTTCATAGCTCTGGACCCCAAAATTTAAAAATTCCCCCCAAAATATACACTAGAGATTTCAGGCTTGTTTTCTAAAGAGTTTCAGCACATTTTGAAACACCTACATTTAGCCCCAAAATGTGGGCAGGTCTGCACGACCCTGCTGACGTCAGCTACAGAAGATGAGAGCTAATTTCAAATTACGTAGTATGTGTCTTGAAAGGATCTTCATCCTGAATATATACCCTATACCCGGGGTCACAAACCTTTTTGAAACCAAGAGCTACTTCTTGGGTACTGATTAATGCAAAGGGCTACCAGTTTGACACACACTTAAATAAATTGCCAGAAATAGCCAATTTGCTCAATTTACCTTTAATAAATAAATCTATATGTATATAAAAAAAAATGGGTATTTCTGTCTGTCATTCCGTCGTTAATTTTTTTTCCTTTTACGGAAGGTTTTTTGTAGAGAATAAATGATGAAAAGAAAAACTTAATTGAACAGTTTAAAAAAGAGGAGAAAACACGAAAAAAATGAAAATTAAATTTCTAAACATAGTTCATCTTCAATTTCGACTCTTTAAAATTCAAAATTCAAACGAAAAATATGAAGAGAAAAACTTGCTAAATTGAATATTTTTGAAATTTTTTTAAAAAGAATTTATGGAACATCATTAGTAATTTTTCCTGATTAAGATTAATTTTGGAATTTTGATGACATGTTTTAAATAGGTTAAAATCCAATCTGCACTTTGTTAGAATATATAACAAATTGGACGAAGCTATATTTCTAACAAAGACAAATTATTTCTTCTAGATTTTCCAGAACAAAAAAGACTTTGAAATAAGATTTAAATTTGATTCTACAGATTTTCTAGATTTGCCAGAATATTTTTATTTTATTTTAATCATAATAAGTTTGAAGAAATATTTCACAAATATTCTTCGTCGAAAAAACAAAGCTAAAATGAAGAATTAAATTAAAATGTATTTATTATTCTTTACAATAAAACAAATTAATTTACTTGAACATTGATTTAAATTGTCAGGAAAGAACTTGAAGGAATTTAAAAGGTAAAAAGGTATATGTGTTTAAAAATCCTAAAATCATTTTTAAAGTTGTATTTTTCCTCTAAAATTGTTTTTCTGAAAGTTATAAGAAGCAAAGTAAAAAAATTAAAAAAATAATTTATTCAAACAAGTGAAGACCAAGTTTTTAAAATATTTTCTTGGATTTTCAAATTCTAATTGAGTTTTGTCTTTCTTAGACAAAACTCTAAAATTTTGAGCAAAGCGAGACCAGCTTGCTAGTAAATAAATACAATTTAAAAAATAGAGGCAGCTCACTGGTAAGTGCTGCTATTTGAGCTATATTTAGAACAGGCCAGCGGGCTACTCATCTGGGCCTTGCGGGCTACCTGGCAGAGGTGTGGACTCGAGTCACATGACTTGAACTCGAGTCAGACTCGAGTCATGAATTTGATGACTTTAGACTCAACTTGACAAAGTGTAAAAAGACTTGCAACTCGACTTAGACTTTAACATCAATGACTTGTGACTTGACTTGGACTTGAGCCTTTTGACTTGACATGACTTGCTACTTTCCCCAAAACCCAACGATTAAAAAGTTATTCAGGAGCGCTCCGTATCTTCCATTGTGTACGCGTGTTTGTCAACATGTGTGCGATGACAGCCTGTGCGCTACCTGTCAGTACAACAGCCAATCAAATTACAGCCAATCAAATTACATCCACGTTGTTTTCGTCACATAGCATTCACCCAATCAAATTGCAGGAAAACCAACGAAGAAGAGCTTTCAAACAACAGAAGAATAAGTGAAGAAAATTATGCCATAAAGTGTTTCGTTCGGGTATTAAGACGCATCAATTTACATTTGAAGTTGCACAAAGAAGGGTACTTATTTCCATCATTACTGCATTATCCTCTATATGTCCAAATAATATGTCAGCAGAAGAAAAAGAAAGTCTCTTAGAAAACCAAAATAAATTAGACAAAATGTATCAATCAAAAGCAGAAGGAGCCTTTGTAAGATCTAGAAAACAATGGCTGGAGGAAGGTGAACAAAACTCTGCGTATTTCTTTCGTTTAGAAAAATCGCAGGCTAAAAATAACACCATTGATCAATTGAAAATAAATTATGTAGTTTGCAATGACGCAAAACAGATTGCAAATTTTTGTTCTCAATTTTACAAAACGTTATACAATAGTCAATACTCTGAAAGTGATTCTGTTAAGTTTATGGACACCTTAACTGAAACTAAATCAATCAGCACAGCTGACCAAGTATTCTGTGACTGTCCAATCTGTCTCAAGGAAGTAGTGGAATCAATTAATAGTTTAAAAAAATAACAAATCTCCTGGAGTGGATGGTATTACATCTGAATTCTATAAAATATTTTCAGAAGAGCTAGCTCCTTTCTTACTAGAAGTATTTTGTGAAAGTATTGATACAGGTGCCCTTCCTCCAACTTTAACACAAGGCCTTATTACCCTTATACCCAAGCCAAACAAAGATTTACTAATCATTGATAATTGGCGTCCAATTAGCCTTCTAAACAATGACTATAAAATTGTAGCTATTATTTTTGCGAAACGTTTAAAATTGTTTCTGGACGACATAATTGATGAGACACAGTCAGGTTTTATGAGGAAGACACATATCTAATAATATCAGGCTTGTACTTGACATTCTGGATTACCCAGAGGTCATTAATGATGAAGGCTTCCTTCTTTTCCTGGACTTTTACAAAGCATTTGACTCGATCGAACATGAATTTATATTCAGGACACTTGAGAAATTTGGCTTTGGCAATTTTTTCCGCAAAACAATTAAGACTTTGTACTGCAATGGTAATAGTTATATAAAGCTCAAATCTGGTACATCTCCTAGATTCGAGTTAAAACGTGGGATACGGCAAGGTTGTCCTATTTCTCCATATTTATTTCTGTTAGCCACCCAACTGTTATCGGTTCATATAAAAACTAGTCATTTAAAGGGGATTTCTGTATTAGACAGAGAAATAATTATCAGCCAACTGGCTGATGACACAACACTCTTTTTGAAAGACTCTTCTCAAATTCCCCCATCCTTGGATGTGATTCATGTTTTTTCCTTGGCTTCTGGTCTCTGTCTAAATGTGAATAAATGTGAACTAATGGCTGTGAAGCGATGTGAAATGATGTCTGTATCTCAAATTCCAGTTAAGGATAGTATTAATTACCTAGGAATACATATCACTAAAAATCAAAACTCTAGATCGGTATTGAACTTCAATCCAATTGTAGAAACAACTAAGAAAAGATTTAACCAATGGCTACAGAGAGATTTATCCTTAAAAGGCAGAACCTTACTTTCCAAAGCAGAAGGTATCTCCAGGCTTACATATGCAGCAATTTCTTTAGATGTTAACCAAAAAATATGTAAAACTATTGACAAAATACTGGTTGACTTTATTTGGAAAAACAAAATTCATTATATTAAGAAATCTGTTATAATGAACAATTACAATCAGGGTGGTCTAAACTTTCTTGACTTCACTACACTAAACAACACCTTTAAAATTAATTGGATAAGACACTACTTGAAAGACCCTACCTCAATTTGGAACTTTATTTCTCATCATGTATTCTCTAACCTTGGAGGCCTAAAATTTTTGCTATTGTGTAATTATAACATTGATAGGAAATCCTTTTGCGCTCTCAAACTTCCACAAACAAGCCCTTCTAGCATGGTCTCTTGTATACAAGCACAATTTTTCACCTACCAAATATTTCATCGGGCTTCACGGTGGCAGAGGGGTTAGTGCGTCTGCCTCACAATACGAAGCTCCTGCAGTCCTGGGTTCAAATCCAGGCTCGGGATCTTTCTGTGTGGAGTTTGCATGTTCTCCCCGTGAATGCGTGGGTTCCCTCCGGGTACTCCGGCTTCCTCCCACTTCCAAAGACATGCACCTGGGGATAGGTTGATTGGCAACACTAAATTGGCCCTAGTGTGTGAATGTGAGTGTGAATGTTGTCTGTCTATCTGTGTTGGCCCTGCGATGAGGTGGCGACTTGTCCAGGGTGTAGCCCGCCTTCCGCCCGATTGTAGCTGAGATAGGCGCCAGCGCCCCCCGCGACCCCAAAAGGGATTAAGCGGTAGAAAATGGATGGATGGAAATATTTCATCTGGAACAATAAAGACATATGTTACAAAAGGAAATCTCTTTTCCTCAACAATTGGTTTAACAATAATATTATTTTAGTGGAGGAGTTCAAGTACCTAGGAGTCTTGTTCACGAGTGAGGGAAGAGTGGATCGTGAGATCGACAGGCGGATCGGTGCGGCGTCTTCAGTAATGCGGACGTTGTACCGGTCCGTTGTGGTGAAGAAGGAGCTGAGCCGGAAGGCAAAGCTCTCAATTTACCGGTCGATCTACGTTCCCATCCTCACCTATGGTCATGAGCTTTGGGTCATGACCGAAAGGATAAGATCACGGGTACAAGCGGCCGAAATGAGTTTCCTCCGCCGTGTGGCGGGGCTCTCCCTTAGAGATAGGGTGAGAAGCTCTGCCATCCGGGAGGAACTCAAAGTAAAGCCGCTGCTCCTTCACATCGAGAGGAGCCAGATGAGGTGGTTCGGGCATCTGGTCAGGATGCCACCCGAACGCCTCCCTAGGGAGGTGTTTAGGGCACGTCCAACCGGTAGGAGGCCACGGGGAAGACCCAGGACACGTTGGGAAGACTATGTCTCCCGGCTGGCCTGGGAACGCCTCGGGATCCCCCGGGAAGAGCTAGACGAAGTGGCTGGGGAGAGGGAAGTCTGGGTTTCCCTGCTTAGGCTGTTGCCCCCGCGACCCGACCTCGGATAAGCGGAAGATGATGGATGGATGGATGGATTATTTTAGTGAGTCAGCTTTTCAATAAGGAAGGTCAACTTTTTAATAACCAAGGATTTCTCAACCAATTTAAGATACCTGTGACTCCCAAACAATTTGCTATTGTATTTGATGCCATCCCAACAGGTGTTGTTATGTTGTACAGGGCTTACACACCCCCTCTTTCTGCTGTAAAAATTGTGAATGATCCACTTGACACTCCTGTGGGGAAACTTTGCTTTGATCAAAAAAATAACAGAAAAATCCGCAGCTTATTCCAAAATGATTGTGTGTCTGTCTCCTATGTAATTTCCTAATGGAATAATGTTGTAAATGACATCTGTTGGATCAAAACGTGGTCCCTTCCTAACAGGTATTTACTTACCAACAAAGTCAAAGAGATATCATTTAAAATCATCCATCGCTATTACCCTGTAAAGACTGTGATGGTTAGATACAAGTCGGACATTGATGTTACCTGCACCTTTTGTAACATGCACCCAGAGACTGTTAACCACTTGTTTTGGACTTGTGAAAACACTCGATCACTATGGCAGGGCATCTGTCGCTTCATCCTGGACAATATTTATGACAAATTTGTGCTTTACTTTAATGATGTGATTTTTGGTTTTACACTGTATGAACAAAAATTTGAAAAGGAATTCTACCTTTGCAACCTCATTATTTTATTGGCTAAGTTTTATATATAAATGTAAGTTTCTTAATACCCGTCCTATCTTTTGTGCCTTTAAAAAAGATCTGGAACTTTACATTAAAACGCTCTCTACCTCTAACAACAAAAAAGCTGTGAAAACAATGATGCTGTGTTCCAAAATTAAGTTGTTTGATGAATCTGAATAAGCCTACGGCTTTGCATTTTGTTTATTATATATATATATATATTTTTGTATTCTATTTTTGTACTGTTTTCATAATGTTTTATAATGTTTTATATTGTTGTTTGACTTATTGTTTGTAATTGTTGAAATTTATAAATAAACCTTTAAAAAAAAAAAAAAAAGAAGAAGGGTACGTTTTGAATGTAAGCTAACGTTTATTGGCTGAGTAACATGACTTTTATCTGCTGTGTAGTTAAATCAGTGAGGCTATAAACTCACTGCTAACGTATAACCATAGACATCTTATAAGGGTACGCAGCATGGAGCGCTACTGCCTATTGCCGCAGACGAGACGCGGGGCCGCCATCTTGGAGTGGTGATCCGCTCCACTCAGGGCAATTAATTTGTCAGGAGCAATGAACTGTCAGCACATTTGATTCATATTAACTCACTGAATACCACTGATATTCACGCGCTTTTCTGTCATACGTGTACCTATGATAAAGGACACATGTTTGCCGTGTTCATAATTTGCTTAACAGAAATAGAATATTCTTATATGCTATAAGTGGCCAGACGTCTCAGATCAAAACTGGGAATATAATCCCAGAGAAGGGGAAAAAACAGTCAGCTATTTTGAAGTTGAAGAAACAATATGATTAGGTTGTATATACATGCATATATCCTACATAAACAATGTATGAATACATTAGATATCTATATATTTTACGGACCTATAGACCAGTGGTTCTCAAATGGGGGTACTTGAAGGTATGCCAAGGGGTACATGATATTTTTTTAAATATTCTAAAAATAGCAACAATTCAAAATCCTTTATAAATATATTTATTGAAAAATAGTTCAACAAAATAAGAATGTAAATTCATAAACTGTGAAAAGAAATGTAACAATGCAATATTCAGTGTTGACAGTTAGATTTTTTTGTGGACATGTTCCATAAATATCGATGTTAAAGATTTTTTTTTGTGAAGAAATGTTTAGAATGAAGTTGATGAATCCAAATGGATCTCTATTACAATCCCCAAAGAGGGCACTTTTAGTTGATGATTACTTCTATGTGTAGAAATCTTTATTTCTAATTGAATCATTTGTTTATTTTTCAACAAGTTTTTTTTTATTTTTATATCTTTTTTTCCAAATAGTTCAAGAAAGACAACTACAAATGAGCAATATTTTGCACTGTTATACAATTTAATAAATCAGAAACTGATGACATAGTGCTGTATTTTACTTTTGTATCTCATTTTTTTTTCAACCAAAAATGCTTTGCTCTGATTAGGGGGTACTTGAATTAAAAACATGTTCACAGGAAGTACATCACTGAAAAAAGGTTGAGAACCACTGTTATAGACTTTATCTCTGTTGCTGCAACAGCAGAGAGTTTATTCTGTCTTGACACTTTGTATTGATATTTTCTATTACATTCTTCCTTTAAATGATCATGTTTACAGTGATTGTTTTATATGTATTTTTCATGTATGTTGCTTTGGATAAAAGTGTCTGCCAAATACTTGAACATATATAAACACCTGAAAGTCTATTTCAGCTAAAACCACCAATCTGTTTCACTGGATTCAGAATAAAACCAAATTCTGTGTTACTCAACAAAGTTAGTATTTGAATATTGTTACTTGAAGACTTATCTGTGGTTACAATAAAATGAGAATGCATCATAATCAATGGCGTCTGGTGAATTTTGTTTTAGGTGGGCCTGAAAGTTTGTAAACCAAATACCTGTAGGGGGGTCATCCTCCCCCAGAAGATTTCTTTGTGATTTTCAGATACAAATATTGTAGTTCTTTGCTCCTGCTTAACTCTGTGGTAATATTCTTTTCACAAAATACAACCAATAGTATGTTAATGTAAATTCGTACTTGTGAAAAGAAATCCTCCAATTCCTATTTTCAACAATCTGCTCAATTGAGCAGGAAAACGCTGAATACCAGCCCAGCATCTTTGTTTTCTACCTGCCAACTGTTCGTTTAGGCTGCTTGCCGGCTCCTCATCACCACTTCAAGATGGCGGCCAAATTGCTTCCGCCACAGCAGCCAATTCTGCGTCTACTTATAAGATGTTTATGGTTATAACGTCACTGCAAACACGGCAATTTGTTGCATCCACTGCAGTTCGCTACCTTATTCATACTTATTGTCAAGTGATTTTTTTTAAGCAGGGTTGCATGAGGTACCTACACATAACGTTACGTTAGTGAATGTATCACACACAGTAACGTAACGTTAGACGGCGGTCAGCAGCACCGCGTATTTTAGCCACCTACAAAAAGACAAACATAGTCAAATAAAGGTCAGTTAAAATGTATACTATATTAAGAATATGTGTACATATTCTATAGAGCCCTGACATCTAACAAGTACAGCACTATTCATTGTTATGTTCATGTATTTGTTGTTTTTCATGTGTACGCACACAAACACATACAGTATGAGATGAGATCAATGAGATAAGGTGACAACATGATATAAACTGCCAATGAACTAGTTACAATGCAATGTTCCATGGAAATACAATGTTAACACTTTTGTGCAAATAAGTACAGTTGCACTTGTTTTTTCAAATGTGTTTGTACTGTAATGAGTTAAATGTTTAGAATAACTGGTTAATAGTGCTATTATGAAGTGCAATGTCAGCACTGTTTTTTTTAATAATAAATACGTACAGCGTTTTAAAAGCATACACAATCTGTGTACATATATTAGTCTGTGGTTAAAAAGACTTGAAATGACTCGAAAGCCAAAATGCAGGACTTGGGACTTGACTTGAGACTTTCCAGTATTGACTTTGGACTTGACTCGGACTTGCCTGTCTTGACTCGGGACTTGACTCGAGACTTGAGGGCAAAGACTTGAGACTTACTTGTGACTTGCACAATAATGACTTGGTCCCACCTCTGCTACCTGGTGCCTGTGGGCACCGCGTTGGTGACCCCTGCGCTATACAATATCCTACCCTATTACCCTACTGTGCAATACTACCTTCGAGTGCAATACGTCCGACACTCATTGTTATCTATGACACTGATTGTTATTTATTACTTCGGTACTCTTGTCTTGTTCTGTATATTGTACAGCATTTTGTATTTCTATAGTGTTTTGTATATTGTACAGGATTGCTTATTATTTTTATTAGATAGTAGTCTGTTTATAAGCGGTAGAAAATGGATGGATGGAAAAAGTAGTCTGTTTATTTCAATTGTTAGTTTTTCCTTTATTACCTTTTGTGCTATTTATTTTAACCCCATATTTGTTCCCACTACCGCACCTTAAGTTGGAGTCTTTATATGCAAATATAATGACAATAAACTCCATTCTATTCTATTCTATTCTGAATCACGTACAGTAATAATCACATATGTCTGCCAGATGCATTGTTGCAGGTTGTAGCAATACAACTAAGGGGTCAGCCTGCATAAATTTCCAAATGATGGAAATATGTAAAACAAAATTCGGTCAAATGGTCACCTCTGTGAGAGGAATGCAATCCTGGAATAAGTTGCGCACACACATTAGAGACTGTGATAACTATTCACTTAAAAAAAAAAAAACTTACACACTGGCTAAAAATAAATCAGACATCCATCCATTTTCTACCGCTTATCCCTTTCAGGGTCGTGGGGGGTGCTGGAGCCTATCTCAGCTGCATTTGGGTGGAAGGCGGCGTACACCCTGGACAAGTCGCCACCTTATCACAGGGCCAACACAGATAAACAGACAACATTCACACTCACGTTCCCACACTAGGGCCAATTTAGTGTTGCCAAACAACCTATCCCCAGGTGCATGTCTTTGGAAGTGGGAGGAAGCCGGAGTACCCGGAGGGAACCCACGCAGTCACGGGGAGAACATGCAAACTCCACACAGATATGCACCCACTAAACCAATAAACACTGTTTTCAGACCCCAGCCCGTTGAAGTGGGCTTCTGGCCAGCGTATTTGAAGCTGTGAGTGAATTGTCTGTCCTGGTCTATTGTCTTGTAATTGTGTATTCCAACTGCTTGTCTTGTCTGTTTTATCATGTCTCATTAATTTGGTTCTTATTTCTGTCATTGTGGTTTTAAAGTTTCATGTGTTTCACTGTGTTAAAACCTGCCTTGGGAAAATTAGCATATATGAGCATTTATGCTTTACAATGTTTATCCAAGTGTTGATTAATGTGCACTGTCCCAAATACGTAAAATTAAAAAAAAATGTTATTAAAAAAATTTGAGGAAAGTATAAACCTCTCCAATCAAATTAAGTTGTGTAAAATAGGATGGATCAAGTGAGAAGAGTGTAATTTGCAGCAATCATTTTAATGATTCTGACTTCAAAGAAGAAGGGTTTTGGTTGGAATTTGGATGGAAAAAACATAAAAAACTCAAGACAAATGCAATCCCCAAATTTAGAAGCACAATCAAGAAGAGAAAGACTGAGTCAGAACCTGCAGAAAAACAAAAAACAGCAAAAATGAGAGAAAAATATCATTCATTGATAGTCTTCTATTTTGCGTCCTCTTTTATTGATGTGTTCCTCAAGATGCTTGAGGTTATAAAAGAGCACCGTCGGGTCAGGATTGCTCTCCTGCATTTGTGCCCGGCTTCAGGCTCAAGACAATACCTTTGAAGTTGATGATTGGAGGTTAATTGGCCTTCTTCAGTGTTTTCTGCGGTAGAATCACAATGCAAAATCTTGAACTCAGAACTTGAATCAGAGTCCTCTTGCACGTAAGCCATGTTTGTCCAAACTAGTGTAAAATTAAAAAACATTATTGTGGAGAAGCGTAGCTGACGGTCCGACGGCGGGAGAGGGCACGCTGGAGCCCTGCCCAAGATGGCGGCAAGGAGGCGGAGAATGTGCCGGGAGCGACGCCTCCGCAATCTAAATCAGGGGCGTGGATCGTGCACCGGCACACAATTGACATATCTTCTCACACTGTATAAAAGGGGAGAAGGAGGAGAGATCGCGGCAGAAGGAGTTGGAGAATCTGAGTACCAAGAACGACAGAGACCGAGCCGAAAACAGCGATGTCGTGCCCGGCTGAAAGAGAGCGAGGAGCAAGCAGGAGAAAAGGAGCTGAAAAGCAACCCGACCGCAGACAAGCTTGTGTTATTGAAAGAATAAACAAGAGTCAAACCTGCTAAGCAATGTCCTTTCTGAGTGGTCCATGAAACCCGCACGACGACGGCAAGAGTCCGTCACATTTGGCGCCCAACCTGGCTGGACCACCGGAAGCTGGGGAGGATGATCCCCTGTGGGCTCTCGTAGGCGCTCTCACGCAGCTGTCGGCAAGCAGCCGTCAAAATTGCCGACTCCTGCAGACGCTGGCGGACAAGGTGCGGGGAGGCGGCGAGTGCCCCCCCCCAAAGAAGTAACGGAGGAGCACCAGAAGGGAGATAGTGGGAGCAGGAGAGACAGATGACTGAAAAGCAAACAGAAGAAACTTTGACAACGAAACCAGATTGCTGAAAAGCAAAGAGAAGAAACTTTGACAAAGAGACCAGATTGCTGAAAAGCAAACAGAAGAAATGTGAAAACGACAACAAACGAAAAATAAAAAAAACTCTCCTGTTAAAACCCACGTCTCGAGGTGGTGTGGTCACGTTGGTCCATCGAACCCTGAAGGAGGAAGAAAGGAACCTCCACAATTATATTTCCAGATTTTATTTTATTTATAATAATACCCATATCAGTTTGAAGTAATCATTATGCAACAAAAACCCAGAAAGAAGTGATCAAAATAATAGTTTAACGTGCCTTTATACACACTGTCTTTGTGGGAAAATGGGCTCCAGTTCGGTGGATGACATCACATCAGGAGGGGCGGCATATCGAGTCTGGTGATGAAAAGAGGGTGTTCCAAGTTCAGTTACAATTACAGAAATGTTGGTCGTCTGGTCGCTATCGGTCCTTTTTTTTAAATGATGGGACCCAATCAAAGAGAAGCCCACATCTCCACACGCTCTTGTTGTCAGTAATTAACGATGGTAGTCATCTGCACTGTGAGTGATTGTGTTGACGTCTATCCGCAAGCATGCGAGCTATGTGTGTTATTGTGTGCGCTGTCACTGCATGGAGCTGAAATGTCAAAAGGCCTTGAGAGGACAGGGTGAGGAGGCTTGCGTTCCTGTTGATAAGACTCGCTTTCCTGTTGGACAGGTCAGCACGTACCGCCGACGTGAGCATTTCATACAGGCTGTATTTTCCTGACTTTAACCTAACAGTGTGTACAATGTTTTAAATAATGTGTACTACATTTGTATTAGTTGGTGTGTTGCGTGCGATTTACCAAGACTGTGTAATCATAAAGTGGTGCATGAGGATTAAATGAGGATTTTGATTGTACTATATGGAGCATCACCACAGAGACTCTCTTATTTACTGCACATTCATGTCATCATGTGCCTACCTGTGGCAATTTGCTATATTTTAAAACACGTAGCAGACGAGTAGCACTTTTTATGGGCATTTTAGAAGCAGTTGTGCAGTGCATCTACATTGACATATATATATATATATTTTTTTTTTTTTTTACAGCCGAAGGTGTAAGGTGTCATTAGTAAGAGGCTGCACTTACTCCACTTAAGACACAAAAAAAATGTGATACTTAAGTTTTTTTTTCATGTAAGAAGATTTCAATAAATATTATATGTGAAAGAATTAACAACATTAAAAAAGACAAAAGGACACCAAAATGCATCTATTGAATTTGCTTTAATTAGCCCCTTTAATCCTCAAGCAGCTGTAAAATTATAAAATTATGTTACTGAATAAACAATATGTCTTATATATTTTTTTATTTCTGACTGTCCAAAATGTCGACACGCAGACGTAGGACGGAGGATTCTCGTCTCTTCATCATCTGTCTGTGCAGCGCGAATACCGATCCTGCAGCTCTGTGTGGAACAGTCAGTTTGCACGTCCTTCTTAAACATGCAAAATAAAACGCAAAATAGTACTCTCAAAATGGTGGTGAGTGTTGATAAATCACATTGCGTGTACTAATTATTGGTTAAATCGTCTCCTCCCATTATCGTGGGGGTTTTCATGTTCAGCATATATTTTGCATAATAACAAAGACAGACACAAAATGGATTGCACACCTTATTCTGCTCACTTAACAGACGTAGTCCAATTTGCACAAGTTAAGTTACAGTAAATCAATTTTGCGTGCGCTATCGGGTTTGCCTGTGTTTTAGTACACGCAAACTTTAAATAAATCAGGCTCTTCGTGGACTATTTCTAACAACCTATCGAGTCATTCTGATTAATTCTATTATGGAAGGTGGTGGTTCCCAGTAAACACTTGAGGGAGGAGCAATTGCAGAAATTAAATGTCACACCTTTTTCACACAAACACATTTAATTGGAGTTGAGCAAGTGTGCCGTGAGTTGGATTATTTTGAGTCTGTTTTATTTGTACTATGAAATACGTTGGGTATCGTTCAGTGTAACGAGTTACAGTTGGAGCAATTCTATTAAAATTATTCAATTACTTGGCTGGGGATGTGCAAAGCTGAAAAATTGGCCTCTTTTTCACCTTTGCGTTCAAACTTAGCTATATATTTTTTTTCTTCTTTGCACTTTAAGGGGTTGTTTGCAATTACTCAAAGTTACATACAGTTGAACACCATCAGCAGTCCCAGAGAAGGAACTAACCATTTGCAGTCATGTTTTTGTTACAATAGAATATATACATTCAATTTTACATTAATAGCTAAACTCTGCGAAATCATTATTAATGCATGTTTGTTACATGGGGCATAGTTGACCGCCCCAAATCCGTAAGAGGTCTGGATATAATGCTTACAACACTTTTGAAAGTTAATGCCCTCTAGGCAGCTGTGTAAAAATTGTAAACAGCCCCTAGTAAGGTTTTTTTTGGTACTTGACTGTGAGTCCACAGAATGACGTTTCTGGATGAAATCCCATAAAGCAATTACATAATTCCGTATTTCCCCTTTCCTTACAGTCAGCAAATACAGTGTGATGATTCACACTTTACATTATCTTTGAATCCTTATTTGAATCTTGAAATGGTTTAAATTTAAATAAAAAAATATATTGAGTGTACTTTGTAGTTGCACTTTTATGGTTTTACTTATGCTTACAAATCAATTTGAAGCCTGTTAAATTTGTTTCTAGGGTCAATGGATCGATCCAAATATCAATAGCATTGAAACCCTTTGTATCAGAATAACACTGACATGATACTATTTTATTAAGTTAAATCTATGTTTAATTTCCAAATACATGTGTGTGTTAATATGTTGTGTTTGATGTAAAAAGAAAATTATTTTAAAAGACCCACTAAGGATTTTTGCTTTGTTTACTTATTTTGCACTATTGGCCTTTTTATGCTCATACAATTGTATGTAATGAAAGAGAATAATTGTATTAAATTTCCACCATTTATTAATTTGCTTTACAAAAATCACACAACATGTTAATCAATATCAAAGAAAAGAAAAGAAAACAACCCCAACTCAACCCAATCCCAGCATTACAATACTTTATCAAATACAACACTAGAAAAAGGAAAAATATAAATGTATATCAGCAACAACAGTATTCCATCCATCCATTTTCTACCGCTTATTCCCTTTTGGGGTCGCAGGGGGCGCTGGCGCCTATCTCAGATACAATCGGGCGGAAGGCGGGGTACACCCTGGACAAGTCGCCACCTCATCGCAGGGCCAACGCAGAATGACAGACAACATTCCCACTCACATTCACACACTAGGGCCAATTTAGTGTTGCCAATCAACCTATCCCCAGGTGCATGTTTTTTTGGAGGTGGGAGGAAGCCGGAGTAGCCGGAGGGAACCCACGCATTCTCGGGGAGAACATGCAAACTCCACACAGAAAGATCCCGAGCCTGGATTTGAACCCAGGACTGAAGGAACTTCGTATCTGCCTCACAACAGTATTCGTAACAATGATAATAATATCAATGTCATGATCCATTGTCCGGGTCATGTTTTGTTTAGTTTGATATTTCCTTAGTTGTTGGTTAATTCTGTTTCAGCACCCTTGTTTGTTTTCTTAGTTGCCATGGATGGTGATTTTTGTCACCAGCATTTGATTAGTGGTCGGGACGCTCACCTGCTCCTGATCACTAATCAGAGAGCTATTTATTCCTGCCTTGCGCCACACACTGCCTGCCAGTCTTGTTCGCAACACGCAACATTTACATTGGGTATTTAATTTCTTGAGACATTAGAATGACTAGTTTCTTGCTCCGTTGTTGGCTAGTCTATTGCTAAGCTTTGCCGTAGCTTCTCATACAATCTGCACGTTTTCCTTTTTTTTTTTGCCTCGTTATGAGAATAAATCAATTTTTTACCTACTCGGTGTTTCCTGACGTCCTTTTGCAGCTTGGGGAAATGACGTTCGCAAAACCATGCCATCCAGATGTGACAATCAATAATAGTGATTAAAAAATAAACAATCACAAACAAAATAAATTACATATACAAACAATATGTATCATTATTATCGCTTACCATTTACATGTCCATTTAAGCCATTATTAAAAACTGAACAATAACAAGAACAGTCACAATGGTTTAAGCTTGCATTGGATCTCATACATTTGGCCTCAAAGTGCCACACTGTAGCTATAATTTACCACCAGGAAGAAAAAGTCCCATTGTTGGGTTGCTATCACGTAACCAAGAAGCACTTCCTGGTTTCAGGTGGTGGTCTGGAGTCCTATTAGGCTACTGTTTATTTACCTGCATCAGTCCAAAAGTGGGTGTATTTTTAAAGGTTTAGAGGCAAACATATAAGCTATCTTTAAAAAATATTTAAAATGGGATGGAGTAGATTTATATACTCTTAAGAAAAATATTTTTTTGAAAAATTTAAACCATTTATTATCACTGAAGTAGATGTCTGCTTGCCTTGGCCGCACTTCCTTGACACTTATAAGGATCGAAAAAAGAAAAGATTGGAGGCACATCATGTCTTCACATCTGAGGGGTCACAAAATAAGCATTACTCTGCAAAAGACAATGTTGGACCTATTCGCCAAGTAATATATTTGATTTACTGTGATCGTGAAGCTAATGAGAAAAGGGATTAGTTTAGATTTTGCAGTTGATTTCTTCGTACAAATATTTGTCATCTACAATTCATGTCTGTGGTTGTTTTAATTGTGTGAAGTTCATGTTTTGTCTCATTGTTTAGCTATAAATGTCCATGTTGTTCAGCAATGTTTGGTTTTTCAACAATATTTTGTGGTACCAAGATTCAGTTTGCTGTTGAGCCTATGGGAGATTTATTCATCTCGTTTATAATTACTATTAAGGATATGTTCTTCATGCTAACGAAGAGTGAATATCACCAAAGACGCTATAATGTGGTTATCTGTGTGGAATAAAGCACTTGGCTTTCCTGCTCAACAACTTAACTTTTAGAAAATCAACAACCAAAACACGGTTAATTGGACCAACATTCCCAATATTTGTTCGTAGGACTCAACATGACGTTAGTTTATTTGCACAAGTGCGGTCTTTGTAGTTATATTCAAGCACATCTCTAGAACACAACTTAAAAGAACGCAAACAAACTAATGCAATCTCTTATATTATTTTATGCTCAAGTCTGATCTTAAACAAGAATAAACTTGGTTGCATCACATACATTTTCTCAAACAAATCAAATGATCACACAACCTTTGACTAAGTAATAGTTGCAGACACGAGCATGGTCTGGCTGTATTCTACAAGATAATGAAAGTGATATTTTTTAGAGCCATTCCCCTCAACGCATATTTGAAATTCCCCTAACTTTTTTCTTCTGTCAACTTTATTAAAAGGTATTTCCTATCTCTAGATTTGAATGCGTGGAACAACACAGCAAAGCAGCATTTTTTAGCTCAAATTCTTCATTTACTAACGTGTCTTTCACTTGATTTAATGCTGCGCTCAAACTTGTTACATCATGTGAAATACACCCCGACAAAGCAAAGCGGACGTGACATCATATGCAACCCAGCGATTTTAGGTTCAGTTAAACATTTGAATATTTAGATATTATGTTTGATATTGTCACAACATTGTCTTGTGTATATAGTTATATGTATATATTGTATGTTTTTTTGTTTTTAGCTAATTGTTAATACAAACCCCAACAGCAGTGAAGTGGGCACGTTGTGTAAATCGTAACCTAAAACAAAATACAATAATTTGCAAATCCTTTTCAACTTATATTCAATTAAATACACTGCAAAGACAAGATACTTAACGTTCGAACTGGAAAACTTTGTTATTTTTTGCAAATTTTAGCTCATTTGGAAGTTGATGCCTGCAACATGTTTCAAAAATGTTGGCACAAGTGGCAAAAAGACTGAGAAAGTTGAGGAGTGCTCAAACACGTATTTGGAACATCCCACAGGTGAACAGGCTAATTGGCAAGAGGTGGGGACCATGATTGGGTATAAAAGCAGCTTCCATGAAATGCTCAGTCATTCATAAACAAGGATTGGGCGAGGGTCACAACTTTGTGAACAAATGCGTGAGCAAATTGTTGAACAGTTTAAAAACAACATTTCTCAATGAACTATTGCAAAGAATTTAGAGATTTCACTATCTGTGGTCCGTAATATCATTAACAAGTTCAGAGAATCTGGAGAAATCACTGCACGTAAGCAATGATTTTACGGGCCTTCAATCCCTCAGGCAGTACGTAACTGCATCAAAAGGCGACATCAGTGTGTAAAGGATATCACCACATGGTCTCAGGAACACTTACGAAACCCACTGTCAGTAACTAAAGTTTGTTGCTACATCTTTAAGTGCAAGTTAAAACTCTACTATGCAAAGCGAAAGCCATTTATCAACAAGACCCAGAAACGCTGCCAGCTTTGCTGGGCCCGAGCTCATCTAAGATGGACCGATTTACAGTCGAAAAGTGTTCTGTGTTCTGACGAGTCCACATTTCAAAACGTGTCCTCCAGACCAAAGAGGAAAAGAACCATCCAGATTGTTATAGGCGCAAAGTTCAAAAGCCAGCATCTGTGATGGTATGGGGGTGTATTAGTGCCCAAGGCATGGGTAACTTACACATCTGATAAGGCACCTTTGATGCTGAAAGGTACATACAGGTTTTGGAGCAACACATGTTGCCATCCAAGCAATATTATTATGGATGCCCCTGATTATTTCAGGAAAACAATGCCAAGCCACCTGTTACAACAGCGCGGTTTCATAGTAAACGAGTGCGGGTACCAGACTGGCTTGCCTGTAGTCCAGACCTGTCACCCATTTGAAAATGTGTGGTGTAATATGAAGCCTAAAATACCACAACGGAGACCACGGACTGTTGAACAACTTAAGCTGAATGGGAAAAAATTCCACCTCAGAAGCTTCAAAAAGTGGTCTCCTCAGTTCCCAAACGTTTACTGAGTGTTGTTAAAAGGAAAGGCCATATAGTGGTAAAAATGCCCCTGTGCCAACTTTTTTGCAATGTGTTGCTGCCATTAACTTCCAAGTTAATGATTATTTGCAACAACAACAAAAAAAATTCTCAGTTCGAACAATAAATATCTTGTCTTTGCAGTCAATTCAATAGAAAATAAATTGAAAAGGATTTGCAAATCATTGTATTGGGGACAAGCGGTAGGAAATGGATGGACGGATGTATTCTGCTTTTATTTACGTTCACAACGTTCCAACTTCCCTGTTTTTGGATTTTGTAGATACATGTTTCGTTTATTTTCGTGTCCTGTGTTTTATTCTGACTATTATAACGGTCATGATTAACATATTAGAGGCAAAATCTTGGTATCCGTTTGATACCACCCCTAATCAGTAATGCCCCCCCTATAGTCTACTGGCTGTATGACACGCCCCTTTTCTCGTCCTCCGCACTCCGTCCTTGCACGCGCACACACGCACGCGCACACACACCAGTTGTTTGACTGTTCTGTCAAGCCATCATCACTCGGACGAATTCAACTTTATTCTTCTGGACAACAGCTCTAAAGTATCTTTTCTTCGAATTTATCCAGTTTGTCGGTAAGTTTTCATCCTTTTGTTGGCGTTCAATCGTGCCTACTGCATCCGCGTGACGTCACACTTTTCTGTGTTCTTTTGTGCCCATTAAGCAATCAAACGAGATTTAAATACTCATTTTCGTTATAAAAGCTCTTAAAACTGTGAATGCAGTTTGACTCTGGCGTTCATTGGTATAATTATGTTAAATGTGTGAATTACAGTACTAAGGTAAAGTGTTATTTGGTTTAATGTCATTATGACATCAAATGTAACCAGCTAAAAGACACGTGTTGCAATTACGTAAATTAGGGCTACATTCCACTGAGGTTTTAGCTCCTATTATTTATTTTAGTGTTCACAGACATGTTTGTCTATTTTTGACAGTATTAATGTTTATTGTTCGCCTTGTCATGTAGTATAGTTATGTATGGCAGTGGTTCTCAACCTTTTTTCAGTGATGTAGCCCCTGTGAATTTTTTTTTAATTCAAGTACCCCCTAATCAGAGCAAAGCATTTTTGGTTGAAAAAAGAAGATAAATAAGTAAAAAAACTGCACTATGTCATCAGTTTCTGATTTGTTAAATTGTATAACAGTGCAAAATATTCCTCATTTGTAGTGGTCTTACTTGAACTATTTGGAAAAAAGATATAAAAATAACTAAAAACTTGTTGAAAAATAAACAAGTGATTCAATTATAAATAAAGATTTCTACACATAGAAGTAATCATCAACTTAAAGTGCCCTCTTTGGGGATTGTAATAGAGATCCATCTGGATTCATGAACTTAATTCTAAACATTTTTTCACCAAAAAAATAAACCTTTAACATCAATATTTATGGAACATGTCCACAAATAAATCTAGTTGTGAACAGTGAATATTGCATTGATGCATTTCTTTTCACAGTTTATGAACTTACACAGCCCTTTGAGACACTAGTGATTTAGGGCTATATAAATGAACATTGATTGATTGATTGATTCATATGTTGTTGAAGTATTATTCAATAAATATATTTATAACAGATTTTTGAATTGTTGCTATTTTTAGAATATTAAAAAAAAAATCTCACAGACCCCTTGGCATACCTTCAAGTACCCCCAGGGGTACGCGTACCCTCATTTGAGAACCACTGATGTATGGGACAAAATATACTTTCCCGTCTACTTATTGCTTATCCGAGCGTTACAAAATAATGTCGCAAAGTACTGTACAATACTTCCATCACTTCCTTTTTTTTTTATTGAGACAAATATTATTTATGTATTTAATATTTATTAATTATTTATTTGTTCACTGTTCTGTTGCAGAGAACAAGGAAATTGGATAAAATTGCTATGGTATAAAAAGGGGTAGGATTAAAAATAAGCTCCTTTACGGGCGTGCTGCAATGAAACAACTGGAAATTTGTGATGCTTTACATTGTATTGTATGCATGTTCAAAATAAACTGAAACTGAACTTAACTATATTTTTAGATACAATAACTTGTATCTAAAAAAATTATCTTTTTAATATATGATTTGATCATTTGATGATGCACTTTGTCATTTTTGTGACATACTGTATATCTGCAGGTTGAACGGGGACATTCAGCATGCACTCTTTGGGGTTTAGTTTCTGGTGAGGAAAGGTGATTTCGATGTGATGTTAATGACCTTTAAGTTTGGGCAAAACTACAAATGTTGGTATTGAAAAAGCAAATACAGGTTTGTAGTGCTGATTCTAAAACCGATACATTTTACTTGAATTTTTTCACGGTCGTTGAATGGTTTTCTGATTGTGCCTTTAATTTGTTGATTACCAGCAAGACAAAGATTTTAGGCAAACATTATTTGGATCAACAAACTTATGTTTGAAAATTGCAACAATATATAAATACAAAAAAGTATATAGGACAACATAACAATATCAACAAAATAATACAATTACAGTAGTATCTTAACTTATGAGCATATTTGGTTCTGTGACAGCTGCTTTTAAGTCAAAACACTTGTTTCGCAAATCAATGTCTCCCACTGAAATCAAGTGAAATTGATATAAATGGTGCTTGCCCCCTAAAAAAAGCACTATTCATATGTAACATGCCTTTTTAAAAATACATTTTAGATGAGAAATATTGTATAAAAACAATAACTTGGAATGTACTACAAACATCTACAGTAGTTTTATAAAGTAATGCAATAATAATGTACTGCATTCACCCTGAGGAGTGGACTTTTACGGCATCTCCTTCCAGCTGCTTCTCTGTCAAACACACCATCAGGAGCTTTTCCTATATTTTTATGGATACATTTGTGCCCTTTAGGTATTATTTTAACATCTTTTGCTGGGGTTTGACTCATTCTGCTTCAGCATGGTGCAGACTAGCAGTGATACGCTCCAATTGCTTTGCCCAGTTGGGTAGACGCTCCTCTTTGAATTTATGATTGCTTTTCTTAATTCAATGAATATCATCTGTGTTTTCTTCTCATCGCTTTCTTCCTTCCCATGGTGAAAAAAAAAGTTATGTTGATCTCTAGATATAAGATAGAACGTAGTTTTTAGGAGTAAGACCAAATGTTTTGAGCATATCTTATGGGGTTCACTGTGACATTTGCTACGGCAACTAATGGGGATACTTGTTACTCAAATTTTTGCTTGTAACTTAAGGCATACGAATTAGCAGAGAGACAGCTCTTACATCAAAACACTCTTAAAAGGTCTGTATAACGCAAAACAAACTTTTCTAACCCTGATGGTACCTGCTTATGTATATTTGGGATCACCATGAGTCCCGAAAATGTAAAATCAAAGCCTGGCGGCATCACAGAGATATTTGTAAAAGCTGAGATAGGCGCCAGCGCCCCCCGCCACCCCGAAAGGGAATAAGCGGTAGAAAATGGATGGATGGAATCTTGCCTTCTTTCATACTTCTGGCAAACGAGCTGTTTAGAATTCGGTCTGTCCTGTGACGTTGTATGCCCTATCTCAGGGGTGCCCATTACGTCGATCGCGATCGACTGGTCGATCTCGGAGGGTGTGTCAGTCGATCTCAAGCCAGGCATTAAAAAATAGACATAAAAATGAGCAATCATCAATCATACCAAGACTTCACTTTCGTCAGTTGTTTGACATTCTCGGCACCCGAGGATCTTGTGAGATGACGCTGGCTGCTGCGAGCTCATATTTAAGAAAAAAATCACTAACAGGGCGGACGCAGAGAAACACATTTTATTTCTAGAGACTCCGTACCTACTGTCAAAACTCTAAAGACCGACAGCACAGTTCCTGTCTTCACCATAAAAGACCTGTTTCATCCTGCCTGTGCTAACAAAATAAGAGTCTCAGAAAGCTAGCGTGCACAAGCTAGCAAGCTACGGAGTTTGATGCCAATGTATTTCTCCCCCGCCCTCAGCGACCGCTTTCTCACTTGCTTGCCCACCCGCACACTCACTGACGTCACTCACCTGCTGCCAGACATTAAAGGGCCACACACATACGCTACTCTCATAACAAAGTGTTTAAAAACGAGTATGCAAGTTGGACAAATGAGATGCCAAATCCAACCACTTTCATGTGGTATTGGACGGAAAGGAGGACTTGTTTTCCCTCCATTTGAAAATGCGGACGTTATCAGCACCACTGTCTAATTCCAATCAATGCAAGTCATCAGAATCAAATACACCAACTTATATTCTTGTCTTCATGAAAGAAAGGAATCTATGTGTCTTAAACATGCTTGTATTATCATTAAACACCATTAACTTGTTAACAAAAATGTCTCTTTCATAAATAAATAAATATAAATTATAAATAGGAATGAGGTAGATCTCCTCGACTTGGTCAATTGAAAAGTAGCTCGCCTGCAGAAAAAGTGTGAGCGCCCCTGCCCTATCTTGTCAATGGATATTTCCATATATGGTAAAGTTTTACCCAGAGAGCTTAGCACGAGTCCACAATTCTGAACTGTAGTCCATAAGCACATTCTTTTTAACTATCCTCTTGTTTTGGGGCAGATTTGCTCGTAAATGCACATCTATCCGCCGCTGTTGCCATTTCTAATACAAAGTAGCGTATAGCTGGAAATTATATCCGTCAGTAGACACCGCCATTGAAGCGCTAAAAACTAAGACAATGACGGGCAGAAGATGCTGTCGAAGTGGAGCCAAGTACATAAGACCGCCCACAAAATGGCACATCTTGAAGAGACAGTCAGAAAGCAGCTTGAAGATGGTCTGTAAAACCTAATTTATGCAAAATTTTGACCAAAGAACTACGATTAGATTTTATGTAGACCACAACATATGACCCCTGTAAGTTGGGGCACTCTTAAATTGTGGTACTACTGTATACATTGTGTTACATACAATTGTATAAATAGTAAATAGTGCAAATTAAGTAAACAACAGCATAAACATTGTTTGGCTTTCATTTAAATCCATCTTTTTTCTCCAAAGGGATATTTGGGACTACAAACAGAAAATATGGGTCTCATCATGCTAGATACTAGTACCTTTCAGGTATTGACAGTATCAATATTTTTTGATGCGCCCACCCTCTAACATTCTTTCTGTGTAGAACTGCCCTGGGGTACACTGTCACTCAAACGTAACCCTTTCCTTGAAGAAGCAAATTATTATTGACATAATTGATTATTTTGGAATCTTTCTGAAAAGCGGCAGTTGTCATATGTAACTGTCGGGCAGCAATTCCAATAAAGTTGGCTACGCTATGGGAAACACTGGTCTTGTTGAGAGAGTCTACTCAGATATCTGCCATGAAACAAATCCCACCTGCCGACATATTTATACACCACAAGCAGCTGGATCAGCAATATATCTACATTATTATATCCCTGCTGCAACCGTGCTGTGAACTTTGATTTTCCAAATTAATTATAGGTTGCAACATGACAAAAACTAAAATCAATCGGGATGCACTGAGAGTTGGGGGACCCCGTTGACATTTGGTAGCCTTGAGGTGTTTTAATTAGTGATTGTTGGGGGCAGTGCCCTTTTTTAGCCCTACAACCTGCCAGCACATCATAAAGGAGGCCACAGTGCGAAATACCACACACATGCGCACATTCACTTGCACTGACAGAGTTTGCTGGAAAAATCCAATAGACAAACAGGCCCAATCAATAAAAACATTGCTCACCGAATGACTTGCAGTCACTGTTGCACACTTTGTGTGTCAATGTGTGTAAGCAACAGTGTGTGACAGAGTGGGTGTATAGTACAGTACACTACATCCTCCTTCAGTGTAGGCTGTCATATTTCCTGCTTCTGTGTAAAGTCAGTCAGATTTTTATTTGTGCCGTCCTTCTCCTGGACACAACACAAATCATAACGTTTGATTAACAGCTAGTCCGTGTGTGTTTTTCCCCCTTGCAAGGAAAGATTGACATTCCTTAGAGGCAGGACCCTTTGTGACCTTTCGGTGTCATTGACGCAACTAGGACGGGGTCAGTTGTAGAGGTGCAAAGTTTGAATCCGAGTGCTGTATTTGTTTTCACACCACTGGACTCTAACCATTTTTACAACAAATGGTCAAACTTCAGTGCTTTGGCAAAACTTGGCCAAAGGAATTTGCAGCATTTTGAAATAGAAGTAAAGGCATTAAAAAAGGATATTGCTTATGATCATTAGATTAGATTAGATAGTACTTTATTTATTCCGTCAGGAGAGTTCCTTCAGGAAAATTAAAATTTTCAGCACAATCCCATTCAAGTTTAGACAAACATTACAGGGAGACAGAACAGGATAGCTGACGGGTCTGCCGGCTTCCAGCGGCCCTTACAAAAAAGATGAGATACAGGTAAACAAGGAGGGGGAATAGAAGATTAAAACAAAATAAATAAAAAAAATCGGTCTTAGCCTGGGCCCTGGAGAGGAGGTGCAGACTGAGGCCAAGGGAAAAAACAACAACTCATAGCCATGGTACACATCCCTCTTCCATGTGTGTAAGAGGGAAACATCAAACATCAAAGAACACAGAGGACATTAAAGACATTAAAGCAGCAGATACAACCAGACACTTCTACATACTAGCTATGAATAAAAAGTAAAATAAACATATCCACTGGGGTGTTCCACGCCATCGTCCGCTGGGGTGGAGGGAGCATAGCCAGAGACAGGAGCAGACCCAACAAAGCAACCAAGACAGCCGACTCCATTTTCGGCCTGTGTCCAGTCCGCATGGATGAGCGAGGATACGTCCAAGGTGACTGAGGTGTCCGACACCTGCTCACCCAGCCAAGACACCGCGAAGCCTCTCCGTCCCAGCGCTCAGTGCTAGCTCCGCAGCCCTGTCCCCTCATCCGCACCTCCTCCAGTCCCTCCAAACTCTGCAGTCCTGTCCCCTCATCCGCATCTCCTCCAATCCCTCCAAACTCTGCAGTCCTGTCCCCTCATCCGCATCTCCACCAGTCCCTCCAAACCGACTCCGGTGTGGCAGACACCCAGCAGCTGGTCTCCATGGCCAAAAGGCTCCCGGGAGGCAGATCCAGGAGTCCACAAAAAAAAAAAAAAAAAAAGCACCACAGAGGTCACGAAAGTGGCACCCCTTGTCACACAGTCCCAAAGGGTCCCGGACCAAGAGGCAAAAAAATATAATAAGACATGAAAACAAGAGGGAAACACAAAAGGATGACACAAGAGCACAAAGCTCCTGCCTACAGCAGCCACTACAGCAGCGCCATCTTGTTAGGCTTACTTACAATTGTTTGTTCACATGCTTTCTTGGAAAACTCCTTTGTACAGTATGTCCTTGTCTTCACTATTGCTTATTCAGAAATTGCTTTCTTCAGTCTTATGATTGGCTAAAACGATTTTACTAATTTGCCACCTGTTGCTTTGGCACGTGTTTCACAGCCTGTGAATGTGTTTTGTGAAAATAGTAAAAGGAGAAGGGACAAGTAGATCAAAACCCAAAGCAGTGTGCCACCATTATTAAGTGGAGATTGGGAACAGGGTTACAAGCTGGAACTATAAATGTTTCACTTAAGGCATTACTTTTATATATCAAAATAAAATAAAATATATTCACATTGTTTAAACTGTAACATTTGCAAATGTCTGTACTGTTGCACTTTTGAAACACTTAAACTATGTGTACAAAATGTAGCTTAGGGCCATTTTTGGCCCACAACTTATTTTTTGTGGCCCTCTGCTTATTTTAAAACAAAAATGTATTCATTTGTTTTGTCACCTATAGCACAAAGCGTAAATAACTTTTTTTTTAAATGCAGTGTACTTACCTACATTCGATGTGGATCAAGTTCGTCCACATCCTTCCTATTAATACTTTTATTTTACTTAAAAAGTATTCAATGGGAGAATTATCACTTTTTTTTTTTTAATAAACTGTTTACACAAAAGTTAAACAGTTTTATGTTTAACATGTAACAAAAATAAACAGAACCGAACTGAACTGTGATCATATATCATAATGTATATAATGTGAATTTGTTTGGGTCGGAGAAAATTGCATCTTTTTCTCCGAGTGAGGCTAAAACTCACAACCTCAGCAATTCTCAGTAGTTGTTGTTGTTATAAACTACTCCGTCTTAGAAAACCATGTGGTCTCCAATTATACGTCTTTTTTGGAATTGTACGTCTGAAAACCTCAGAATTGTGCGTGCCTTGACAACAAAATCATATACAATAATGCAGCTACTGGTAAAATATAACACAGCGATTCCTTGCATGCAATATTTTATTTTTTTAGATCATGTTTAAGACTGAAGTTATGCCTATTGCAGAATATTATGATTCTAAGTACACAGAAAGTAATAGCCCAAAGCTGATTAACGCCTTTCAAACTCAGCATTCGATAGTAGTTTCTCTTTTCAGCTGCCTTTGACTTACAACTGAAGTGTAAACGTCTTTTGTGGATAGTGTTAGCAAGCAAGACTGATTGAATCTAATCTAATTGAGCACATACTTTATGACTTTAGTCTTGCTATTTTGCCTGCACCACGTTTTCATTTAACCTAATATCAATGACCATTTTGTTGTGATATTGTTCCTGAATGTTCTGTTGAAAACAAGTACCAAGTAGATGAAATGAAGTTTATTTGTTTTGATTCAACAAACAGCAAAGCGAGTCTGGATATTTGAGAAGTTAAACATGTTTTTTTTGACCAAAGAAGTGTTGCCCTTGGATTCAAAATGAGTGTGAATGGTGAAAATAGAAACATTGTAAACGGCTAAAGGCTTAGTGTAAAAAATGCTGCCTTATCTTGAATGTTTGTTCACCTGGTTAGCGGGGTTACAGCCCGAAGGACGTGAGGGGGGAAAAAAGTCCACTGATGTTGAACCTACAGCAGAGTCAAGGATTTTAGCACCGCAGTCATTCCAAAAGGGTTTGTGTGAAATGTGCTTGTAACTCAAAAGACAGCGAAGCACAAACAAGAAGAAAATCTTAGGCAAGTTGCATAAAGAATGATATATGTGTGAGCTTCTGAAAAAAGTTAGGCAAGAGAGTCCTAAATGTGTGTGTGTTTTTTAAAATCAACACCAAGCTTAAGATAAGATGTTAAATGGTCATAAACATATACTCCCTTAATTGATGCTTAGGAATGTGTTTGCTCATAAACTGATATCTCCTACTAAACAAATTAGTACCGGACCCAGTGACATGGAATCAGAAGTTGTGTATTCTTGGTAATGGTTTTCTGTTGCATTATGGAACATCACAGTTACACAGTTCAACATGTCTGAAAAGGAGTAGGTAAAAGCAAAGACAAAATGTTCCGTAATTCTGCCAAAGTAGCTAAAAACCTCACTGTTGAATTTTTATGAAAATAGATTATACTGTATGAATGTATCAGTGATGAAGAGGCATACATTTTAACCAGTTGTGAAATCCACAAATGTATCACAATGCACTGAAGAGTGCTCATGCAAACATATGTACTATTTGTTAATGATGGTCAGATGTTATCACCAACTGAAATTCTTCCTTTCCATGTAATATGGAAAACAATGGAGGGATACTAAGGACTTACATGCCAGGAAAACTATTTTTACTGCTTCATGTGCTTTTTAAAATGATATTTAGTTATAAATATCGGATTTTTTTATGTTTTTATTAATTGCATGAATTAATGCATTAAATTGGACTGCCCGAATTAACAGTAAAAGTAACAGTAACTGATTAGAGTCTTCTTTCCTAGTAGTATCACAATTTGGTTTGGCCTTGTTACTTTAAGAATATAGTTAAAAAAATAGTTTATTGTTCTTCGGTCAATGGTCAACAAAACAAACAAACAGTTGTACATTCACAGATTGAAAATGAAAATCTTGCAAACCAAAAGGGTTTAGGCTGAAGTTGAACACTTATAGCGCCTAACCCTATAAACAATGTCAAGTACAGAATAAACTTCCGAAAATTATGAAATGTCCTTTGCACAACATATTATAAATACACATTATACACAATTATATACACAGTAAAGGCATTAGAAATATCCTTGCACACGTATTAAACCTTTGCACCAATTATATATATATATATATATATACATACAAACAATCATACTTCTATTATTATTTATATCCCACATTTAGTTTTTAATTAACATTAATCATAGTATTAACTACAATGTTGATTCAAGAGAGATATATTTTTTCCAAGACATTGGTCTTAAAGTGTTTTTTAAATGTGTGAATGGAACTGGAACAGTTTTAAGGAATAATCCAAGCTGTTCCACAGTTGAACTCCCCTAATAGAAACACATCTACTTTTTAAGCTCATTCTTATTTGTGTTTTTTGAAAGAAAGCTGAACCTCTGAGGTCATAGGGATTCTCTCTGTGTTTGAACCTCACCTGTAGACACCCAGGCAGCATGTGGTTATGAGCTTTGTAAGTCACAATAGTAGTATTTAGGTCAACAAGATCGTGCAGTTTTAATGTTTTTAATTTTATAAACAGAGCATTGGTATGGTCATGATAATTCGCATAATTTACAATTCTAATCGCTTTCTTTTGAAGTAAGAATATAGAGTTGATTTTTGATTTGTAATTGTTACCCCTGATTTCAACACAATAATTAAGATATGGGAGTATGAAAGAATTGTATAACATGTTAAGAGTCTTCTGATTTACAGAGTTTTTCATTTTATGTAACATAGCAATAATTTTTTCCATCTTTGTCTTAAGTATATTTATGTACAGTTTCCAATTTAATTTATTTTCTATATAGATTCCCCAAAAAGTTATTGAGTACACCCTTTCTATCTCCATATCATCAATTCTTATATGACGCCGTATGTTATTTTTCCTATTTCCAAAAATTATATATTTTGTTTTATTTAGGTTGATTGATAGTTTATTGGCATCAAACCATTGCTTTAGTTTGTGGAGTTCAATCTCTACAGTCTCTAGGAGTTGGTCAAGGTCTTGCCCAGAACAGTACAGACTTGTATCATCAGCAAAAAGAATACAGTTGAGTTTATTAAAGATTGTACAAATATCATTAATATACAGTAAAACCAATTTTGGTCCCAATACAGAACCTTGGTGTACTCCATGTGTTATAATATTTTTATCTGAATCTACATTGTTCATATGCACATACTGCTCTCTGCCACCAAGATAACTTTCAACCAATCATGAGCAAGACCTCTGACACCATACCTCTGCATTTTGCTTAAAAGTAATGTGTGATCGATGGTGTCAAAGGCCTTGCTCAGGTCAATAAAAACACCAATAGCAAACTCCCTCTGATCAATTGCAGTGGTTACCTCCTCAACTAGTTCCATCCCTGCCATGGAAGTGGACCTATTAGATCGGAAACCGTATTGGTGTTCACTTAGCAAGTGATGCTTATCAATAAAACTGTCTAATATTGACACAAATAATTTTTCAAGGACTTTTGAAATTTGTGAGAGTAAGGAAATAGGCCTATAGTTGGTGAACTGATGCTTATCTCCACTTTTGAAGATGGGAATGACTTTTGCCGTTTTCATTTTCTTTGGGAAGACACCTTTTACAAAAGAAATATTGCAAATATAATTGAAGGGAACAGCTATAAAATCAACAATTTCTTTGATCAGTAGTCTGTTGACTTCTTGTTTTTCTGAGAGTTTACAATTGTGATTTCACTTTCATAAACGGGGGAATAAAAAACGATTCTAAATTGTTTTGAATGGTTTGTTCATTAAATTTTGCACTGTTTTCAGGTTGTACAATTTCATTTGCTAAATTAGGTCCAACATTTACAAAAAAAGGTGTTAAAAGCATCCGTTATTTCTTTAGGGTCATTTATAGTTTGATTATTTTCTATAAAATAGCTAGGATGTTCCTTATGTGTCATGTTTTTTTTTTAATGATATAATTTTAAAATTTCCACGTACCCTGTATGCTATTTTTATGTTGTTCTAATAGGTTACAGTAGTATGTTCGTTTGCTGTGCTTTATTATTTGTGTTAACTTATTTTTGCACGTTTTATTTTGTGTTCAGTTTCTTCGGTTCTGTACTTTAAATGTCTTCTGTAAAGATAATTTTTCTTTTTGCAAGACTTCAATATTCCCCTTGTGATCCACGGTTTGTCCTTAACGGTGTTGTCTTTAATGACATGTTTTTTTAATTGGAGAGTACTTATCGTACAGTTTCATGAAAAGTTTCATATGCCCCAGTCTTGAGCAAATAACTCAGACTTGAATGCTGCCATAGTTTCGTGTTTTTGATGTCTAACAAATCTATATTGAACTGCTTTTTTGTTTTTTCTCTTATCAAAGAAATTGTGGAAAATGCTGAATACAGGTGGATGATCACTTATCTCATCGAGTAGTAGTCCTGCTGTTATTTGATTCTCCGGTTGATTGGTGAAAATGTTATCGATCAGTGTGACAAAGTCTACTGTTATTTGGGTTGCTTTTGTTATAAGGGGAAGTAAATTATTACTGTACAATCCTGTCATAAAATCTGTTGTTTTGGTACTGTCCATGGGGTTCAGAAGATTAATATTAAAATCACTGCACACAATATGGATTTTGTTTGACTTACTAAACAAATAGTCCAATTTTTCATTGAATGTTTCTAGACATGATCCAGGTGTTCTATATACACAACTGACGTTTATTTTTATTTATTTTTTTTCTACCTCGATTTCTACATTTATACATTCAAAGACTCCAGCTATAGCAGTTAATTTGCTGTCAATCTTACAATATTTTAAATCTTGATTTACAAAAAGTGCTACTCCTCCTCCCCTTTTTCCAACTCTGTTTGTGGTGAATAATTCATAACCATCCAATCTCATTTCACAACACTTGTTGTCATCGAGCCGAGTCTGTGAGACTGCAACAACACTAAATTTTTTGAACTGGCTCAGCTATTCAGTAATTATGGAAACATTTTAAGACAAGCTTCGGCTATTAAATGTATTACAGTAAATGATTTATCCACATTCACACATTTAAATTGTTCGACTGTGTAGTACTCACAGTTTCTGGTAATATTATTGTAAAGATTACAGTCGGGATCTATATCACTGCCAAACTCATTTAAATTACAGTTATAATTGATATTGTCATAAAAGTCTTGTTGAATATGATTATAATTATTATACAGTTCTCTACTATGAATATTATCAGTACTTCTACATTCAAATTCCTTATTACCAATATTGGTAAATATAGTTTTTAATTCACTTTCCATTATATTTTAGTTTATTTGTCTTTGTAAAAATGACACATATGTACTTCAGGTCCCTAAAATGCCAAAAAGACTGTTTTGAACCTCCGGCTAGTCAGCAAGAGAAACACACTCCCAGGAAATTACTCCAGCAGTAATAAAATATTGAGATATAAGATAAGTGAGACACTGTTTTGTTCCGAATTAAATACAAAGTACACATACAGTTCAATGTGGTGGGACATAAAGTCTCCATTCCATTTCCTTTCTCTCTTTTTCTGTCTTGACAGGAGCATAAGTATCCAGACCTGTGTCCTATAAATGTGCATATTTAGGGGCAACAGACATGAAGATTTAGAGGATTATCCTGGGTATGTCCGAGACCCGCACACCCTCCAGGCAGGCCGCAACAAGGATTGTAGCATTAAAGTCATTACTGTATGTTTATAAAGCCTGCTGGTGCTTTACAGGCTATTTATCTGACACTCGAAAGTGCGGGCTTCTGTGTTTACGTGACTCCGCAAACACATAAACAAGTACAAATGAGCCCGGGGGTTTGGTGGGGGCAACTGCCTCTGTGTTGCGGTGGTCAAAGGTCTTTCAATGGATTACAGGCAGAGACGATGCATCAGAGCTTCCCGTAAGCACACAATCAGGGTAATTAACAACCCCATGTGTGTTCCCCATAATCCAGTAGGTTATCAATTAAACCAAACCTTGATATGGCATTTTTAGAGTAAGTTGCATTCATGGGAATGTGCTGAAGTACCCTTTAAGACTATGCTATCTCAGCTTCAACATGTGTCCCATTATTTTGTTTAGCTTGGCCTGATACAGCTGCGATCAGTGCTGGTATGTGGCGTGTTTCTCCCCCTCGCTCTGCTTCCAGATGCCCTTCTTAAAAAATGCCAGCCAGGGGAAGTGGAGGAAAGAGTTCTGCGACTGCGGTCAGCTGCAATTGAGAAAGACTGGACCTGGACCTGACGTAGTCCTCATCTTTTAAACCATCGCAAGTCATTAATGAAACCAGATGAGGCCGTGCATGTGTAGAGGCCTGTCTCCTTTGCTAAAACACTTTTAAAGAGAACCAGAAGGCCCTTATGTTATCAAAATATTTAGGAATTGGCTATCCATTACTGCTGCTGGCAAAGAACAGCTCATGATATAAGGACAATTTTCTACAACATACAATATTAAACTGTCAAAAGCTAGCTCCTTTGGGTAACGTCCATGACGGTTGAAACAAGACAAATACAAGAAGAAAATACCTTTTACGTCTAGGAAGTAAAATCGCAGACTTTTTAATTCACAGGGGAGTGACTTTTCATCTAAATTTAGATTCTTCCAGACCAGTCAACATTTGGAGCGCAGAATAACACAAACAAAAGGCAGACTTGCAGAGGACATATATGCACAAGGAATCAACGGCTCAACTGCCACAACATTAACTGTTAATGTCATCTCCTTCTTCCTCCTGCCTCCATTTTAAAGATAGTCCTTCTCTCTCTATTTGTGCTCTCCATAGATGGTTCCACGGCGAGACCGCAGAACCATTTGCAGCTGGACCGGGACCTATTTCTGAGCTGATGTCGACAAATTTGAATCGAGGGAAACCAGGGACTTGACTGCAGTCCAACTGGCGAGGCTTTTCCCAGAGACAACTACACAGTGTTTTCTGCAATTTATGACGGTTTTACTCTGCCAGCTCGGCATAACGATGACCAGCAAAGAGCGGCATGGATTATGTCTTGCACGTGATAAACATAGATAATGTTCAAGTGAAGTATTTGGTCAACTTTTTACTCATTTAGACTATAAGCATTCAAATCTTGGAGAACTTGGTCAAGGTTTTTGAAGGTTGATACTTTGCAGTTGAGTTTGAATTATTTAAAGACTATTTCCATTCTGTACATACTTTTTATAGTTAAGGCAAGTGAACATGAATCTGCAAGAAAAGCTCTCCGGCCTGAAGGGTCTGGTCACACACTCTCAAAGCAAACGGCGCTTTAAAGGCGACCTCACAGTGGACATGATCAGCCCCCCTCTGGGTGACTTTCGCCACACAATGCACGTTGGCCGTGGCGGTGATGTGTTCGGGGACACTTCCTTCCTCAGCAACCATGGCGGCTCAACCAATGCGGGCAATGGCGAAACGGAGTCAATGTCCACACCGGACAATAAGCTTGGAGCGTATTTCTCCAGGAAACTGCAACAAATCCGCAGGGGCTCTGACAACCGACCCAGGGAGGTATCCAAGGATGCAGGACTGCCACCCCCGGCCATTTCTCCCATTATCAAGAATGCAGTCTCCCTCCCAAGGCTGGATGTGGATATGTGTAACGGGAGTCCCATCACCAAGGTGCTTTTTCCAAGTTCTCAAAGCACGCCAGGAGAAAGGACAAGTTCTTATGGTGAGCATGGCAATACACTGGGGAAAATCTTTTTAGAAAGAAAAAAACATGTTTTTAGTATTTCACTAATCATATTTTCTATGTAGTTTTTTGATTACATCATTGGAAAAATATTATATTCAAATTGGCATCATAACGCCTCCTCTGTTTGATGCTAACTTGCACAACTTTCTATGTTTTGCCTGCATGTTCCTAACTCGCTGCTGTGTAAGTGACAGGAAGAAAAACTGACTCCACAACCCTTTTCTAAGGGAAAAACACGTATCCACTCTACCGGCCAAAAGTTTTAGAACACCTTATGTATAGTAGTAAGTAAGTATGTCCAATGGTACTATAAAAGTTACTACGGCGTTTACATACTTTGCTATTAATGTTGCTGTTGTTATTACTTGTTATAGTACGATCCAGATGTCATTTGAACGTGACACTTTTTTCTTTAATGATTTTAGTTCTACAATACACACGGTTACACAACCATAATAGATTTGAAATAAATACTGTAAATCAATAAACACAATTAGCATGTGATTAGGAGGTTTGATCAAAAAAATTTATCATTTAGAAATGACAACTACATTATAGATAACATCCATTTAATTTTCATTGATTCATGACATAATTGTAAATGTATTCAACTTGTTTATAGTCATAATTTAAGGATCTCAATGGGCTTCTTTTACTGCAAAGGATTTTCATGTCGCTAATATATTAACCAATGTGTGTACTTGAAGCTTTAATTACTAAATGGTAAATTATATTATTTTGTAACAGCTCTTAAAGTATAAAGTCTATACTTCAATCGCTAACTAGCTGGCTAGTAAAATGTAAAAAAAAAAAAACCCACCATAGTCTTACTGTATTGAGTATGTGTTTGCAAAACAACACCATAGTCTTACTGTATTGAGTATATGTTTGCATTATTCTTGTTGTTAGGAAAGGGTTGAGGTTGGTTGGAAATAATAATTAAAAAAAGAATAGCAAAAACCTACGCGGAGTCATATTTTGTGTACCATGTGACAAGACCACATGACAAATTGATGAAAGCAATATTCAGCATTTACAGTGGATCAGGTTACATGAAATGCAGCGATCATAGGTGATATGTGTGCTGATTTGCCACAGCTCTCTAGAACTTTGTAACTTCTGCTGACATTTGTAATAATGTTACTGTGTGGTTGACTCCCTGGGCTCTCATCAGCAGCAGTCTGTTTACAGCACCTTAAATAAAGTCACTGAATTCATCTTCCCGGCATCAAACAGACCGTGAAGTGACCACTACCACCACATTTGGTGGTCATATTATGTTTAAAAAAGACATGCCTGTGCAATAACAACAATGCCAGACCGACTGAATTGACTTTTTACAATGTGTGAATAGTGTCAGTGTCTGGTGAGGCCGCTAAGGAATAAAATGCTGAAAACAGACCTGCTGCAGAGTCTAGTGTGTGTTGGAGCCATCTACCACCACTACCACCGTACTTATACTACCTCACATTGAAATAACATCAACATCACCCAGCCACTCGGCTACCTTGTTGAATAAGACCATTTGCGTCCGTCACAAATTTGAACACATCAAGATGGACATTGTAGAGCAGTTAGTTTCTAAAAAGTCAAGTATTGGAGAACATTGTCCTTTTTTTTTTTAAGTACAGTCATCCCTCAATCATTGTGGTTAATTAGTTCAACAATAAACAACTTTCCACTAAGTAGGAATACATTATTATAGATTAAAAATGTTAATAACTACAGCATAAAAAATTGTTACCTACATTTTAAATCTGTTTTTCAACATTAAGAGATCCCGCTAGATATGAAATAACACCCATTTAGTCACTTTTACACTCTAAATCTAATATAATAACGCTTTCTTAGGCAGAACCAATCAGTGGCCACGATACCAAACAACAAGATCTCATTGGTTTCATCTAGTGGACAATACTGTAGTATTGACAGTTTTAGTTAATTTAGCCATTTTTTGCGTAAAAAGTATTAATTTACCACATTTCTTTAGAATGGACCATATATTTTACCCTAGAAAAAGTCTGAAAAAGTAAGGTCGTCCAGAGATTTGTGCATGCAAACTAACAGATGGTGCCGAACAGCTTCTACAAACTTGTACCCGTACATGTCAGAGCTTTTCTTCCTGTCAGTCACACATATGTGACTTAGGCGGATGCAGCTGCAACAGAGACCCTCTAAAAAGAGCTATGATGATAGTTGAACACAACCAAATTTATTTTTAGTCTAAGAAAATAAGAAATATGAAAATGTTTAGTCTGTTAGTTAAAAATATTACTGATAGTAAAAAATATATTTAAAAATATAGAAAAAGAGAGGCTGTCTTATATTCAGGTTACTGTGGTAGCTCATGCATGAATCCTAATGACAAATATGATGCATATACAGTACAAACACACAATTTAGTTAAAAGACTGTTGCAGTGATCTGAACCATAACAAGGGTCACTCTAGTTTGCAATTGTGCATTGTTTTCTCATAAGCAGTGAAGATCAGAGACATCATTTTAAAAAAACCAAAACCTCTTAACTGGAACGTCCCACAGTCATCTATACACACCACCAAATCCCAGAATAACGCCTATGATTACGATTGGATGAAACCATAAATCCCAGTTGCTAAACAAAGTAAAACACACAACAGAGAGTCAAACGAGTTAACGCAGCAAAGACTAAGCGACAACGTGTATGACTGCAGTAAAACTCATCCATGGAGTCTACTCAACGATTTAGACAGATTTTCCCCAGATGCTATTATGAATCACCTTGGCTCGCTATCAGCAGCTCCTGCACTGATAAACAGCAGCCATCCAGACATGACAGGCAATAAACTGTTGGAGTCTGTGTTTGAATGACCCGCAATGACACCAGACTCATGCTTTACGCTGCATACGTGTGTGTGTATATACGTGTGTGTACATAGATGAGTGATCACGTCAACTCCTTAAAGATTTCTCACAGACACGTTGTTACATTTCAAATGTCAAAAGGTAATTATATGCCTTAATATATACATCAGGGAGGGGCCTTTCAGCAGATTTACTGTACTATAATTATGTACAAGGTCACATAAAGCACTGTTAGACCATTGCCACGACATACAGTGCTGCTGCAGTCATTTTGGTTGTAATGGCAGAAGAGTGAATGAGACAGGATATGTGATATGTTAGCCTCATGGCAATGTGACAATGATGACTGAGAAGAAACTACATTAAAAAAGTTTGCAGGCTCGAGTGTGATGTGAGACAGGTTGATGGTGTGTACTGCCCCCTGTTGGAATTATTGACTAAATAATGTTAGAACAGAGTTGAATGGTATGAATTACATCCGGAGTATATCGGCAGTTCTGCCAACTGTTTTTACCCAAAATGTTGTGAAGCATGACATATGGCAAGAAAAATTGGGAATTTTAAAAAATAAAATTAGATGCAAAAAATTCCAACTAAAATAGTCAAATATGCACATCCAAACTTAGGAAACATTATTTTATGTGTATGTAAATATAAATTAGGTTTTATCATATTACATAAATATTAACAATACAGAACAAGAAAAACGTTTTTACGTAAAAAAAATATTAATTATGTGAATTTTAAAGATAAAAATGAATATCAAACAAAACACTTTTTAAAAAAAATGTCAAATACCGTATTTCCTTGGATTGCCGCCGGGGCGCTAATTAATTTAAAACCTCTTCATACTCCTGCACTTACCCTAGGCATGCGGTAAAAGTAAGCATGAACTAATTATTTTAAAACCTCTTCTCACTGCGGCACTTACCAAAGGTATGCAGTAAAAATTTGAGTTTGATGTATGGTTGGACCTTAAATTCTACTGAATAACTCTTAATCCTCTTCCCTTTATGCGATTTCAAATCACCGGTATTGAAATCAGCCTCCTCAATTTTGAAAATGATGACAGGGAAAGTGTCACTCGTGACGTCACAAGTTTGACCAGGCGGTAATACTAAGCATGCGCTAATTATTTTGGGAAGCGAGTTTGACCCGGCAGTAATTCAAGGCAGGCGCATACTATATGCCCTGCGACAATTCAAGGAAATACGGTATCTCCTATTCTCTTCTTGAACAATTTTACATTTCTCAATAGTGTATTACAAGTCTGTAACATAATGTCTATGCTGGCTTGTTTCATTATTCCATGAATTTTCAGCAAGTGTATGATTCATACTGTACTATTAAAGATATTAATTGGAGTAGAGACGGATATAAAGAAAATTTGCACGTATAAGTACATCTTTTGTATGTATTACATGCCTCGATGCTGGAATTTAGACAGTTTAAAAGGGCTTTCAGTAAACCATACTGGGAACATGTTTTGTGTGTCTGTAGCTTTAATGTGAATGAGTTGTGCTATCGTGATGTAGTTTTGCATAAAGGAGGATCTTTTTTGAGGATCATTTTATCTAATGATTTTGGTATGCGAAAGATTGAATGTGAGAGTTTGCATGAATTTTGGCATTCAGTTTAAGTCCATCCAAAGTTTGTGGCCCACTTTGCATAATTCAATCGGAGCTTGTTCATGCTTTACAATTTTCCATGGAATTATAACATGAAGTGATTTCTGGTAATGTTCATGTTGTGTCTTCTTCAGGTTTGGAATCTGGCTTTGTCACTCTTCCTCGTCTGTCCCGCTCTGAGCGCCAGCAGCCCTCCATCTCCAACCCTGCTCCTTGCGGCTCTCTGACCGCCCCCACCGACGCCAATTTATCCACCGGCGCTAGCACCGACCGCAAGTTCACCGCCTTCTCCGATTCCCTCGGCTCCCTGGACACCTTCAACTTTGACATGGGCCCCTCCCTCATGAGTGAAGTTTTCGGCTTACTTGAGGGAGACAATGAGGCCTGGGAGAGAGAGGACATGGGGTCGGCGTGGGGGCTCACCAACGAGGGATCGGAGATGGACTCGGCCACAATCTCGTACGTGGACTCCCTGCTGAGAGAGGACTGCGTGGGAAGGAAAAGTCCACACGTCACAGAATGGGATGACGACGACGTGGAGGTGAACGGAACGCCGATGTCTGGGAGACTAGCAGATACGCCGAGAGGCGGGTCACCCGAGCGAGCCAGTTTGGGCCTGAAAATGGAGAGTGAGCGCTTCCAGAGTGCTGCCGATGTGCTCGCACGCCATTATGGAGGTCAGGGCCTCTGGAAGGGTCACGGCACGGTGGAGGCGCCAGATTCTGAGATGAGGAGCATTGGGCAGTTGAAGAAGAAAGCATCCTACAGCTACACGGATGATGATGATGAAATCAAAGTCTGATTGAATAGGATTGAATTCTAACTAAACCAATAATCTCAACCTCAACAACTGGATTCTTTATTCATACAGTGGAACCCGCTTATGTTAAACAACTCATGTAATTACTTAATTCGACCTAGACCATTTTTAGGTCTTGTGGAAAAATGCTGCAGTGTTGTTAACTTCATTATTGCTAAGCCAAAACGTCACTACCAACTAGTGAAAGTATTAAAACGTGCGGACAGTGACTTTCGGTTCAGAGCAAAATACACTTCAAAATAAAACATGGAGTCGACACCAACTTTTAATTTTGTAACTTGTTAACCACGGTAATAAATATTTTTGCACATATGAAAGTTTTATTCTTGTCGTAGTCAAAACATATAACACCATTACTGTACTTTCCGGACAAATTGTAAACCCTGCGGATTATTGCTGGATTGCAATCACGTGACCTAGAGGGCGATGGTCTAGAGTCCTATTATGGTACTGTTTATTTACATGCGTCAGTGTAAATTTAAGTGTATTTTGAAAGCTTTAGAGGCAAAAATACAAATTATCTTAGAAAATAAATAAAATCGGATTGAATGGATTTATACACTCTTAAGAATTTTTGGGGGGAAAGAATTGAACCATTCATCATAAACATACGTTACTGCTTGCTATGACCTCACTTCCTTGGACACACGGGTTTGGAGAAGAAAAGACTGTATTTTTCTTAGCAAATGGATAAATTATAGATTGCATTAAGCAAAGAAATCAGACAGTGTACTAAAATGATTCACAACTGTTAAAATTCAAAGTGCTCAAAGTACAAGTAATAAGAATCCTGATAAACATAAGGAACTTTATATTGAAAATATTAGAATAGAAGATTTCTATGTGAATATAATATCACAACGTACTGGTATATTTCTGCTGCTAATATACGGTTGCAGATTTAGTAGGTATGGTTTATATGCCAGTGCGGCTTATAGTCTGAAAAATAGATTAGGTGTGTAAAAGATTGTAATGCCAGCAGAATGAAGACAAGACAACGCCTTTGATTGGCTTCTAGAAAACAGCAGGGTTGGTTGTCACAATCATATCTTACCCTTAAATTAAATAAATTAATAGGGATCAGAGCTCACTCTTCTCTGGAAAAAGATGGCTGAACATGAGATAAAAACTTCTTGTATTTTCATGCTAAATTGTAAATATTCAGATACTCAATGTTTGTGTTCTGGACTTTTACAGTATAACCAAAAACAGTTGCCTATGCAGACTGTGTAACACCGCTATTATATGTTTACATTCCGCGTCACAAGCGGCCCACTGAAGGCAGCCATAGTTGCAACGGGGCCCTCAATAAAAACGAATTTGACACCCTTGGTCTAGAGCAGGGGTCACCAACGTGGTGCCCGCGGGCACCAGGTAGCCTGTAAGGACCAGATGAGTCGCCCGCTGGCCTGTTCTAAAAATAGCTCAAATAGCAGCACTTACCAGTGAGCTGACTATATTTTTATTTTATTTTATGTATTTACTAGCAAGCTGGTCTCGATTTGCTCGACATTTTTAATTCTAAGAGAGACAAAACTCAAATAGAATTTGAAATTCCAAGAAAATATTTTAATGACTTGGTCTTCACTTGTTTGAATAAATTCTTTTTTTTTTTACTTTGCTTCTTATAACTTTCAGAAAGACAATTTTAGAGAAAAAATACAACCTTAAAAATGATTTTAGGATTTTTAAACACACACCTTTTTACCTTTTAAATTCCTTCCTCTTCTTTCCTAAAAATTTAAATCAATGTTCAAGTAATTTTTATTATTGTAAAGAATAATAAATACATTTAAATTTAATTCTTCATTTTAGCTTAATTTTTTTTCAAAGAAGAATATTTGTGAAATATTTCTTCAAACGTATGATTAAAATAAATAAAAAAATATTCCGGCAAATCTAGAAAATCTGTAGAATCAAATTTAAATATTATTTAAACATTTTTTTGAATTTCTTTTTAAATTTTTGTTCTGGAAAATTTAGAAGAAATACTGATTTGTCTTTGTTGGAAATATAGCTTGGTCCAATTTGTTAAATATTATAACAAAGTGCAGATTGGATTTTAACCTATTTAAAACATGTCATCAAAATTCTAAAATTAATCTTAATCAGGAAAAATTACTAATGATGTTCCATAAATCCTTTTTTTATTTTTTTCAAAAAGATTCGAATTAGCTAGTTTTTGTATTCTTTTTTTTCCAGTTGAATTTTGAATTTTAAAGAGTCAAAATTGAAAATAAACTATGGTTCAAAATTTTATTTTCATTTTTTTCGTGTTTTCTCCTCTTTTAAACCGTTCAATTACGGTAAGTGTTTTTTTCATCATTTATTCTATACAAAACACCTTCGTAAAATGAAAAAAAATGTACGACGGAATGACAGACAGAAATACTCTTTTTTTTTTATATAAATAGATTTATTTATTAATGGTAAATTGAGCAAATTGGCTATTTCTGGCATTTTTTTTAAGTGTGTATCAAATTGGTAGCCCTTCGCATTAATCAATACCCAAGAAGTAGTTCCTGGTTTCAAAAAGGTTGGGGACCCCTGGTCTAGAGTCTTGTTAACTAGATAACTAGTTGTCACGCGGTTGTTAGCCTTGATATTGGCAAAACGTTCCAGTTGTAATTGGTTGTCACGCATTTGTCGTACATATTACATACTGCATACACAAGGCTGGCCTACAGATTTGTAGGCATAGAGATGCATGTTTTACCTTTTTTAAAAATATATATTTTTACCATTAAAATAACACTGCATCAACCATTATCACCTTTAGGTAGCTGCTTGTCAACATGTATTGGCGTGTCTTTGACAGTTGTTTACCTCTTTGTTACGAAGAGTTGTAAAATGAGACAGATGAACATTTACATCCAGCCCTTCAATTTAAATTAGAAAAGAAAATTTAAAGTTGTTTAGATGAGCAATTCACACCAAGGTAAACGTTGTGACAACCAACCCCGTTGTCATGAACCGAATATGCAAGACGCACTCCACATGTCGCTACACGATGCGCAAAGACTATGTCATTTCCCGTCGACTTATTTCGATCAGTCATTACGTTTGTGTACGTGGTCACTGTCACCTGGGTTAAAAAATGTGTTGTTCTTTATAAAACACTACATACAAAACACATCACAGCTGAGAACCACACATGATACTCATGACGCTTTACAAAAGCAGAAAAACCCACATGAAAATATGCACAAATGGAGGAAAACAATTTCAACAAAGTGAAATAGGTTTAAAAATCCTCTATTAGTGATCATTCTCTTTTAGATATGGCTAAAGTCTCAAGAAAATGGACACGCAATGCTTTGTTTTGATTTATGCCTACATCAGTCTGAGGGGCGTTGAGATAAGCGAGTTCCACTGTACTTTATAATGATGCAACAACACTTTGGCTGAGGAAACACTAATGTCACTGGATGTATAAGTCATGCCATTCAATTTATATGCTAAACGTCAGGAGTACCTTACACTTATTGTGTCTTCGGCCTAAATTCAGAGAGGGGTGGCCATCCAAAGTCACTTTTATTCCAGACTTTTTGACTCATATCAGTTGATAATCCTGCAATATGATACGACCAATACGAGTAGTATGTAATGCAGACCTTTTATAGAAATACTATGTGCTCCTTTAATGAAGAGGAACTCGTTTACCTGTATGCTTTAATAGACAAATCATATTTCCTTTTATTTACTTCCTATACAAATGTACATGAAAATATCAACTGACCTCCCCTATAAATATGTACTTACAATATAGCACCTTCAGTGCAAGTTTTATATGTAAATATTCATCTCAGTGAGAATATAATGCAAAGTTCTTTGATTTCAGGAGTTCAAATTTGGCTAAAAGGCTAATTAAAGCTATAAGGAAGTGTTGTTTATGATATTCAACCACATATGAGATACTGAATTTGAGGCTTTTATTAGCAATAGGTCTAAAAAATGTATTGAACACATTCTCTAATTATTTAATTTTCTTCATTTGAACTACTGAAATAAATGAATTTTTTCAAAATATTCTAGCTGGTTGACATACTCGTGTAAACATCAGACTATGATGTCATTCATTGGAAATAAACATGCTTTCTTTTCAGCGTGATGGACACATTATGGGCCAGGAGCCGAAATAAATATTTGATGTCAAGGCTTTGTAGACTTTATTAACTGATTATGTTGAAACGTTGTTGTTAACTAACTTATATCAAATAAATACATAGTAATGAACTCAAACAATACCCCAGTAAATGTGCAAAGTTGATAGCGCATGTAAAGCTGAATTACTAAGCTTGGGCGCAGAGGATTGTGTCTACCAAATGAGCAAAATAGCGAGCGCAATCTATCATTATAGTAGAAGTGGAGATGCAACTGTAATCATTTCTTCCTCGCAGTGTGATTTACCAAGCCTGAAACCGTTTCGCATCTACGTTTAGCAAGTTGGAAATGTGTGAGTAAGCAGGCACACAATTCAGCACAAATGAGTGTGAGAAAGCATTATGATGAATAATGCAGAGAAACTATTTCGCACCTTTGGAGTGTCAGAAATAAAACATTAGACATATCGGCTTTCTGAAAATGTCTGGATAACATAAGGGGCTGATTAAAATTAATTCTGCGTGGGTTCCCTCCGGGTACTCCGGCTTCCTCCCACTTCCAAAGACATGCACCTGGGGATAGGTTGATTGGCGACACTAAATGGGCCCTAGTGTGTGAATGTGAGTGTGAATGTTGTCTGTCTATCTGTGTTGGCCCTGCGATGAGATGGCGACTTGTCCAGGGTGTACCCCGCCTTCCGCCCGATTGTAGCTGAGATAGGCGCCAGCGCCCCCCGTGACCCCGAAAGGGAATAAGCGGTAGGAAATGGATGGATGGATTTTTTTGGAAGGCATTCATTTGTTTCATCCATCCATTTTCTACCGCTTATTCCCTTTTGGGGGCGCTGGCGCCTATCTCAGCTACAATCGGGCGGAAGGCGGGGTACACCCTGGACAAGTTGCCACCTCATCGCAGGGCCTACAAAGATAGACAGACAACATTCACACTCACATTCACACACTAGGGCCATTTTAGTGTTACCAATCAACCTATCCCCAGGTGCATGTCTTTGGAAGTGGGAGGAAGCCGGAGTTTCTATAAAAACACTTCTTGCGACATGTATTTTCTTGCGTCTGGATCATTCCAGACACACCATCGGAACCTTTGGCATGCTAGTAATAAGTTCTGTTGTTTGTATTGAGTTTCAATATAACCCTGAAAAGAAGGTACACATTATATTTGTGTGCTGCATGTTTCACAACATAACAAAACACTACAGATTGAAGCATATGATGCAATGGGTGTGCAGTAAATGAGTGTCTCCATGGTGACAGCCGGTATACGCATTTATATCGGCCAGGTTTGCACCACAATCCTAGACACGCTCACTAATAGTACACGCCATTTAGAACTTATTTGGATTTTATTACAACGGGGCCCTATTTGGACAAAAGTATTGGGACACCTGACCATTTTGAAATGGAACACTGTCCTTGTCCATTCATGCAGAACATTTGCGAGGGCAGGGAGAAGGTCACGTTCCTCCTAAAGGTGTTTGGATACAGTTCTTCCACACCAAACAGCTCAGGGAGCGATGTACACATTTAAGTCGTGTGTCAAAATCTCATCTTACTGTGCTTCTGTGGACTGCAATGCAGGGGGGCGTGGCGGAGGGCAGTTTGGGGCTTTAACGGCGGGCTTTTTAAACGGCATCTTTTTGAGGCCAGTAGGTTGAGCTGGGGGCATAATACCCGGGGGTGCCACAGGGGCCCGTGGCTTTGGCGGCTCCGGGGCTTTGGGTTTGCTGTCGAAAACCGTCATCGGCTCGTTAGCTTTGTTGGCTTTTCTCATACTGACGTTTCTCTTTGCTGCGGACGAGAGGCAGGAAGACACAAAACAACTGATTAGGGACCCACTATAACAACTATTGTGCTTGAAGTGTAGCGTCGTCCTGCATTATGCTTCTTCAGCTACATGCGAGGAGTTGGTGACTACATGAAGTAAAAGGAAGTCAGCGGTTAGAGGAAGTGTGTGATATGTTGGTAGAGTGAGACTTCCTGTTATCTTATTAATGAGCTGCGTACGTATCTGCTTTCTGTAGACGTGCACATTATGAGGAAAAGGCTGATGTGTACATGACAAAAGTGAAGGAAGAAAACTGCCAGATACATCAAATTTGTTTTAAATCCTACTCTGGACTCCAAAGTGTTGTAGTTGATTATATATTGCAAATAATCTTTTTGACTCACGTTTGTTTGGTGTGATCCCCACAACTGCTTTGGCAGAGCATGGCGGGGCCTCTGAAATATTCTCCAACTGGCTCAATTGTTTTTGGGCTTGGTCCCTGCTCGGTCCTTGGCTGGATCTCACAGTTCTAGGATGCAGCGTCGGGTTCTGGTTTGACGGCAGGGCGGGTGTTTCTATTTGGGCGGTTGCTGCCTCGGACGCGGGCCCGCTCCACGCCAAGCGCCTAGCAGAACCGGCTTTCACAGAGGAGACGCCCTCTTGAGAGGACATACTAAATGGAAAATGAGGTGATAGAACCTTCCGACATGAAGTCATGCCTGCTGGGTGATGTACAGCACCTGTTGGTCTTGGAGAGAGGGTGATGGTAGGAGGATGAGGAAGCTGTGGAGGCTGTGGAGGCACAGGACACTGTTCTGCTCAGCGGCGTGGGTTTGGAGATGGAGGACTGGACTAGAGGATCATCTTGGGCTTCTGGAAGCTCTGGGACCTCAAAGGACACCTCTAAATAAACATTTAGGACAATATTTGTAACTCCACTCCTGCAATACATTACAGTCTGTCATTGATTACTTCATGATACTCAACTCAATTGTTTTGGCGGCCACATTTCGGTGTATTTATTGTATAACAGGGGTGTCAAACTCATTTTAGATCGGGGGCCACATGGAGAAAAATCTACTCCCAACTGGGTCGGACTGGTAAAATCACAGCATGATAACTTAAAAATAAAGACAACTTCAGATTGTTTTCTTTGTTTGAAAATAGAATAAGCACGTTCTGAAATTTTACAAATCATAATGTTGTTGGGGTTTTTTCCACTTACATGTTGCGGTTTCTATCTTTGTTTATATTTTCTGAAAAATGATGTGATAATTTTCATCATTTAACTCATTAGTGTTAGTATTCAATTTATCAAGATAAAAAAAAAATATGAAAATCAAATTACAGGATGTTATTTATGTAGTTTGATCAGTTTCCTCGACTGATGTACTAACATCATGTGGTTTATTTTGTACATATGTAGCATCATCTACAAAGATATAAATAATTGCTATTGCGACATCCAGTGGACACATTTAGAACAGCTGTTTCTGTCGTTCAAAAATTTCATGTTCATTTTTATACTTGGCAAACTCATCCCGCGGGCTGGATAAAACCTGTTCGCGGGCCTGATCCGGCCCTCGGGCCGTACGTTTGACAGCCCTGTTTTACAGTTAGAGAGGCGCTTTATAGGACCTTCTGCAAAGAAGGTAGTCAAATATGTTGTGTTTTTTTAAGAAACAGGTACAAAAATGTTTTTAACTGAATGTGAATAGCTGAAATGATGAAAGAGAACACTACAAGTAACTAAGGAAGTTGAAAAAAAAAATGACTACTGACTGCATTAGAAGTAAACAAGCTACAGCCACACATATTTTCCTTAAATCGCATTACGAAAAAAACATGTAATTCCAAAAAAAAGAGGGCTTAAAGGGGTGCCTTGAGGAAACTCTCAGTTATGGAAATGACAAGTTTGGATTCAGTGTTCTGTTTGCTAGCAAGGTTAAAATGTCAATGCAAGGATCTGCCAATATGTTTACAGTGGTCCAAGTTAATCTATACAACAACATTGCAGTACATTTTAGAAATGTACTGCAAAAATATTTGTCTCCCAAATTTTGAAATCAACTCGGACCGCCAGTTAACTAGTCCTGCACTACAAGAACGGTAAGTTGTGAAACAGATTGTTTGTTTTAACCGACGCTGCAAGAAAAGTATCATTCAAATTTGATGTTATTCTGATCTTGTGGAATTATTTCTAATAATTAAGCACAACATTATTCCTAGACAGTTTGAGTTCAAGTTCATTTTTAGTAAGTGTTTTAAGGTGGAAATTAAAATGATAAAATAACAACAAAATATATAAGCGATATATATTTTTTTACATTCTAAAAAATATGCCACACCCTGATCTTATCGGACAATTTTGATGACCTTGGTTATTTCTAGCAAAACTTATTAGATGAAAAAATCATCTCTTCAAACGTTTTAGTGTCGTTTGGAATGGAGGATCAAAAGGGGGGACATTTTTGAATAAGTATTTAAATGTATCATTCATTAATTGATTAATAAATGGAATTAGATACATGTGGTTTTAAATGTGTCGATGTATTCAATGTAAGCATTTAATTAATCATTTGAATATGTAATCAACTGTTGAATGAATTTATTATTTTTTTCAGGATTTAATTATTAATTGATCAATTCATTAAATATTATTATTGTATTAATCTGTCAAACTCAGCCATCAAAGTAAGAGAGCGGAGCTAACAGATATCTTAGTCCAATGATTGCTTTGGTTTGAACCCTGGAACTTTAGAAGTCTTTCAAAACATGGTGGCTAAGGATGACACTCAAATGGGACAAAGTTACATGAATACATCTTTAAATAATTGCTTAAATGTGTCATTAAGTTATTGGAATTAAAATTAAGTACATAATTGTGTTATTAAATGTGTCATTTTTTTTTCTAATATGAGATACTTTTAATTATTTAATCATTGAATTCATTAATTCAATATCTAATTCAGTAGTTTATGATTTCACTATTTTGTAATTAAATTCATTATTTCATGACTTTGATGGCTTAGTTTGACGGATAGAATAATTGTATACATGAGGCTTCCACACAGGCTCATGAAATAATCACAAAAACTAATTAATTAAATATTTAAATTAAAAATGTATTGAATTGTGAAATAGTTAAATGATTAAATAATTGAAAATGTTTGTAATTGTTTAATTGTGAAATAAGTGATGAAATTGTGGGAAAAGTAGATAATTAATAAAATTTGAAAATAACTAAATGAATAGTTCGTTAAATCAAAATAATTGTATTTTACATTAAATTAAGTAATAACAAATGTATGTACTTATTTAGATTTATTTATTTATTTAATTATGTCATATTTGACCTGCCATAGTTCCCAGCTAAAAGTTGAACATAAAATAACATTTTGTCAACTAATAATATTTGGGCAAAATCTGTCCATGTTGAAAATAATTTATGACTTAACCCAGGGGTGTCAAACCCATTTTAGATCGGGGGCCACATGGAGAAAAATCTACTCAAAAGTGGGCCGGACTGGTAAAATCACGGCACGATAACTTAAAAATAAAGACAACTTGAGATAGATTTTTTGGTTTAAAAATAGAACAAGCGCATTCTTAAGATGTACAAATCATGATGTTGTTGGGTTTTTTTACCCTTACACGTCGCGGTTAATAGTATTCTATCTTTATTTGTCGACATCTATACTTTCTGAATAAATCATGTGATAATGTTCATCAGTCAACTCATTGGTGTTCATTTTCAATTAATCAAGATAAAAAAATAATATCATAATCAAATTACAGAATGTTATTTATGTAGTTTGCTTCTTTTCCTCGACTGGTGCACTAACAACATTTAGTTTAGTTTTTTTTTTAATGTGTAGCATCATCTACAAAGATACAAAGAATTGCTATTGCGACATCTAGTGGACACATTTAGAACAGCCGTTTCTTTTATTTAAAAATTTAGTCTCACTTTTATACTTAGCAAACTCATTCCACAGGCTGGATAAAACCTGTTCTCGGGCCTGATCCGGCCCACGGGCTGTACCTTTAATGCCTCTGGCTTAACTGTAATTCTTGTTTCTAAAAAGCTGTCATTAAAACTACAATAAAATAATGAACATATGATGAAATTAAAAAGTATAATAAAGTCTCCAGTCAGTAATCTGAGGGTGACATCTTATTCACAAAATACTGAATCCATTCAAATGTGAGGTTCATATACCTTCAGGGAAGAGCGTGGCGCTGTATTGAATAAGAGGCTCGATAACCGTCACCACCTGGACAGAGGAGGCGGACGCCATGTCCAGCTGGGGAATTTCCCTGAAGAGGACAGAAAAAAGTTAGGAACGTGTGGTTGAAGACGACTAAGAAATACCAGCTCTAGTCACCCCTCTGCTAGCGGTCGCAGCAGGTTGGGCCCCAGGACGATGGCGATGTTACTGGGCGTCATCTTGTTGGCAGACTGCTGCTCGGACAGCCGGGACAAGAACTGGACTAGATAACTGGTCAAAAGTTGTCCAGTTAGTTTGGCTAAGTCTTCATTGTTTACAAGTGTACAAAAATGTACTCGTCCGTGTGTCTTTTTGACTGTTTCTGATGACATGTACCTGAGGTTGTTGTAGTTTTCTGCCGGCAGTTTCTTCAGCAGCGCTCGGAACTTCTCCAGCTTCTCACTGACATCTTTTTCACTGTGGAAACATCAACTCTTAAATCCCGGAAACAGCTCCATGCTTGAGGTTCATGTGTAGTGTTCTTACGCACCCTGCTGCTTTAAACCAGTCGTCGTAGAGTTCAAAGGTCATTAGAGGTTCAGGAAGTTCTCGCAGGTAACACTTCAGTGCTCCTGTTGGGATCCAAAGAGAACATTGTTTGTCGTATCGAGTATAAATGGATGATGGTTGGTTAGAACCCAGCAGGCACAATACGTTAAAACAACATTGAGAAATTGTTGAATTAGGTCCTGACCTTGAGCAGCTCAGACCTAATGTTAAAACAACAGGCTTTTTGGCAACGCTTAATTTCACTTTTAAACCTTTTGTTGATCAACTTGTGAAGAAACTAAAACTTAAATTTTTTATTTCTTCCGTAATAAGAGATGGTTTCCTTTTGGTGTAAAAAAAAAAAAAAAAAAAAGCCACATTTTTATCTGTACCACATTATAGTCCATCCATCCATTTTCTACCGCTTATTCCCTTTGGGGTCGCGGGGGGCGCTGGTGCCTATCTCAGCTACAATCGGGCGGAAGGCGGTGTACACCCTGGACAAGTTGCCACCTCATTGCAGGGCCAACACAGATAGACAGACAACATTCACACTCACATTCACACACTAGGGCCAATTTAGTGTTGCCAATCAACCTATCCCCAGGTGCATGTCTTTGGAAGTGGGAGGAAGCCGAAGTACCCGGAGGGAACCCACGCATTCGCGGTGAGGACATGCAAACTCCACACAGAAAGATCCCGAGCCCGGGATTGAACCCAGGACTACTCAGGACCTTCGTGTTGTGAGGCAGACGCACTAACCCCTCTGCCACCGTGCTGGCCGCTAGATTATAGTGATCTTTTTTATATAAATGCTACTCATTCCTGATTTTAGATGGTGGGCTGTGTTTACCATGCTTCTTTGAGGTTCATCACAGACTGTAGAGCCGTAACACACCCCTGTGACTTGTACTCTCAGGTGGGAAGGCCTTCTCTGTCCATTAGGAGGCAGTGTCACTGGTACATTTTTATTTACAAAGCTCTTCTGGGACTATTGCCCGAATATATTTGTGCATTGATTTCACAGAGAAGGATTCTTATGCACTGAGAGCAAACGATCATCCGTCCCTTTTGCTGGCACTGAGCTGGGGAAAAAACATTTTGTCTATGCAGCTCCTTGTGCTTGCAACATGCTACAAAGGGACTGGAAGCTGACTGAATGTTTGTCCTTAAATGCTTTTAAATCTAAACTGAGAGCATTTGAAGGAGCCTCAGTTATCTGTAACTGTTTTACTTGATGTCTATCCTGTCATTTTAGTGTGTAATGTGAATGTGTTTTTGCCAGGACTCCCTTGAAAAAGAGGTTCCTAATCTCAATGGGATTTTTTCCTGGTTAAATAAAGGTTAAATTAATCAATAAAAAAAATCAATGTTGGGTTCTGACGTTGATTTGACCATTGCCATCCTCCCATCCATTTTCAACCGCTTATTCCCTTTGGGGTCGCGGGGGGCGCTTGTGCCTATCTCAGCTACAATAAAGTTAAAGTTTAAGTACCAATGACTGTCACACACATACTATATGTGGTGAAATTATTCTCTACATTTGACCCATCACCCTTGATCACCCCCTGGGAGATGAGGGGAGCAGTGGGCAGCAGCCGCACCCGGGAATCATTTATGGTGATTTAACACCCAATTCCAACCCTTAATGCTGAGTGCCAAGCAGGGAGGTAATGGATCCCATTTTTATAGTCTTTGGTACGACTCGACCGGGATTTGAATTCAGGGCAGACACTCTAACCACTAGGCCACTGAGTAGGTAATAGGCGGAAGGCGGGGTACACCCTGGACAAGCGGCCACCTCATCACAGGGCCAACACAGATAGACAGACAACATTCACACTCACATTAACACACAAGGGCCAATTTAGTGTTGCCAATCAACCTATCCCCAGGTGCATGTCTTTGGAAGTGGGAGGAAGCTGGAGTACCCGGAGGGAACCCACGCAGTCATGCGGAGAACATGCAAACTCCACACAGAATTTGGTCATTTCTCAGCCAATATTCTGCAACACAAATACAACTTTGAAACAAAATGCGTTTTGATGACGTGCATTCAATGTCAGGTTGTGACGTTGATTTGAACATTGAAATTTGGTCATTTCCAACCACCAACGTTGTCTCACTTTACAAACACAACTATTTTGTGACTTGTTTCAAAATTGGTTTTAAAGACATGTACGTATAATCAACATTGTATCAATGTCTTGCGGCTGCTGGGAAAGCTCTTTACCTACCAGCCACAGCGTGGGGATCCATTCTGAACTCGCTCTGGTCGACCACCCCATGATCCATACACGTCTTCAGCCTCTTCACCACAGAGGCAGCAGCCGCTAGCCGAAATAAACCCTGAGACGGCAGAGAAGGAGAAGAGGTGGAAGCAGGAAGGCATTTGGTCACTTGTCATACCTTTATTAGACACATAAAAACGTGATCCCACCTCTTCGCGCATTCCTGTTCTGAGAAGCATGTGAATACACTCTTGGATGGGGGCAGCGATCTCCCTGTTGCTTTCATGCAGATGAGAGGCTAGAGACTCCCCAAAAACCTTTTGTCGATAGAGGTTCCCTGGTGGCTCTGCACCACATCACATAATTCACATTCAAATACTGTATATCCATCCATTTTTTACCGCTTATTCCTTTTGGGGTCGCGGGGGGCGCTATTGCCTATCTCAGCTACAATCAGGCGCAAGGCGGTTTACATCCTGAACAAGTCGCCACCTCATCGCAGACAATCAAATCTCATTAATATTTTTTTGTCACCAAAATTATCGGTTGAATACGGAATCTATGTGGTATTTTACCTATAAATGACACGGCAAAGACTTTAAGACACTTTGTTATGAGTTAGTAAAAAAAAAAAACTTTTTTATTCTTTTTTAATAAGCTGATAAATATTTAACTTATCAAATGAATTATTATTAGAAGGTATTAAAGATCAAGAGATTGTCATTATTTCTTATTTCATAAAGAAGTATTCATAAAAACTATAATTACCTAAATCAATACTAAACTGTATATTTTATCATTTTTTTATTTTGTAAAAAATATTGATATTAAATTGATTCAATTAATATTAAAATACAACAGTTTTTATTTTTATATTTTTAAGTATTTTAACTAAATTAATTGCATGAATCAATATTAAAATCTATGAAAAGAAAATATTTTTAAAATTTTTTGTTTTGTAAAAAAAAAAAAAATTAATGTATAATAATTAAATTGATACTCAAGGTATAAAAAACATTTATTTCTTTTCATACCATAAAAGTTATTGACAATAAATGGGTAAAATTAATATTAAAAGTTATAAAAAAAACAATTATTTTCATAGTATATTTAATTTATTTAATCTAATAAATGTATTTAAACAAATATCCATCCATTTTCTACCGCTTATTCCCTTTGGGGTTGCGGGGGGCGCTGGCGCCTATCTCAGCTACAATCGGGCGGAGGGCAGAGTACACCCTGGACAAGTCGCCACCTCATCGCAGGGCCAACACAGATAGACAGACAACACTCACACTCATATTCAAACACTAGGCCCAATTTAGTGTTGCCAATCAACTTATCCCCAGGTGCATGTCTTTGGAAGTGGGAGGAAGCCGGAGTACCCGGAGGGAACCCACGCATTCACGGGGAAAACATGCAAACTCCACACAGAAAGATCCCGAGCATGGGTTTGAACCCAGGACTGCAGGACCTTCGTATTGTGAGGCAGACGCACTAACCCCTCTGCCACCATGAAGCCCAAAAATTAAATAAATAAAAAAATAAAAACTATATATATATATATATATATATATATATATATATATATATATATATATATATATATATATATATATATATTCAATTAAATTTACAAATACAGTGGGTCATTATTTATTATTAGAATCAGCATTTGACTTTTGTTTATTATCCCTATTGCTCTATTTTCTAATTGAGTTAAATAACATTTGTATGCCAATGCTAATATAGGCCAATATATGGCTTTCTTTATAGCTGTTTGACAGGAATAGTTTTTCTAAAGCTTACTCTGAAGACTTCTGGTGTCCCTCAGGGAGAGGATCGCCCACCTTACATTTTGAAAAGCTTTTATGTGGATCGTGCCCGGGTTGACACTTTCGTTAAAAGGATCCAAAAGGAATGTTCATAAAAATTTCATTAATCAGAAATATATTTTTCTTTACTTTTAACTATTGGCATCTTTGAACAACTTCAGATCTATCTATTGATAAAAAACGTTCTATTACATGGCTTTTTTTTATGTTTCATGGCCTTTTCGTCAACATAACTGTTTTTTTATGATAGGAAAATACAAAATATGCAATATTTAGAAAAACAAGTTGCCCAGTGGAATATTTGAGGTTGGGTAATTGCAGCCTTGAATAGGTCAATTATTTTTGACAACATCAATTGTGATACAGTAGACAAGTAGACCACAAAATATTATATTTACAGTGCCTACTGAGCTAGGAAGAGACAGGAAGCAGGCAGGATTTGGTTGAGTGTGTTGAGTTCATATATCAACCATGTTACATATAACTTCACAAGATCAGTGGTTAAATGGCAATTAAACTCATCAAAGCTCTGAAAATTATACTCATGGCTTTCCGGTGCCATGTGGTGGTTAAGAGGCACAATTAGACCAAAACAATATTTTCTTGTGTTTCCATCTGCAAGAATGAGAATCATTTGGTTTACATGGAAAAAGCAGAGTAATATAGCAGGGAGTCAATGGGGCTGAAAGTGGTCTTGAGAGAAAGTGTGTATACTTTGTCTTTTTCTAACAATATTGCAATTAAAGACACTATACAATTATATATAAAAGGTTCTGACTCCTGTAACCTTCGAACTGAACAGTCATTTCACATAAGGAACACATGTAATGTTTTGGGCTCCTTAGGTGCACAAAGTTTAAACATATCTTATCTAATTTTTTATCGATTGTTTGAAAGGCATAAAGAAATCACAAGCACTGACCTTTGTGGCTGTGATTCTCTTTGAGTTCGCATATATTTCTATCCAGGAATTCGTGTGAATGTTTGTGGTATTCCGCTTGCAGCTCCAAAAGCTACAGTTGAGAGAACACAAAGTTCAATAACATACATGCATAGATCCCACTGTGGTCCCGATTTCTACAAAACAGGCAATGTCCATTTAAGGATTCCAACCTACGCGAATGAAGTAGCTGGCGTAGTCCTCTTCTTTGGTTGCAAAGTGATACAGATCTGCTGAATACTGATTCTGCAAAGAAAAAAGCGACAAATATGTGAAAGGTGCAACCCCAAATTAGAGAGGAAGGCGTCCTTTTGAAAAATGAACACCGGTGCCTTGATGGTCTCCAACTTCCTCCAAGCTTCTTCTTCTTCCTCCTTGAGTCCATCCTGCTTTGCCTGTGGACCGGTGCTACCCTGGCTCCTGAGAGTGGTGAAAATAAGCAAAAATAATTGGCAAACATGCTGCAAAAATATGGGTTCAAACTTTAGAACGAGGAAATGAAACCTGAGTCGTGCATTATTCCAATCTGTGTTGAGCTTTGCAAAGTGCTTCTTGTTTTTGAGGATCTCTGGTAGTTCATCCTTGAGGACGAACAAGATGAGAGATCGGTCAAATATATTTATCAAATATGGCTAAAATGACAAAAACATCTCTGTAATCACCTCACTAAGTTTATTCAACGGTTCCAACACTTGCTTCTCCATGTTCATCTCATAGTCTGCGAGCAGGGTGGCTAACTTCTTCTCCATAAAGCAACACATCTCCAGCACCCTCCTACCCCCCCCACACACACACACACACACATGATTAAACCACTTAAGTTAAATCCAAACTAAAATTCAAAGTTTTAATTCCTCTTTAAGTAGGTAATGATCAAACTACACCGATGACATCTATTAATAACCACAATTTATGATAAAAGGGGTTCTTAACCTTTTTGACCCACTCAAATAATGACACTTAATTAAGTAGAGTTCATAGGTCTTCTATTTGTGCGAGACACAGCCTCGTCCAATGCAAGCTAACACTTCATACTTAGTATACCAAGGTTCGACTTGCTAAAATGTATGATATATATATGGACACTGAATTACTCATCTTATTCTTGATTTTAATTGTATTCAATAATTATATCTAACCTACCTACAGTTTATAACCTTATCAAATTCTATGTAAGCATGTGTTGATCACAAAGATTATTTATTTAACACAGACACCTTAGATCAGGCTGAATAGAAAAATAAATACCAACCAAATATATTGCATAGGTAAGGACCGATTAAAAATATGTTTCAATGCAATTATGTTGTGTTAAAAGAATTAAACTAAATTGATAACGAATTTGTTTCTTGGATAAATTGTCAATAAAATTAAAATCCAAATGACTCCACTTTAGTTTTATTTTTTGGGCTTGAGAGAAGGGGAATTGCACTTTTTTTTTTTGCCTATTATTCACAATCATCATGAGAGACAAGGACACACATGTAGGAGTATTTTAGGGTCCTAAAGATGATTAAAAAATCGCTTGGAAGATGTGGCTTATGGAAGTCAGCTTTGTGGCCTTAAAGGCCCTCTAAAACAACTTCCAAACCCTCCATCAACATTTTGTATGCACTCTTTCAGTCTACATATAATGTAGTAACAGACACGTTCTTACCAATATGTAACATGTATAACATTTACCATATTTTGATCATTTTATGCATCACCAGAACTTGTAGAAGGTTTGTTGAACCAAATACCACAATTTCTGTTTTATTTTTTTTCAAATACACAAAATTGTGACCCTAACCATTCCTGTGCATCATGCATATGCAGAGTATGGTCACCCTCTTTGGCACTTTAAACTTTTTTTAGTCCCATGGCTATTCTTGTGAGTAAGCAATGCATTTCTTACAAAATGCACGCACGGTTAATCATCAGCAGAGTTTGATACAACACAAGGATGGGACTACTTTCCTAATGCAGGGTTTTCTAAACCTTTTTGACATCAGGGACCAACTTTTCCACTAATTAGGGAGCACTGAAATAACAATCTTACTCTTGATTTTATTTGTATTCATTATTTGTATCCAAAGTAATTACAGTTAAACATGATTGACCTTGTCAAATGATATGAAACAATGTGTTGATCACAAAGATTAGTATTTATTTAACACATAAACCTTACGCTAAGGTCATGCTGATTAGAAATAGTAACCAAACATACAGCATAACAAAAGACTCATAAAGAACTGGCCAAAAAATGATGTACAAATATAATAACAAATATGTTTCTTAACTATTCTGTCAATAAAAATAAAAGTGCAAACACAAATACAGCTTCACCACTAAAAAAATGTACTGCCGGGTCTCAGGTGGTTATTGTACCAAACGTACCAAAATTGCGCGTCTACTCGCTCGCTATTGTCGGAGCACACGCCGCCTTTTACGGAAACTCCCGTTGGACAGCGCAAACACAAAACTGCACGGCTCTATGGTGTTGTTCTGCTTTTGTACACAGCTCCACCTTGGCTGAGGTCTGCGCTCTGCAAAGAGTCTTTTTGATGTAGAAGTGAAAACGTGGGGGGCCGTCACACTGAGTCAGGGGGATATCACATGGGGGCGCGAAGACAGCACAGGGGGAAGTGAAGTGCTCACCTGATGGGAGACTCTGCATCAAAGTCTTTGAAGCTTTCCGCCATGCTGATTGACAGCAGCATCAGAGGAAGCTTCTTCTGCAAGGACACACACTTTCTGTTTAGAGTGCATGCACAGTTGTTCCATCGTGGCCGACGTACCATCCGTTTTTCAGCATCCAGTCCTGTCTGACTCTGCATGCAGCCCAGCAGCTTCTTGTGGAGCATATGTGCTGCTCTCTTGGCTGGTTCCACCCGCTGCTCCACCTGAAATTAAAGACATATAAACCCTTGTATTAATGGAGTTCTGGTCCTATTAGGCTACAAGTGACTGGTACTCTCACTGTTTAATCACGGTAACGAAAGCAGAAGAAAACATTTTGTCTTTTCTCACCACAACCAGGTCTTCATGTAGAAGCTCGCTGACATCATGTGACCTGCAGATGTCAACAATGGCTTAGTAGGTGGATTATTGCGTGATAATAAAGTACCTCTAAGAACTGGCTACATTACCAAGTACGAGTAAAAGTAAAAAAACAAACATAGAAAAAAGTAACATTTGAACAGTATAACACCTCACCCATATCAATATAAAAGTAATGAAAATAATCCATCCATCCATCGATTTCCTACCGCTTGTCCCTTTCGGGGTCGCGGGGCGTGCTGGAGCCTATCTCAGCTGCATTCGGGCGGAAGGTGGCGTACACCATGGACAAGGGCCAACACACATAGACAGACAACATTCACACTCACATTTACACACCAGGGCCAATTTAGTGTTGCCAATCATAATAATAATTAGCTTTATTGTCTCCGAGGAGAAATTTGTCTTGGGCATCAAGACAACGTTTTCATGTCCAACGGCTTGCTACTTGGGGGCCCAGCCGGGGTCGTTTCTCCTCATGAACAGCATCTAGCTGCCTCTCTCGGCTGCCTCCAATGCAGTTTTGATGGCTATACCCAGGCTTTGGCTTCAGACTCCCAGGTCTACAAGAAATTTGGTGGTAGATCTCGCCACAAAGCCTGTGCAGCCCACCTCCACTGGGCGGACCTCAGTTTTCCATCCATGATGTTGTGCTTCAGCGGGTAGCTCACTATTGCGTAGGTGTTTTCGCTTGTAAGCCTCATCCACTGAGTCCTCTCAAGGTACTGTGAGTTCGATGATGAAAACTTTTTTTTGTGAAGGGGACCAGAGCACTATGTCCGGTCTCATGGTGGTCATGGCAATCTCCAGAGGAAACTCAAGCTGCCGGCCAAGATGAACCAACATCCTCCAGTCGCGGGCCAAGCGTAGCTGGCCTCGCTCAGGTGGTATGGAACTGCTCCTTACTACTACCTTAGCCGCTTTGCGGACAAAGGTAATGGCCTGATAGTGGTTGGCTACTGGTGGTGGTAGGGAGTTGGTGGAAACTCATTTATCCTCCATGGTGAGCGTAAGGGTCTTTAGGACTTAATTGTGACGCCATGTGTAATATCTGTGGGTTAGACTTGTTTTGCTACCTGTGAGAATGTGCTTGAGGGTGGCTGGCATGGAACAAAGGACACACACCGGGTCTTCGCCAATCCACTCGTGAAGATTTACTGGTGTTAGAAGGATGTCATATGTAGCTCTGATGACAAAGCTCAACTGCCTTGCTTCCATGACCCACATGTCCTTCCAGCTGATCTTCTACTGACCCTGTTTGCCCAGAGAGATTGCCTTGGCCCATCTTGCAGCCTCCTCCTGGCGGCGTACTTCGTCCACCCCCGTCTTCCTCCGTTCTGGTGCTGTGGCCTTGTGCCAAGCTGGGTGGGTAGCTGTCAGCCCAAAGCCTCCTCCTCCTTGCTAGACATAACCCACAATGTCAGCATGTCTGAGGGCTGCTGTTGCTTCTTCCACTGCTTTGGCTGGTCTCCATTTGCGCCCTGTCGCCAAGGTCGGTGCATTTTTGCTCACTACTAAGTCTCTGGATTCATTCAGTGTTATCTGGAGTCTTGTTTTTGCCCACTTTAACTCCTCTGTGAGATTGGTGAGTGGCAGCTTGAGGATGCCATCTCCGTAGAGGCCTATGGTGGTAAGGCATCGTGGAACTCCGAGCCATTTTTTGATGTAGCCTGTGACTCCTCTTTCCAACTTCTCCATGATTGAGATTGGAACCTCGTAAACTGCGAGGGGGCACAGTATCCTGGGAAGGAGTCCAAACCGCAGGCACCAGGCCTGTTTACAGAACAGTTGTCATTCACTTCAATTTCACTATGAATTTTACCATGAATTGATTAACGTGCATTCCGACTTAAACAAGTTGAAAAACTTATTGGGGTGTTACCATTTAGTGGTCAATTGTACGGAATATGTACTGAACTGTGCAATCTACTAATAAAAGTTTCAATCAATCAATCAATCACTGAATCTCGCTCAAAAATGAATATCTTTATATGAATTATTTCACTGGAAAATATATCGAAATATATATCGAATATAGAGTTTAAGTAAAAATATATCGAGATATACTTTTTCATCCATATCGCCCAGCCCTAGTAACAGTTTTATTTCATGGATTAAGAAGCTCTTTTATTAATCTCTTGAGGCCTCGATCAGGACAAATAATATTCCATCAGAACATTTCTGCCTCTCTTGCTCTATACGACAAGGTTGTGCTCTGAGGCATTTACTTTTTGCTCTTGCCATTGAGCCTCTGTCAATAGCGTTTTGAACTAATCTGCTTATTATGGACCTTTTAAAACACAATGTGCAGGTGAAAGTCTCTCTCCGCAGATTACCTTCTATATGAGATCCATCCATCTTCAACCGCTTATCCGGAATCGGGTCGCCAGGACAACAGCTCCAGCAGAGACCCCCAGATTTCCCTCTCCAGAGCAACATTAGCAACTTCCTCCTAGGGAATCCCGAAGCGTTCCCAGGCCAGAGAGGAGAAGTAATGCGCCATCTGGTCCTAGGCCTGCCGTAGGGTCTCCTCCCAGTGGGATGTGCAACAAAGACCTCCCGAGGGAGATGCTCGTGAGGCATCCGCACGAGATGCCTGAACCACCTAAGCTGGTTCCTTTCAAAATGAAGGAGCAGCGGCTCTACTCCAAGTCTCTCTCGGGTGACTGAACTTCTCACCCTTTCTCTAAGGGAGATGCCAGTCACCCTTCTGAGGAAACTAATTTCGGCCGCTTGCATCCGTGATCTTATTCTTTCGGTCATGACCCACACTTCATGACCATATGTGAGAGTAGGAATGGAGATAGCTAGGTAGATCGAGAGCTTTGCCTTCTAGCTCTGCTCTCGTTTCGTCACAACAGTGCGCCAGAGAGACTGCAATACTGCCTCAGCTGCTCCAAATCTCCGGCTCATCTCCTTCTCCATCTTTCCCTCACTCGTGAACAAGACCCCAAGATACTTAAAGGCCTACTGACCCCCACTACTACCCACCACGCATTCTGATAGTTTATATATCAATGATGAAATATTAACATTGCAACACATGCCAATACGGCCTTTTTAGTTTACTAAATTACAATTTTAAATTTCCCGGGAGTTTCGTCTTGAAAACGTTGTGTAATGATGACGTGTACGCAAGACGTCATGGGTTTTAATGAAATATGAGCGCTGCACACACACACAGCTAAAAGTCGTCTGCTTTAACGGCATAATTACACAGTATTTTGGAGATCTGTGTTGCTGAATCTTTTGCAATTTGTTCAATTAATTTTGGAGGAGTCACAATAGAAAGATGGAGTTGGGAAGCTTTAGCCTTTAGCCACACAAACACACGGTGATTCCTTGTTTAAAATTCCTGGAGGTGAAACTATACTATGGATCACAGCGCGGTCAGGCAAACATGAAGCACGACGGAATGTCAACCAGCAGGTTTCGGTTAGAAAATTGTGGTAAAAAGTCGCTTCTTACCGGAGAAAAGCTGAGCTTGTGCCATCCATAAAGCTGCCGTCGACTCCCCTGAGACATTGTCGTCAAGACACCCATGGACGTACGCCTCCGACTATCAGGTACTATTTAACTCACTAAAACACTAGCAACACAATAGAAAGATAAGGGATTTCCCAGAATTATCCTAGTAAATGTGTCTAAAAACATCGGAATCTGTCCCAATGCAATCGCGTTTTGTTTTTTTTACTTATTTTTTTAAACCAGTTTTTTTTTCTAGTCCGTCGCTATCAATATCCTCAAACACAAATCTTTCATCCTCGCTCAAATTAAAGGGGAAATTCTCGTTTTCTCGGTCCGAATAGCACTTTTTGTTGGTGGCTCCCATTAAAAATAATGTGAGGATGTGAGGAGCCCCCACACGTGTGACGTCATCGTCTGCGACTTCCTGTAGAGGCAGGGCATTTCTCTTAGCACCGAAAGTTGCGAACTTTGACGTGGATGTTCTCTACTAAATCCTTTCAGCAAAAATATGGCAATATCGCGATATGATCAAGTATGACACATAAAATGGAACTGCTATCCCCGTTTAAATAAGAAAATCTCATTTCAGTAGGCCTTTAAACTCCTCCACCTGGGACAGAGTCTCGTCCTCTACCTGGACAGTACAAACCATCGGTTTCCTGCTGATAACCATGGCCTCAGATTTGAAGATGCTGAACCTCATTCTAGTCGCTGAACACTCGGCTGCGACCCGATCCAGTGAGAGCTGAAGGTCACGAACCGAAGGTGCCATCAGGACCACATCATCTGCAAACAGCAGTGACGTAACCTTTAGCCCCCCGCGACGTATACCCTCTCCGCCATGGTCAGGACTCTGCCTAGAAATCCCGTCCATAAAAATCACCAACAGGATAGGTGACATAGTGCAGCCCTAGCGGAGACAAACCCCCACTGGAAACGGATCCGACTTACATGCAAGCACCCGGACACAACTTTCGCTTTGGTTGTACAGAGATTGGATGGACATCAGCAGGGTTCCCCTCACCCCGTAGTCCCTCAGCACCTCCCACATGTAGACTAGATAGGCATACTCCCAGGCCTTCTCCAGGATTCCCACAAGAGTAAAGAGCTGGTCAGCTGTTCCATGACCAGGAGGGAATCCACATTGCTCCTCTTGAATCCGAGGTTCGACTATCGGCCAGACCCTCCTTTCCAGTACCTTGGCATAAACTTTCCCAGGGAGGCTGAGTCGTGTGATACTCATGTAGTTAGCACACATCTTCTGCTCCCCCTTTTTGAAAAGGGGAACCACCGCCCCAGTCTGCCATTCCCTCGGCACTGTCGCAGACTTCCACGCAATGTTGAAAGGCGTATCAACTATGACAGCCCCTCAACACCCAGAGCCTTCAGCATTTCTGGACGGATCTTCAATCAATCAATCAATCAATAAATGTATATTTATATAGCCCCAAATCACAAATGTCTCAAAGGACTGCACAAATCATTCCGACTACAACATCCTCGGAAGAACACAAAAAAGGGCAAGGAAAACTCACACCCAGTGGGCAGGGAGAATTCACATCCAGTGGGACGCCAGTGACAATTCTGACTATGAGAAACCTTGGAGAGGACCTCAGATGTGGGCAACCCTCCCCCCCTCTAGGGGACCGAAAGCAATGGATGTCGAGCGGGTCTAACATGATACTGTGAAAGTTCAATCCATAGTGGCTCCAACACAGCCACGAGAGTTCAGTTCAAGCGGATCCAAGACAGCAGCGAGAGTCCCGTCCACAGGAGACCATCTCAAGCGGAGGCAGATCAGCAGCGTAGAGATGTCCCCAACCGATACAGGCGAGCGGTCCATCCTGGGTCCCGACGAGCGGTCCATCCTGGGTCTCGACTCTGGACAGCCAGTACTTCATCCATGGTCATCGGACCGGACCCCCTCCACAACGGAGGGGGGGACATAGGAGAAAGAAAAGAAGCGGCAGATCAACTGGTCTAAAAAGGAGGTCTATTTAAAGGCCAGAGTATACAGATGAGTTTTAAGGTGAGACTTAAATGCTTCTACTTAAATGCTTCTTGTCAACCTCCGGAGCTTTGCCACTGTGGAGTTGTCTAACTACCTCAGTAGCTTCACTCCGAGAGATTGACGTCGATCCCCCACCATCCTCAGGCTCTGTGCCTGTCAGGGAGGGTGTGTATGTTGTAGTTGGGTTCAGGAGTTCCTCAAAGTGCCTTTTCCAAAGCCCTACGACTTCCTCACTTGAAGTCAGCAGAGTCCCATTCTTCCTGTACACAGCTTGGATGGTTCCCTGCTTCCCCCTCCTGAGGTGCCGTATGGTCTTCCGGAACAGCTTTGGTGCCGCCCGATAGTCCTTCTCCAGGGATTGATTGATTGATTGAAACTTTTATTATTAGATTGCACAGTTCAGTACGTATTCCGTACAATTGACCACTAAATGGTAACACCCCAATAAGTTTTTCAACTTGTTTAAGTCTGGGTCCACATAAATCAATTCACGGAGAAGGACTATATGACATCCTCTCTCTGAAACCTAATAATCAGGTTGGAAATTTAGGCGTAATAATAGACTCAGACTTGAACTTTAACAGCCACACTTAGTCAATAACATAAGCAGGTATTTTCTACCTAAACTACATCGCCAAAATCAAAAGAGTAATGTATAAATCAGACTTAGAAAGACTAATCCCTGCCTTTGTCTCCAACAGGTTACACTACTGCAATGGCCTTCTCACTGGGCTCTCTAAACGAGTTGTAAAGTGCTGCAGTACATCCGGAATGCTGCTGCTCGAGTCTTGACTAGAATCAGGAAATATGACCATATTAGTCCGGAGCTTAGGTCACAGCACTGGCTTTTTGTTGCTCAGAGAACACGACAGCTTTGCTTGTGTACACGTTTTTTCATGGTCCTGCACCAAAGCACGTTAGAACCATAAGAACCAACGTCAGGAAGTGGCCACACGGGGAGGCTGTATTTCAATTTTCCATCCATCCATTTTCTACCGCTTATTCCCTTTATGCTGCTAAAATCTGAAACAATCATTCAGAAGGTGTGGAAACCAGCCTCAACTTTGGCAACGTTAGAAATCCAGGTAGGCAAAACGTTTTTATTAGTGCATAGGACAACTCAAAGTACTATCTACACCAGGGGTCTCAGACACGCGGCCCACGGGCCAATTGCGGCCCGCGAGACGTTATTTTGCGGCCCCCACCTTAATATCAATCATCAATCAATGATTACTTATATAGCCCTAAATCACTAGTGTCTCAAAGGGCTGCACAAACCACAACACAAACCACTACGACATCCTCGGTAGGCCCACATAAGGGCAAGGAAAACTCACACCCAGTGGGACGTCGGTGACAATGATGACTATGAGAACCATGAAAGTTTAATGTTAGTGCGGCCCGCAAGTTTTATATGAATGGCGCTTGACAGTGTTGTGTTATTTGGGTCCAAAATGGCTTTTTCAACGTTCTGGGTTGCCTACCCCTGCGTTAGTGGAAAAGCGGCAAATGACTAAAAGCGACAGAGACGTTGCCATGGAGATGAGGGTTTTCTTATGTGCCTGGCTGCAGTCACACCGCGACACCTGTCCGTCAATAATAACAGTCCCCGATAACCTGGACCAATTCAAACCGTTATTTTTTTTATTGTTTAATTTTCATTGCCTCACACGATGAACACTACATATATTTCTATATGACGCCGGATAACACTCCGGGAGCCGTCACCTTTTTGTGCTCGCTATCCCGGTACTTTCCGGTACTATTATCCGCCGATCGTCGTGTTGCTGTAGGGAGGAAAAGCGGAACGACATACATTGCGGAAATAACAATATTCTCCAAACATGTCTTTTTTTTAAAGCTTGCAGTGAAGAGAAAGGTTAGTGATGAGCAAAGACAATTCCAGGAAAAGTGTGAAATGCAATATTTCTATGTTGAGCACAAGGGTACCCCGACGTGTGTTATTTGCACAGAGAAAGTGCACAAGGAATACAATTTGAAACGTCATTATACAACTAGACATGCTGAGGAGTATGCAACATTTTTTTGAAGAAATCTTTTCTTGCGGCCCAGCCTCACCCAGACTCTGCACCCAGGGGCCCCCTGGTAAATTGAGTTTGAGACCCCTGATCTACACAATTTGCTTTTAATCAAATTAATGACTATTTGTATGTTTTTATCCATCCAGGCATAATTGAATGCATCTGTAAAACACTTCAAATTATCTTGCTTACAAATTGCGTTCTATAAATAATCTTGCCTTGCCTATCATACTGCATCAAACCTTGCAGGACTTGCTTGTGCAGTTCAACAATCCTGCCATGTACTTTGCCCTCAGGAGGTCATGACTGTGTGGATGTCTAGCAGATAATGACACAAATTAGTGCATAATTTCCTGTGATGAGGTGGCGACTTGTCCAGGGTGTACCCCGCCTTCCGCCCGATTGTAGCTGAGATAGGCGCCAGCGCCCCCCGCGACCCCGAAAGGGAATAAGCGGTAGAAAATGGATGGATGGATAGTGCATAATTTGTCAATGGTCATAAAGCTGATGAACAACTTGTTTGAGGTAATTGTTCAATTCTATATATTTTTTTTGTTGCTTCTTTCCTTTTGATGAGCATACTCTACTGGAATCCACCCGTGCAACATACTAATACGGATGTTCAGGAGTCTATGTGGCGTGTGAAACGTCAACAGTTTGGAGCTTTGGCCACTTCCTTTTTTCAATGTCATTATTGAGAACCATTGACTAATAGTAACTATAAACTGAAATATGAAAAAACAACCAAAATAGTGATGCCCCATCAAAGTTTTGTATCGCTGTGCAATGTTTTGTAAGGATACGCGTACGTAGCATCCGGAAAGTATTTACAGCGCTTCACTTTTTCCACATTTTGTTACTTTCCCACATTTTGTTACTTACCCAGATTCCAAAATTAAATAAATCATTTTTGTCTTCAAATGTGTACATGTTATACCCATAATGATAATGTGAAAAATAAATTGTATTAATTTGCAAATGTATTAAAAGAGAAAAATAAAAACCACATGCGTAGATGGAAACTAATCTGATGGAGCTTGAGCGGTTCTGCAAAGAGGAATGGGCGAAACTGCCCAAAGATAAGTGTGCCAAGCTTGTGGCTTCGTATTCAAAAAGTCTTTAGGTTATAATTGCTACCAAAGGTGCATCAACAAAGTATTGAGCAATGGCTGTGCATACTTTAAACATGTTTAATACATTTTCAAAACGTAATAAAAACTTTTTACATTGTCATTATGGAGTATTGTCTGTAGAATTTTGAGGGCACAAATTAATTTATTCCATTTTGGAATAAGGCTCTTACATAAAATTTGGAAAAAGTGAAGTGCTGTGAATACTTTCTGGATGCACTGTCTAGAACTTTACCCCAAAAAGATGCCCTCATAATGTAATAATGCCTGTTGTTCAAAGTGACTGGCTTTGCGTGCCAGTGTGGTTTGTGTTTTGCAGATGCACACTGCACCGGTGTACAACCTCAAATTCAGAGGCAGAAACAGTGACACATGCTTCATGCAGTTTAAAGAATAGACAGAGTGATCGTTATAGGCCGCTGTCACCACGCAGGAACAATAATTCATCAATTAATGTCATTGTAAATGTGTATTGCTCAGGTGTGTTTTGCACTAAAGGACTATTTTTTTCTGAAATTTGTAATACAGAAAAACAGTGTCCGTCCACCGCTGGATTTCAGTAAGATATTGTGCGTAATGTTATACAAAAGTACAGTGCACCTGAGATTATTCCCAGCATACACTTTTGAATTTAAATGAATGTTTAAGTACAAAAAACAGAACAGTATGATGAAGGTGGAAACTTACTTTGCAGAAGATCCAAGCTGCTTAAAAATGCTCAGGGACTGTCGGAGCATTTTGGCTGTTTTAGCAATAACTGACCCACTTGGTGAGTCCCCTCCCCCAGCAAAGGTCTAGCACGTTACTACAGAAAACAGATTTTTTTTTTTGTTTGGATTTTACCGTTTCGCTTTAGATTTCAGACGCGCACTCTCAAGCTCTAAAACAGCTAATGAGGAAGTTGCACACATGCAATTGTTAGCGGGAAGAGATGTTTTTTTTTTCTTCTGCTTTGACTGACAGAGTTCCACTCCCCCACTACTGACAATCACAAACTGTTACCTTCAGCGTAGTTTTTCTTTCATAGTAAACATATATACAACCTGAATTCACTTGAGGCCTTGATTTTTGTACAGGTAGAATTTTCATAAAATGGTGCAGGTGCACTTAATGGTCTACCCCAGGGGTCCCCAAACTAACCGCCAGCGTCCAAAATCCGGCCCACTATAAATCCCAAGTTAATTTTTTTTAATCTGTCCTTTCTAAACCAACCCCTGGTCTATCCAGTATGCATGTGTGCAAAGTTAATAAAATATATTACAAGGAGTTGCTAACAATCAAAATAAACTAAGTGCCAGTTTTAAAATTAGACAAATGTGTAATCTGTGTATTCAAAATACTAGAACCACTGACAGATGAATCCTCATCTTTATGAATTTATAAAAAGGTTTATTTTCAAAGCCGTCACGTTGTAGTATCTCAAAGTTTTAATGTCGCTTTTTTTGGTCAATGTTTTATTTTACCAACTTGTTGGTTACTATTTTGAGTAAACAACCTGTGGTTGATATTTTCTTTTAAGTTATCACAACTGTAATAACAATTGCTCCATGTATTATATAATGACTTGTCATGTCATGTTGTGCCCAAAAACAAACAGCTTTGAACTGTGTTAACTACTGTTATCCATTATGCAAGCTTTTAGTCGATGGACTTTTTAACTTATCCTTTTTGTGATGTTGCCCCTGTTTTAATTCACCTATGTTTTGTACAGCACTTTGATTTGTATTTGTGAAAAGACCTTCATAATCAAAATGTACGTATTTATATTGTGACCAAATAATGCATTAAAATAATGTTCAACATTGTAAACTAAAGCTCAAATAAAAAATGTACAGCAAAGCCATCATGAATATATGAATGAATTTCTTTATTAAATGACTTCAAACACATGAGGGGAAAAATTGAGGAACTTGTTTCGATGCTGCAATTTGAGCTTTGATTTTTTTGTATCTACAATGTATAACTCTTACTTGTGTTTAAATGTATTTGATGACTGTTGACCATCCACTAAAAGTTTTTGCATACAAATACTTAGCTTGTCAGATACAAAAATGCATAACACAAGTGAGGGTTTTTTTTTGAGCAAGTGAGTGAAAATCAACTGTAAAAAATATCTAACGCAGGTAAAAGCCAGTGATGCGGTCTCACGAAATAAGACAAAATGCGTCCTATAAAAGGACTGCAGATCCTTGCAGAAACAAGGCCACAGTCACTGAGTCAGTTTGATGCGAGGCTTTCCAGAAGTGGTGTGTTAAGTGGTTGAACTATTGAGAAACAAACAATACGTAGTTCAAGTAATATTCCCTCTGCACGGAGTAAACATTCAGTCCACTTCATAAAGAATTAATACAAGCTTTACCTACTTTTTCTTTCGTGTACATTTTACTGTCTATTGCTGCGTTCCGACAAAAATAATTCAGATACAGGGAAAAGTTGCGGCTGTTAAGAGTCAACACCTTGTAAAAACATTTGAAACAAGAAAAAAAAAAAAAAGGAATGCAAATGTAAGCCGCTCTAAGAATTAGTATGGTGTACGAGTAAAGAGTGTGTGTAGCACATAGAAAACCTGCAGCAGTCTCTTCAAAACTGCAGACGAATTCCAAATGTTGCATTTCTCTTCACCGCTTAATGATTTCACCCGTTTGCCTGTCTGGACCACACCATGATGAAAAGTCCCACGCCTCGCTGGTGGTACAAGGAAGCACTGGATGGAGCTCAGGAGCAGCCATGTTCTGACACTATTCCAAATTTGTTCACCGTCCTCCCTCCATCCCTCTGAGACTGATGTGCATGTTGAAGTTCTCGGACAGGTGACTAGCGTTTTGCTTTGGCCTCCTCTGTCTCTTTTTCTACATAAAAAAAAGATGATGGTTGACATTTCAGACTTAGGGGAGTTCTTACAAACCACATGTAAAGCTGTGTAATTAAATAATTGTTCCTTCCTTCTCACCTTTCCTGAGTTCATCTCTTTTCTTAGCAGCGTCCTCCCTCTGCTTTTTGATGATAGCAAGTCTTGCCAAGTCGGCCCTGGCCTGCTCCGTCTTCCCCTCCATGTGAAGCTTCCTGTAGCGTTCCTTAGATTTCTGCTTCTCGATCTCCTCCCTGACAAACACAGCAATACGAAAAAAAGCTCACTAGCAGACACACAATTTAAGTCAATTGTATTATTCAATGACCATACAAATAAACTTAAAAAACTACCGTATTTTCTGGACTACAACCACCAACGTTTTGAATCCTGCAGCTTATAAAACAGTAAGGCTCATTTATGGATTCTTATACACCAACGGCCTTAATTTTCTGTAATTTGCAAAAAGTTTTCATAGAGGCCCAGGCTTGGACTGAATTATTATTATTTTTCTCCCCTCGTCCCCAGTGTTAATGTGCTTCTCACCTGTTTTTGTAATGGGCACCGGAAGTTGGCAGACCTGTCATCGATCCTGTTCTGTCTCCCTGTAATGTTTGTCTGCTCTTGAATGGAATTGTGCTGAAAGTGTTAATTTTCCCTCGGGGATTATTAAAATATTTCTGATTCTGAGAACACAGTTACTGTTGTGGAATTGAAAGTTGCACCGACATCATTACTATATCAATCAATCAATCAATCAATCAATGTTTATTTATATAGCCCCAAATCACAAATGTCTCAAAGGACTGCACAAATCATTACGACTACAACATCCTCGGAAGAACCCACAAAAGGGCAAGGAAAACTCACACCCAGTGGGCAGGGAGAATTCACATCCAGTGGGACGCCAGTGACAATGCTGACTATGAGAAACCTTGGAGAGGACCTCAGATGTGGGCAACCCCCCACCCCTCTAGGGGACCGAAAGCAATGGATGTCGAGCGGGTCTAACATGATACTGTGGTGTATCCCCGGCCCCGGATGGACATCCTCCCAAATTTTTCCAAACATTTTTGCATCAGCTCACCTACATATAATTGGACATCTACAAAGAATTGTTTAAATCATTTAACCAGGCTTCAATTTCTCTCTTCTTGAAAAAAGGTAAGTATTCCTTATCATGCACCTCGTATCAGAATGTTATGTGTGGACTTCAAACTGTTATCCAAATTGCTGGCTTTGTGTCTGGAGACTATCCGTCCATTTATTGTTTATATCATTTCAATATATTGTACAATGTACCTGCTTTTAACACCAAAAGAAGCAGTCATAGCTATAGATGCCGAAAAGGCATTTTACTCATTAATATTTGTAATTATCCATTTTATGTCCTGGAGAGATTCAACTTTGGTAACAGTTTTATTTCATAGACTAAGCGCTTTAATTCATCTCTTGAGGCCTCGGTCAGGACAAATAATATTCCATCCGAATATTTTCGCCTCTTTTGCTCTACACAACATGATTGTCCTCTGAAACCTTACTTTTTGCTCTTGCCTTTGAGCCTCCGTCAATAGCGCTTTGTACTAATTCGCTTATTATGGACATTTTAAGACAATGTGCAGGTGAAAATCTCTCTACGCGGATGACCTTCTGTATGTCTCAGACATTCTTTTGTAAATTAGTCAGATTTTGGGTTTCATTTAAAATAAAAAGACTTACAGGTTACGTAAACAATATTTGCAAAGACCAAAATCGTTGGGAGGAGTAACAGTACCAAACATTAGGTTTTATTAGTTGACCACCAACCACCAATTCTTGGGTATTGGCTGCAATATGAAGCATTTGATCATCCTCCATAATTGCTGACTATGGAAGCACCCTTAACTAAACCAGCTTTGGTTCACTCTCCCATTCCCCTTAACTACCAGGTGCAATCCTGGCACAGGGAGGATGAGGCCCCATCCATGCAAAGGCCGCAGGGATTGTACCAACTAGTCCTTTCAACAAATCCTCAACTTATACGAAAAACTAAATTGTGAAGACCTCATTCAATTTGGGTTCAGTTTAGGCGCTATTTTGGTCTACAGACTATATTTAATCTTGTGCCGATCACTACAATCATGCATTCTCTCCCTTTGTTGTATATAGGGCCTTTTTAAAGTAAGTCTGGGATCAACAACATGAAAGATTTATACATTGACAACACTTTAGCTTCTGTTCAGCAACTTTGTAATACATTCTCACTACCTAAGCAATTTTTTTTTACATATCTGCAGACCCGCAGTTTTGTTTGTACAGTTGTGATCAAGATTATTCAACCCCCACACAATTTTGGTGTTTTAGCAAGTTGGACATTTATTCCGTATTTTGTTTAAAGTCATACCAAATAAGGATGTGTCAGACAAATGCAACTTAAATTGTAACACTGTATTTTGAAAAATACCAAAAAATTACATTTTTCTTAATATCTTATTGACAAAATTATTCAACCCCCTAGTTACATGTATCTTTAGTACTTAGTAGAACACCCTTTGGCAGTAATTACATCCTTCAAACGTGATACATAACCGGACACAAGCTTCTTGCAACGATCTACAGGTATTTTAGCCCATTCCTCTTGGGCAAAGGCCTCCAGTTCATTCATATTCTTGGGCTTGCTTGCTGCAACTGCCTTCTTCAAGTCCCACCACAGGTTTTCTATAGGATTTAGGTCTGGCGACTGTGAAGGCCACTCCAGAGTCTTCCAGCCCTTCTTGTGCAACCACTCTGATGTTGATTTGGAGGTATGCTTGGGATCGTGGTTTAAATGGAACTTAGATATTGGGTTTCACTATGTAAAGCGCTTTGAGTCACTTGAGAAAAGCGCTATATAAATATAATTCACTAATTCACACACATCGTTGTCCTGTTGGAAGGTCCAACGTCTCCCAAGCCTCAGCTTCGTCACTGACTTCATGACATTTGCAGCTAATATATCCTGGTAAGAAATAGAATTCATAAAGCCTTGAACGCGCTGGAGATTACCGGTACTTGAGGCAGAGAAACATCCCCAGAGCATGATTGACCCCCCCACCATGCTTAACAGTAGGCAAGGTGTTCTTCTCTTTGTAAGCTTCATTTTTTCTCCTCCAGACATAACGTTGATTCATAGGCCCAGAGAGTTCCAGTTTTGTCTCATCACTCCATAGAACAGTTTCCCAAAACCTTTGGGGTTTGTCCAGATGATTTTTGGCATACTGGAGTCTATTTTTCTTGTGCCTGGTAGTCAGAAGTGGGGTGCGCCTGGGAGTTCTGGCATGGAGGCCTTCATCTCGTAGTGCGCGCCTTATTGTCTGGGACGAAACCAGCGTTCCCCCCTCTGCAATGTCCTGTTGTAGTTCCTCAGCTGTTACCCGGGGGGTTTTCACCACTGTACGCTTCAAATACCGGACAGCAGTTGCACACAGCATCCTCTTTCTACCACACCAGTGTTTCCACTGTGCCTTTAGCTTTAAACTTGGGAATTATGCTGCCAACTGTGTCTCTTGGAATGTGTAATGTCTTTGCTATTTTCTTATATCCATATCCTTTCTTATGAAGAGAAATTACCTCCTCTCTTGACGTCTTTGACCACTCCCTGGACTTTACCAAGTTGCAAATACACCATTGACCATCTACAAGAAGCTAAGCGTCACAGTCTTTTTCAATCAGTTTAATTGTTGCTCGTTATGGTTCTAATCACATCTACAGCTGTTTCCAACACCTGATTGAAAAGATCTTATTCAAATTATGTTCTTAAGAGTTATGATTTTCAAGGGGTTGAATAAATATGCCAATGAGATGTTAAGAGAAATGACACTGTTTGGTATGTTACAAAATATAATGTTGTAATTCAAGTTGCATTTGTCTATTTAATGCAACTTTATTTGATATGACTATAAACAAAATAAGGAATAAATGTCCAACTTGCTAAAAAACCAAATGTGTGGGGGTTGAATAATTTTAATCACAACTGTAATACTTTCTCTAGGTCCCCAAACTTACCGACTGAAACAGAGTCTGGTGCGTTTTTGACACCACTTTCGACTCTAATAGGATCAATTACAAGTATTTACAAATATTTTTTTCATTTATGCCCTGAGTCTCTGGATTAAATTAAGTAATTTGGGGAGGGTGATTTAGGAGTGACCCTATCAGAGGAGAGCTGGAGAGATTTTAAGTAGAGTTCATAAGTCTTCTATTTGTGCTAGACACAGCCTTATTCAATGCAAGCTAATACATCTTATTTATTATACCAAGGTGCAACTGGCTAAGATGTATGACGCAATGCCATTATGTGATCGGTGTAAACAATCTCCACCTAACTTAATACGTATTTTTTGGCTTTGCCCACCCCTGTGCAGTTATTGGTAATAAACATTGAATACTTTGTCTTGTTAATTGGCAAAAAGATTGAACCGAATCCTCATAACGGACTATTTGGGGTAGCCTCTCTTTGTCCTCTTCTCTCAGCAAATCCAAAAAGAATTCGGTAGCATTCACTACTTTGTTAGCTAGAAGACTCATTGTGGTATTTTGGAAGGCTGCAGCGTCTCCCTGCCACACCCGCTGGATCAGAGATATTCTTTAAATTGGAGAAAATTAGGCTGAATTTCATAGGTTATTCTGTGAAGTCTCAATAAGTATGGGGTGGTTTCCTACAATATGTAAGAGAATAATTTTCAATTTAACACCGATTGAAAAGTAATTCAAATGTAGATCATTGATGAACATTTTTTTGCTTTTGTGTATTGCTGTACAGTGTTGAGGACATTCAGGAGTTTGGTTGTCTGTGGCTTCATGTCAATATTTGCCTGTACTTTGACTTGCATGTTTTTTTTAATTTTTGTTTACATGTTTTGGGGCAAAAAACCTTTACTGTGTGTTTAATTGAGTTTCTGGCAACTGCATCTGCAAAAAGAATTCAATAAACAAATGTTAATTAAAAAAATAGAGATGTTGCGATCAGGAATTTATGCTGCCGATTCCAGTACAGAGGGAATGCGGCCGCTACTAATAGCCATCACATGTATTATCTCTAAATTGTTCTATATATTTATGAGTGCTGCTGACAGTTTAACAATATCAGCATTGATTGACTGATTGAAACTTTTATTAGTAGATTGCAAAGTTCAGTACATATTACGTACAATTGACAACTAAATGGTAACACCCGAAAAAGTTTTTCAACTTGTTTAAGCCGGTGTCCACATTAATCAATTCATAGTAAGCATGGTAGCACAGTATTTTAACTAGTTTTTCATTAACTTTTATTACATCCAATTATCAAAAAGTCAACAGTACTAAACAACAACTGGTCACCTACCAAACAGGAAGTGATCTGTAAGCAATGGAAGGAACATGCTAAACAGTCAATCACCTAACCGTACCAACTATCAAATTTTGTTGCGCCATCTTGCTATCCATTCTCTGCACAGAGTGAGAAGGGAAACTATAAATGAGTGCTGCAGAGAGCAAAAACTGTGGCTAAAACCGGTAAAGCCACATCGATACTTTGGCAGTTTTATGGATTTTTTCAAACGGCCCATAATCCTTTGCTGCGCTCACCTTTTACCCCCGACCGCTCCCTATTTGGATGTACGAAAACAAAAAGGTAAAAACTAAAGTGCAGGACCGTATAAATAAGATAAAGGTAATGCGATACTTAATTTTTTTTAATTTTATAATATTTAAATAATTACTGCACAAAATATATGAATTTGCATACTTTAATAAGAATAACACACCAAATTAAATGTTAAACAGACCACGTAACTTCCTGACAGTAAACCTGCCAAAAATTGTTCTCAGGTTTCTCTGTGTTTACATATTCAGAAATCAGAATCAATACTTTATTAATCCCAAAGGGGAAATTAAATCCATTGAAGATTAAACAAACATTACAGGGAGACAGAACAGAATCGCTGACGGGTCTGCCAACTTCTGGCGCCGTTACAAAAAGGTGAGATACAGAAAAACAATGGGGGGTGAGAAAAAAAAAATTTGTCTAAACCTTTAACACTTTGCGCTATTTTGTTACACTGCATTAAATACTTTCTTACATATTACTAATCTTTGCACTTTAATTTAAAGAGGTTATTTTTAAGTGTTTGTGATTTTAGACCATTGTTTTGCCATGGGTGTGCTGACATTCCTTACCTTTCTGCCCTGATACCCAATGGGATTATAATCAGAGGACAGTAACATTTGAAATGAAAATGTTTAATATATTTTTCTCCTGGTCCATATTTTTATAAGTCATAAAAATATCAATTATCAATATTGACCAATATGAAAACTTATATTGTGATAGTTTTGAGCCACATCGCCGTGTCCTATATCTACCAGAGGGGATAGCGTATGTGATCGGCTTTGAAAGGCAATAATTAGCAATGGCGATCACATAGTCTTTCTTTAAAATAGGCCGATAATGACCGGTGTCCGATCAATCAGCACATTATTCAAAACAACTCCCTAAAGACCCACCTTTCTCTGCGAGACAGTTCCGGAGGTGCATCAACATCTACTTCGGCCACTTTTTTACTTTTCTGAGACACACGGTTGGGGTTCTCAATTTCTATGATTCCCTCCACACCGCTCCTCTTCCTAGACTGTATGTAGAAATGAACGCATTTGTAGCACAACATAAGATGCAGCCAGCAAACTCTTTACCGTCCTTCCTCACCTCGGACTCCTCATCACTGCTACTCTCATCAGAGTTGGAAGCAACCTCTTTCTCAACACCACCATTTTCCTCCTATTTAAGAAAAAAACAGACACCAAAATAAATTTTTTATAAATAAAAATACAACTTTTAACTCACCAGCTCTCGCTGTGCTTTCATCTGACGGTCAATCTCCTCAGGATTGCTGAATTGCTTCCCTCTGCCCTTGTGGCCCTTTTTCCCTGGACAGTCACATGCAGATCAATTACAATACAATATGACAGACCTTGGCAAATTAAGGCCCGGGGGCCGCATGCGGCCTTTTAAGCTTCTCAATCTGGCCCGTCGGACATTCCCAAATCATTTTTTTTAGATCTTTAAGATGGAAACTGTTGCTGCCATTATGATGTGCAGTGATGCTTTCAAATGACCGTTAGTCTTGAACTATACAAAGTATTTCAATGGTTGAAATCTGCACTTTTCTGTGATATATTAGTTACTATGATAATCTAATTAGTTATACTATGGTCATCTAATTAGTTACTATGGTCATATAAGTCAAAGCAGCTCAGACAAGGCACCGAGCAGGGTGGGTGGGAAGTGTTTCCACGGTGTGTCCAGAGCGACCAGCCTGAAATGCGGGTGTCAGGGACAGATGTGGAAGGAGATTTTTACAACAAATGTTCTAAAGCTTAGTGATGTATCAGATATATCAGATTGTAGGTGGGTTTTTCTTAACCCCTTCACGTTCATATTTCGCTGTGTTTGTTGCATTTTTGTTGCGTTTCGCTTTATTGTAAAATATGTCGATGGAGAGGGGGTGCGACATTCATATGTTGTGAATATTCAGTGTTTTATCCATTCCATTTTCTACCGCTTATTCCCTTTAGGGTCATGGGGGGCGCTGATGCCTATCTCAGCTACAATCAGGCGGAAGGCGGTGTACACCCTGGACAAGTCACGACCTCATCACAGGGCCAACACAGACAGTAAACATTCACACTCACATTCACACACTAGGGCCAATTTAGTGTTGACAATCAACCTATCCCCAGGTGCATGTCTTTGGAAGTGGGAGGAAACCAGAGTACCCGGAGGTAACCCACGCAGTCATGGGGAGGTCATACAAACTCCACGCAGAAAGATTCCGAGCGATTGAACCCAGGACCTTCGTATTGTGAGGCAGACACACTCACTTCTCTTCCACCATGCTGCCCAAGTTTTTTATCGTACATAGTTAATATTGCAAATCCCACATTCTTTAATTTCATGAACATTCTGGGTGGCTCATTCAGTAAAAAAAAAAAAAAAATGCCATTCCGTTTTTTAGGCCGTCTGTAATAATGTTTTTAGCTTTCAATGAGACAATGTAAGTTTTTGTATTAGTGCTCCTATAAATAGATATACCGGCCCCCAGGCACAATTTTTTCCTCAAAATTTGGCCCCCCCGAGGCAAAATAATTAAACGGGCCTGCAAAGTGAGCTTCTGGGGTTAACTGATTTAATACTTTCGTTGATGTAGGTATTATCTAGCAGGAAACTACTGCCACAACATATTGTATACATGTCCCATTGTGAACCTTGATTAGACTGTATCAAATATCCTGGGGCCTTCAATAACAAGTCTCACACAGTGGGAAAACTACGTGTTATTGAGAAGAGGTAAGAAATATTAAATAGCTGTCAACGGGCGAATCTACGGCACACATGGTAACGTTAATGGCGGTAAACGAACACTGAAACGGTATAATGCGAATGTTTTAAGGGGAGCTAACTTTACAATAAGCATAAAACTCACTCCGACACAATTTAATGCACTCTGATATGCAAGCATTATGTTTCCGTGAGACGCTAACACAAATATAGCCCCTTTGCTAACCAGTTAGCATGCTAAAGCTAAGCATGCGCCACATTTGCTAGCTACGATTAGCTTGCTTAAAGAGATACTTACCACCTCTCGGCATGATGACGGTAAAGGACAATAATACAACTCGATCCCAGTAGTTACCACTATTTCCTTTTTCACACCACAACGTTAAAATTCGTCTAAGAAAAGCTCAACAGCTGGAACTTTGTGTCTACTGTCTTCTCAGGGTTGTCAGCATTTACCCCAACTACGTCGCGAAACTACCTGCGCATGCGCAGTCGGTAGGCAATCGTGACGTTTGACTGAGAGATTTACTTACCAATCAGCTGCACTGATTATTAGGCGGGCCTACTCTTGGACGTGGATGTTGACAATAATAAGCTTGCACTCTACATACTATGTACACAGTCCTATGTTAAGTAATTATATACAATAATGATTGGAGATGAAAAAACACAAATATCATTCTATCATCAAATCGAATATACCGTATTTCCTTGAATTGTCGCCGGGGCGCTAATTAATTTAAAACCTCTTCTCACTCCTGCGCTTACCAAAGGCATGCGGTAAAAGTAAGCACGTGCTAATTATTTTAAAATCTCTTCTCACTCAGGCACTTACCAAAGGCATGCAGTAAAAATTTGAGTGTGATGTAAGCTTGGACCTTAAATCCTACTCAAAAGCTCTTAATCTTCTTCCCTTTATGCGAAATTCAAAATACCGGTATTGAAATCAGAGGAAGTGTCACTCATGACGTCACATGTTTGACCAGGCGGTAATACTAAGCATGCGATAATTATTTTGCGAAGCGAAGTTTGACCCGGCAGTAATTCAAGGCAGGCGCAGACTATATGCACTGCCGCAATTCAAGGAAATACGGTATACATATATACTATGGTAGCTTGAAATCTACAAGAAAATACAGTAATGAACGACAGCATATGGTCTATTTGTATCCGTCATCATAGTTGTCCGTGCCGTTTTTGTTGTTACAGCCTTATTCCAAAATGGAAAACATGTCCATTGTTGTCCTCAAAATTCTACACACAATACCTCAGCATTTTGTTTTTCGATCCATCCATCCATTTTGTACCGCTTATTTCCTTTGGGGTCGCGTGGGGGCGCTGTGCCTATCTCAGCTACAATCGGGCGGAAGGCGGCGTACACCCTGGACAAGTCGCATCTCATCGCAGGGCCAACACAGATAGACAGACAACATTCACACTCACATTCACACACTAGGGCCAGTTTAGTGTTGCCAATCAACCTATCCCCAGGTGCATGTCTTTGGAAGTGGGAGGAAGCCGGAGTACCCGGAGGGACCCCACGCATTCACGGGGAGGACATGCAAACTACACACAGAAAGATCCCGAGCCCGGGATTGAACCCCAAACTACTCAGGACCTTCGTATTGTCAGGCAGACGCACTAAACCCTCTTTCCACCGTGAAGCCCCATTTTGTTTTTAATTTTGCAAATTTATTTAAAAAAAAAAACATCCCATGTACATAAGTAGAGATAGATAGATAGATAGATAGATAGAGATAGATAGATAGATAGATAGATAGATAGATAGATAGATAGATAGATAGATAGATAGATAGATAGATAGATAGATAGATAGATGGATAGTACTTTATTTATTCCTTCAGGAGAGTTCCTTCAGGAAAATTTACATTTTCAGCACCATCCTATTCAAGATCCGACAAACATTACGGGGAGACAGAACAGGATCGCTGACGGGTCTGCCGACTTCCGGTGTCCTTTACAAAAAAGGTGAGATACAGGTAAACAAGGGGGGGAATGGGAGAAAAAATAAAAGATTAAAATAAAATAAAATAATCGGTATGTAAGTCATCAGTAATAAGTAATCACAGCCTTCGCTCAATATTTTGCTGATGCACATTTGGCAGCAATTACAGCCTCAAGCCTTCGCTCAATATTTTGCTGATGCACATTTGGCAGCAATTACAGCCTCAATTTTTTGGGAAAACGATGCCACGCGCTTTACACACTTATCTTTGGACAGTTTAGCCCAGGGGTCACCAACTTTTTTGAAAACAAGAGCTACTTCTTGGGGTCTTATTAATGCGAAGGGCTACCAGTTTGATACAAACCTAAACAAATTGCCAGAAATAGCAAATGTGCTCAATTTACCTTTAATAAATAAATCTATATATGTAAAAGAATGGGTATTTCTGTCTGTCATTCCGTCTACATTTTTTTTCCTTTTACGGAAGGTTTTTTGTAGAGAATAAATGATGAAAAAATACTTAATTGAATGATTTAAAAGAGGAGAAAACACGAAAAAAAAAATTAAAATTTAATTATGAAACATAGTTTATATTAAATTTCGACTCTTTAAAATTCAAAATTCAACCGAAAAAAAAAAGAAGAGAAAAACTATCCATCCATCCATCCATTTTCTACCGCTTATTCCCTTGCTGATTCGAATCTTTTTGAAAAAATTTAAAAAATAATTTATGGAACATCATTAGTAATTTTTCCAGATTAAGATTAATTTTAGAATTTTGAGGACATGTTTTAAATAGGTTAAAATCCAATCTGCACTTTGTTAAAATATATAACAAATTGGACCAAGCTATATTTCTAACAAAGACAAATGATTATTTCTTCTAGATTTTCCAGAACAAAAATTTTAAAATACATTCAAAAGACTTTGAAATAAGATTTAAATTTGATTCTACAGATTTTCTAGATTTGCCAGAATAATTCTTTTTGAATTTTAATCATAATAAATTTGAAGAAATATTTCACAAATATTCTTCGTCGAAAAAACAGAAGCTAAAATGAAGAATTAAATTAAAATGTATTTATTGTTCTTTACAATAACAATAAAAAAAATACTTGAACATTGATTTAAATTGTCAGGAAAGAAGAGGAAGGAATTCAAAAGGTAAAAAGGTATATGTGTTTAAAAATCCTAAAAATCATTTTTAAGGTTGTATTTTTTCTCTAAAATTGTCTTTCTGAAAGTTATTAGAAGCAAAGTAAAAAAAAAAAAAGAATTTATTTAAACAAGTGAAGACCACGTTTTAAAAATATTTTCTTGGATATTCAAATTCCATTTGAGTTTTGTCTATTTTAGAATTAAAAATGTCGAGCAAAGCAAGACCAGCTTGCTAGTAAATAAATACAATTTAAAAACTAGAGGCAGCTCACTGGTAAGTGCTGTTATTTGACCTATTTTTTGAACAGGCCAGCGGGCTACTCATCTGGTCCTTACGGGCTGGCTACCTGTTGCCCGCGGGCACCGCGTTGGTGACCCCTGGTTTAGCCCATTCCTCTTTGCAGCACATCTCAAGCACCATCAAGTTAGATGGGAAGCATAGTTTTTTTTATTCAGGATGTCTTTGTACATTGCTGCATTCATCCAATGTGTTTGTTAAATGTTGGGATTCATCTCCGCACCAATCCACCAATCAGGTCTGTATGGTATGGTATGGTATGGTGGCCAGGGGGAAGCCCATCCTTTCATCCATTATCTACCGCTTATTCCCTTTTGGGTCGTGGGGGCCAGAGGGAAGCCAATACCAACCCTACATTGAAGCATGGTGGTGGCAGCATCAAACTGTGGGGATGTTTTTCAGCAGCAGGAACTAGGAGACTAGTCAGGATAGACGGAAAGATGAATACATGAAAACTTAACGCTTCTCATCCAACCTGTAGAGCTTGAGAGGTGCTGCAAAGAGGAATGGGCAAAGTGAAATGTGCGAAACTGCCCATAGATAGGTGTGCCAAAATTGTTGCATCATATTCAAACACACTTGAGGCTGTAATTGCTTCCAAAGGTGCATCAACAAAATATTCAGTAAAGGCTGTGAATACTGTAAACATGTGTTTTTTAGTTTTTTATGTTAAATACAATAACAAAACAAAAAAAGATTCACATCGTCATTTTGGGGTATTGTTTGTAGAATTTTGAGGGCAACAATCAATTCCATCCATCAATCCATTTCCTACCACTTGTCCCTTTCGGGGTCACGGGAGGTACTGGAGCCTATCTCAGCTGCATTCGGGCTGTGAATGCTTTCTAGATGCACTGTATTAATAATACTTACCTGAATTTGTGTAATAAATAAGGTGTTGGTCTTCCTGGAAATAAATATGTGAATAAAATCCCCCGGCTGCTTAAATTGTGACAGAAAAATTATTTTAATGTGAAGAGTTTTTTGCCACACAGGTACTATGTAAAAAATGCTGAATATTTAAAATACCTTACGCAATAAAATATAAGGCTATTAAAAAAATCTATAGATTTAGTCTTTCTGATTAATAAACCTTTGGACATTATTATATACACAAATTCAAAAGGTATTTTTTATTTTTTTTAAACAAAACAAAATTCCACTTTATAATTCCTATGAGGAAGGCATCATATCTTTGTCATTTCTTCAATGCATGGATGTGATCCCCTCTACTTCTTTCTCTTTTAGGTGGTACTCCACTGTGGACTCTGTCAGCTACATGGAAAAGATGAAATGTACTGTTTATAATAGGGATGCATTAAACCTCATGAGTGTTCTATCTGTTCTCACCATGTCAAGAAGAATTTCAATCTTTAATTTCAGAATATTGTTTTCTTCCTCCAGCTGTATGTTTTTTTTCTTGAGTCGCTCAACTTCCTTTACGGATACATTTCCACCGGAGTCTGGTCAAGAATAATTCAAAGAGAAGTAATATGTATGCATCTGACACTGTAACATTCTCAGTACTGGCTTGTTAGCCACATTGCTAACTTACATTACCTGTTATCCACTGGCCATCTTCAAATTTTAAAGTCTGTCCTCCAATGTTCATCACAGGCGGTCCATATTCAAGGCCAAGCTCCAATTCCCGTGTGGAACGATCCAACTAAAAAAAGGACATGTACAGGGAAAATAATCAAATCTGTATGTTTTTGTGATGTAAAGGGTGGGCGATACTCCAAATGTTGTTCTCAATAAAGTCAGGCTTTCAGAATAAAAGTTTTCCACCAGCACATGCCCTTGTTGAGTTGTGTGCTCTTAATAAGAATGTTATTTGGTCGTAATGTATATTATCATTTTATTTCTGTTATGGTACATACATACTGCTTTTATTTTGAAACAATTTCCTGAACAAGTTTGTTGTAATTCATTCTTGATGGACACACAAAGGGGCTTTCTAAGTGTTGTAAGCATTATATCCCGCTCTCCAGCAGCTTTGAGCACGGAAACTACGTTCCATGTAACACGAGCACACAATTTGTACTTGTTTTAACTGTTATTTAACCAAATAAGAAGCCATTGAGATTGAGATCTCTTTCACAAGGGTGCCCTGTCCAAGAGGTCAACAGCGCATGTCACAGAGCAGTTACAGAAGGGTAATAAGACATTCATTTTAAAATGTATAAAAATCAGCTAATAATAGGGATTTGGCAACATTTAGCTCCTAACGTATGGAGGGTCGATTGGGACAGAATTAAATGAATAAATAACCCACTGACTTTGAGTTTGACAGATAAAATACATGCATGAAGCGCTGACACACAGGTTCATGAAATTATTGCATAAAGCATGAAATCATGAAATTATTAAATTGGGAAATAATTAATTAGATCGTTAAATAACTAAATAATTGAATCATGAAATAATGATGAAATCATAAAATAAATAATCAAATAATGAAATGGATTAAATAAATCATGAAACAAATAGTTGAATGATTACTTAATTAAATTTAAATTTACATTAAATAAATCAAGGACACATTTAATGAAACATATGTCTCTAATTTCAATTACAATTTACTAATGACAGATTTAAGTAATTATTGAAATATGTAATTATTTATTTATTTAATTATGTCGCAAACCTCAGAAAAAACTTGGCTCTCCAAGTACCAACATAACGACCAATAATAAAATACAGTAGTGTAGTAGGCCTTAGCATTTATGAAAACCAAAGCAGAGGTTTTATTTTTAAAAGTATATTTAATATTTTTGGCCACTGTAACAATACACACAGATTGAACAGTAACACTATGTTTGAATATCGGAAAACGATAGACTGTACCTAAATAATGAATCAAAGTTTTTGGCGCGTACAACAGTTTGAGAATTACTGCTCTATACTAACGTTAGTTATCACTGACTGTATAGCCTATCATCACAACAGGACAGCATTATTGTCATTTGCAAAACTTTCTTATCTGGAACTGCGTTAGTGTGTGTACGTGTGTAAGAGACAGCCATGAGTGAAAGTCTGAATGCCAGAATTTTTCGTCAGGCCAACAAGCTATTTTTATTCAATATGATTAGTAATTGTAAAAAAAAAACATGTACAATTCTTTAAAATATATACTATGTTAAACCACTAATGATAACAAAAAGTTCTATTTTGGTTTCATCTGATTACAAAACCTTCTACCAATCCTCTGCTGTATCATCTGTGTATCCATTTTGGTATAAACTCAACTCGTCGTGTTTGGAGGAAGAAGAATACTGAGTTGCATCCCAAGAACACTATACCTACTGTGAAGCATGCGTTGGGGCTGTTTTTCTGCTAAGGGGACAGGACGATTGATCCGTGTTAAGGAAAGAATGAATGGGGCCATGTATCGTGAGATTTTGAGCCAAAACCTCCTTCCATCAGTGACAGCTTTGAATGGTTGACCAAATACTTATTTTCCACCATAATTTACAAATAAATTCTTTAAAATTCCTACAATGTGAATTCCTGAATTTTTTTTCACATTATGTCTCTCACAGTTAAAGTGTACCTATGATGAAAATTACAGACCTCTGTCATCATTTTAAGTGGGAGAACTTGCACAATCGGTGGCTGACTATACATTTTTGCCCCACTAGTATATTCAGAGTGTGATTATGTGTACCTATGATGAAAATTACAGACCTCTGTCATCATTTTAAGTGGGAGAACTTGCACAATCGGTGGCTGACTATACATTTTTGCCCCACTAGTATATTCAGAGTGTGATTATGTCATGTTATCGATGGGAAAATGCATTTTTAGACAATATGATTTGCCTGAGCGACTAGGAGACAACGAGTGTAACAAGCGGGAGAAAATATATATATATATATATATATATATATATATATATATATATATATATTAGTTGGGACTTTTGGATTTTGGACGCTGGCGGGCCGTAGTTTGGGGACCAATCTAACTACACGAACAACAAAAATCATAGACGTCGATGAAACGAAATGAAAGACAACTGAAAAATATCTCCCGTGAATATTGACCAGATATTGATATAACGCGAAGTATCGATCGTATCGATGTTCAGATTGATCAGCTCGCCCTTTATAGTGACATTTACATACTTTATTGTGCAGGAACTTACTGTATGAAGGCTTGATAACGATGCTGATTTCCTTGGAGGGATCTTCTTCGGACTGAATACGTTCCCAAAATACCGGAAGCCCTGCAGTGCCATTTCTAGGTCCTAGATGAGGTTGAACACACAAGTCAATATTACTTTTTGTACAGACACTTAACGCCATGCCATCGTTGTAGTTACCAGCAGGACTCAATGCGACGGGCCAACGCTAGCTAACAGCTACTTATCTGACAACTAGTAGCTACGAATATGTATCATACCTGACTTTTATTTTGATACTGTTAATAGCCCTACGGGTGCATTATTAGCTCTTGCTGTGACACTGTGTTTATGTATGTATACTATTTAACCCCATAAAGACTATTTAGTTATATCCCTAATGCTGTGGTCGACCTCTTTGTAAACAATGCTAGCGTGCTACTGCGCAAGTGCGAATGTTCCATTAAAAAATTTGTAATTCTGTTTCACAATTGTATGTATAATATAGATGTAACGGTTGAATGTAAACCACACCATGTTTTCCCCTCTTTTATATTTCGATATTATTTTACATAAATGTATCTAATGAATTAGTAAACACATTCTTTAAAAACGATCAAATGGAACGCCCCAAAACGCATCACCATAGTGATCCGAATACGGCAATTACCACCTCCGAATTGGGTCAATATTCCTACTATGATCGTCTATATGGATAATATAGTAAAAGTTACACAAATGGACATTTTGACCAGGATGGACGCCATGATAAGGCACAGATTTGCTAAATATTAAAAGCAGAACCATGTGTTACCCATGCCCCAGTGGCCTAATGGATAAGCCACTGTGCCATTTCTAGGTCCTAGATGAGGTTGAACACACAAGTCAATATTACTTTTTGTACAGACACTTAACGCCATGCCATCGTTGTAGTTACCAGCAGGACACAATGCGACGGGCCAACGCTAGCTAACAGCTACTTATCTGACAACTAGTAGCTACGAATATGTATCATACCTGACTTTCATTTTGATACTGTTAATAGCCCTACGGGTGCATTATTAGCTCTTGCTGTGACACTGTGTTTATGTATGTATACTATTTAACCCCATAAAAACTATTTAGTTATATCCCTAATGCTGTGGTCGACCTCTTTGTAAACAATGCTAGCGTGCTACTGCGCAAGTGCGAATGTTCCATTAAAAAATTTGTAATTCTGTTTCACAATTGTATGTATAATATAGATGTAACGGTTGAATGTAAACCACACCATGTTTTCCCCTCTTTTATATTTCGATATTATTTTACATAAATGTATCTAATGAATTAGTAAACACATTCTTTAAAAACGATCAAATGGAACGCCCCAAAACGCATCACCATAGTGATCCGAATACGGCAATTACCACCTCCGAATTGGGTCAATATTCCTACTATGATCGTCTATATGGATAATATAGTAAAAGTTACACAAATGGACATTTTGACCAGGATGGACGCCATGATAAGGCACAGATTTGCTAAATATTAAAAGCAGAACCATGTGTTACCCATGCCCCAGTGGCCTAATGGATAAGGCACTGGCCTCCTAAGCCAGGGATTGTGGGTTCGAGTCCCATCTGGGGTGTCATTGACATTTTTCTCCCTCCAGGGACAGTCATACATCTATCGTTCGTTACCTGCACTGTAGACAGTGGTGATAAAAGAGGAACATTTTTCGTAGAAAACAGGAATATACCTGCATAAATGAGGGGGCATCTCGCTAAACTGTGGATATTGTTCAACACTTTGGCTGCATCAGGACACACTTGGCGTGAGTATGGTCTTTAGTGGTTCAGACTATGAATTATTTTTTATTAGAAAAGAGAACTTGATTTTATCATGGTTTTAGACTGAGTGCGTGCATACATTTTGTTAACATTAGCTCACATATCACAGGCTGCATATATACGTGATTTATTCCCTTTGGGGCATCAATTGGAGGCATATTGTCAAACAAAGAAAAATTTAAAAATGTGCCTTAACAATTGCATTGCTGTGTTCCCGCTATGACATAAGTTACATAATGTGTGTCATCTAACCTCAACTGTGTGACCCTGACTATCCTCTTATAATGATAGGCCTTCATGAGGCCACTGTGTACTGGGATGCTGCCCAGAAAAGGGTGAGCCTAAAGGAGGATGCGATGGACACAGAGGGGGGTGCCTATGGCTACTTCAATGATACTCTGCACTTAACCGGATGGGGCATCTTGGAAATTTGTGCCGGTTTTGGAAATGTCCAACAGGAAGACGAGACAACCTTCTTCCTGGCTGGGTACCTGGAAGGCTACTTTAGTGCCAAGTGAGTATACGGTAGGCGTTTTACGTATCCCTACACTTAGTGAATGTTAAGAATGAAGCAATAAAACTATAATGTACTCATTTATTCTTTAAATGTTGGGATACTAACAATTAACCGCGTAAGGGAGGAGTGTTCAAAGTGCGGTTCTCATTTTCTATTAGCCTGCAGAGCAGTATACTAAAACATTTGTGATAAAAAAAACAAAAAACTAAATATTACACTAATAATATAATCATGTTTTGTTCTGTCAGCATAGTATATTTTAGCATCCTTATGGACAAACTCTATCAAACTGGCATCCTTCAAGTCTTCCCTATAGGGTAGCTGCACTTAAAAAAAAAATGTGTCTGTTGTTCACAATCATTAGGAAAGACATGACAACATATGGATTTTTTTTTTATGCACTGTAATTTCTAAATTTTAATGATCCGTTCCCTGTACGATCAGTGTCAGAGCTTGGTCCGTATTGCCAGCAGTAAGTCGGACACGTTTCCAGTGAGGGTTGGACTCCGCCAAGGCTGCTGCCCTTTGTCACCGACTCTGTTCATAACTTTTATGGACAGAGTTTCTAGGCGCAGTCAGGGCGTTGAGGGGATCCGGTTTGGTTGCTGCAGGATTAGGTCTCTGCTTTTTGCAGATGTGGTCCTGATGGTTTCATCTGGCCAGGATCTCCAGCTCTCACTGGATCTGTTCGCAGCCAAGTGTGAAGCGACTGGGATGATAATCAGCACCTCCAAGTCCGAGTCCATGGTTCTCGCCCGGAAAATGGTGGAGTGCCATCTCCGGGTTGTGGAGGAGACCCTGCCCAAAGTGGAGGAGTTCAAGTACCTAGTAGTCTTGTTCACGAGTGCGGGAAAAGTGGATAGTGAGATCGACAGGCGGATCGGTGCGGCGTCTTCAGTAATGCGGACGCTGTATTGATCCATTGTGGTGAAGAACGAGCTGAGCCGAAAGGCAAAGCTCTCAATTTACCGGTCGATCTACGTTCCCATCCTCACCTCTCCCGTCCAAAGACAAAACCTAGTAACTCACTTCTAGCTGATTTTGAGAAAACAAAGGAAAACCAATCATTCTTGATCCTGTCTTACAAAGATCTACAAAGTCATCAAACGTATAGATGTTTTCTTGAGCTTTCATTTTCTTGCCGATTGAGCCATGGATTGAATCTGCTCCCATGAACGTGTGCCCTTTCTCCAGATATTTTATCACAATCTCGGGTGGGCCCCATTCTGCGTTTGCACATTGGGCAAGAGCCGTGTACAGCGTCCAGTTTTTATTTTGACCTCCACAGTTATCTGCCCAAAAGAGTATGCAAGGGGAAGAATCAAGAACAATACATTTAATGAAGGTGCTTGCAACGTCCTGGGCCAATCTTCCAAATATCCCCTCGTGCCATAATATCACATAATCAGGTTGACCGTCGGCCCCCATTCGTGCAAATGTCTCATTAAAGACAATAAGGCGACTGACAAAGAAGCTTCGATTGGTCCCTTGAGATACTAGGTTTTTCTCTTGTATCTACGCGGTTATGTGGTAGTTGCTAGGTCCTGCCATGCGCGTAACAGCTTACTTACGGAACGAATTACAATATCACATACACTAATGTAAAGCATATCACCTAGGAACTCCAAAATTATTATCAGTTCAGTTTTGATGAAAATTGAGTTACTGGGTTTTGCCTTTGGACGGGAGACCTATGGTCCTGATCTTTGGATTATGACCGAAAGGACAAAATCACAGTTACAAGCGGCCGAAATGTGTTCCCTCCGCCGGGTGGCGGGGCTCTCCCTTAGAGATCAGGTGAGAAGCTCTGCCATCCGGGAGGAGCTCAAAGTAAAGCCGCTGCTCCACCACATCGAGAGGAGCCATATGAGGTGGTTCGGGCATCTGGTCAGGATGCCACCCGATCGCCTTCCTAGGGAGGTGTTTAGGGCACGTCCTACCGTTGGGAAGACTATGTCTCTCGGCTGGCCTGGGAACGCCTCGGGATTCCCCGGGAAGAGCTTGACGAAGTGGCTGGGGAGAGGAAGGTCTGGGCTTCCCTGCTTAGGCTGCGACCCGACCTCGGATAAGCGGAAGAAGATGGATGGATAGATGGCATTTTAACTTGTAGATCAACGTAAATTAAATTCAGACCAATGGGAGGTCCTGTATTTTTCCCCAAACATCCAATAAACAGCCATTCAAAAAGCGCCAACAATACTCCATTTACATTTTGTGGCTGGAATATTAACCAAGTATTAGTGATATTGTTATTATAAGCGCTAACACAGACAAACTATTTATAGCAGCGCTGTGATCACAAGCCTGTGTACAATCTCAACATTAACAACAGGTGCGGTGTTTCCTCGCTTCCTTGCTGCCTGGAAATTTATTGTAGTTCATAAATCTTGCATCTCACCTGAACAGAAGAAGTCTGAGTAAGTATTTTGACAAGTTGGTAAACTTTGACAAGAAATTTAGGACACGGAAATGGTGAGAACGAAACTAAAAGACTCTTGATTCCATCCCTAAACCCTGTTTCTTTGTGAGGACTATGGTCATTCTTCATCTAAATGGGAATATATGAACATGCCTAGTCGGCATCCTAATGACTGCAGACATTGCACAGTAAGTGATGTTTTATTATGTTTGTTGGCTCTCATGAAGTCTGCTGTGAGTAGCAATAATGATGAAGATAAAAAAGCAAACAGGATGCGTTTTTGAGATTATGTGCCGTGTTTGCTTGAAATGACAAAAATACGTAGATATTCAATGTTATTATAAATGTGACCGTTACTACATTATATATGGGTTGAGTTGAGTTTGAGTTTATTTGGAACATGCAAGCATACAACATGATGCATCACAATTTCCAGTTTCTCTTTTCAACATGTTCGAAAAGGAGTAGGAAGAGGCAGAGCTTATTCAATCCTACCCCTTTTCTTTTAGATAACAGTTGCTAAAACTTTTGTTCACTTCCTGTTCTCAACGTCTTCACAATATACTCCATAAGTAATGAAAACAAAAATAAATAAATCATTTTTGAAGTAAGTTTTATTCCATACGATGAGATAAGTAAGATTATTTTGAAAATGAAAGAATGAATGGGTGAATAAATTCAGAATGTTTATCATGGTTCTTCTTTTTTTGTAAACACTTCAAGTTTAAAGAGTTTCTTGAAGTGGATCATATTAGTAAATTGTTTGATTGCTTTGATTGTTTGATTCCATAGTTTAATTCCACATACAGATATACTGAAGGTCTTAAGTGTTGTACGTGCGTACAAATGTTTTAAGTTACATTTTTCTCTAAGATTATATTTCTCATGGGTTATATATACTTATATCATGTATATAAAACCTCAATGGAGGTGTTTGTATATTTTTTTAGGGGCTTCATGAATAGAGCGGCTTACATTGTAAACAGTTTTTTGATTGCATTAATTTAATATTTCTAATGCAACATCCATCCATTTTCTACTGCTTATAAATGGGTTGTACTTGAATAGCGCTTTTCTACCATCAAGGTACTCAAAGCGCTTTGACACTACTTCCACATTCACCCATTCACACACACATTCACACACTGATGGAGGGAGCTGCCATGCAAGGCGCTAAGCAGCACCCATCAGGAGCAAGGGTGAAGTGTCTTGCTCAAGGACACAACGGACGTGACGAGGTTGGTACTAGGTGGGGATTGAACCAGGGACCCTCGGGTTGCGCACGGCCACATTTCCACTGCGCCACGCCGTCCCCTTATCCCTTTGGGGTCGCGGGGGGCGCTGGTGCCTATCTCAGCTACACAAAATACATAAATAAAGTAAAGCTGCAAGCAGCGATGGACGGGACCGAGTACATATGGAAGTGGCTGAGGAGAGGGAAGTCTGGGCTTCCCAGATATAAGTTAGAACAACACACTACTTTGTATTATATTGTAGTTTTTACCTTCCATAACGTGTCTACTGACAGATATAAGTTCAAACTAAACACTACTCTTTATTATAAATGTCATAGTTTTTACCTTCCATAACGTGTCTACTGGCAGATATAAGTTAGAACTATACACTACTTTGTATCATAAATGTTGTAGTTTTTACCCTCCATAACGTGTCTACTGACAGATATAAGTTAGAAATACACACTACTTTGTATTATGTTGTAGTTTTTACCTTCCATAACGTTTCTACTGACAGATATAAGTTGGAACTACTTAGTATTAAAAATGTTGTAGTTTTTATCTTCCATAACGTGTCTACTGACAGATATAAGTTAGAACTATACACTACTTTGTATTATAAATGTTGTAGTTTTTATCTTCCATAACGTGTCTACTGACAGATATAAGTTAGAACTACTTTGTATTATAAATGTTGTAGTTTTTACCTTCTGTAACGTGTTTACTGACGGATATAAGTTAGAACTATACACCACTTTTTATTATAAATGTTGTAATTTTTATCTTCCATAACGTGTCTACTGACAGATATAAGTTAGAACTAGTAGCTACAATTAGCAAACAGATAGACTTACAAACTTGGTGTAATATCTTAACATCGACACACTCTCTCGTCGCAACTCGGCCCTGATGGTCGGCTCCGATAAGTTTACAATTAGTTGTAAAATGTTGGACGGTTGTTTTAACGATATGCAGGCAAACGACAACTTTAAAACACACCGGCTTAGCTACGGCCCCTGGCAGCCATCTTGGTATAGACGATCACAGCCCCTCCCTCACAAATATTGGTGCGTGCGCAGCGGTTCTTTGAAGTCTGATAAGATAAAAGCCCTAGCAGTAATTAAAACTCTTTCGTCAACTTTTAATCACAAGGATCCCATCTCTCTCCTGTGGTAGTTTGAAGCCGAAACTACAAACGCGCTCAGAGGAGATAATGTTTGAAAAAAGGTGACCGGTTTTTACAAAACTTTTGTTTTGAAGGGGGAATTGCAAACTTCCTGTTGATTTTTGCTGGAGGGTGTCAATATATGAAATGTATGTCTAAGTGAGACCTACATAGAGGTTTTTGTTTCATGTCTCTACAACATTCCTACTGGAAGTTACAGGCAGTTTTGTCAGTGTTTTCTCATGAGCGCAAGTTTAAGTTTTGGGGTTAGATTTTTGATTAGATCGCAATTTTCGCAAGTCCTGATGTGTATGTCCAGTTTGGTGAGTTTTGAATTGATTGAGGCATATTAAGGGGGTCAAATTACAGCTCAAAGAGGCAAAGGTGAGTGTTTTTACAATACTTTTGTTTTGAAGTGGGAATTGAAAACTTCCTGTTGATTTTTGCTGAAGGATGTCAGTGTATGAAATCTAGGTCTAAGTGAGACCTACATAGAAGTTTTTGTTTGATGTCGTTACGACATTCCTACTGGAAGTCACAGGCAGTTTTGTCTGTGTTTTGTTCCTAGGGGGCTCTAGGCCGCAATTTTTAGTTTTGGGGTTAGGTTTTTTTTTATTAAATCGCAATGTTCGCCAGTCCTGATGTGTGTGTCAAATTTGGTGAGTTTTGAAGCATGTTAAGGGGGTGAAATTACAGCTTAAAGCTGCGGAATAATAATAAAGAATAAAACGCTAGAAATTCAATAGGGTCCTCTGTCCCAAAGGGACATCCGGTCCCTAATAACATCCATTGGCATGTCTCTTATAATGATTGTGAACATTTTTTTTTTTTAAGTGCAGTTCCCCTTTAAGCGAAAATGTTTGGACATTACTGATCTATAGGGTGAGTTGAGACTAATAACATAAACATCTAATAACATAAACATTTTGCTGATTTCAAACTTAGATATCAAAAAATAAAGGTAATATTTTACAAGAGGACCGGAAATTGACATGATACACTTTTAATTTGAAAGCAGTTACCTCCCCTTCTGACACTTGATTTGAATCATTTTAGTGGTAATGTGAAGTAATCTGTTGTCTTTGTTATGTGCATGATGTAACTTTGTCCTCTACTTGCTGCTACCTCTTGGCCAGGACTCCTTTTGGAAAATAAGTTCTTAATCTTAATTTGATTGTTTTTGAAAACACATTTAATACAAATAATTGCTCTCCTTTCCTTGCAGACAGATGTTTCACCATTATTCCAACGTGTACCCTCAGCTAATAAAGGACAAGAAGGTTCTGAATCCCTTGGAAAGCTTCTTAAGGTACAATCATAATTAGTTCACATTTATACAGTTGTCACTCGCAACATTGTGCTGTATTCTAAGCATATTCAAGCACAAACATGGCTTAATAAACTAAAAAAATATCAATACTTCAGTCATATTGACCACGAGAGGAGCCCAAACCACTCACTGCTCATTATTGTGGCCACTGATTGGCTCAGCCTAAATTGGATTAAAAGAGTGTAAATGTGACAAAAGGGTGTTGTTTAATTTCTAGAGGGCTCCTTTACTGTAATGTCGAAAAACTTGTTGTAAGACAGGTTTTCTTGTGCTCTAGCTATGAAAATTTTGGATTTATAATTAATGGTTCCTTCTTCGCAGGCATGTCCGGATTCAATCAACAGCGACAAACAAAATATTCGTATATAGCAATAACACACAATATTGAACAAAACCTATAGTATTTTCAGAGAAGCAAAAACAATCTATGTTTCTATATTCTATTTTAGAGCAGGGATTCTCAAACTGTGGTACATTTACCACTGGTCAGTATAAAGAAAGTATGGTCAGCTAAACAACAGGCACCATGACTGCTACCAAGGACGTGTGCGGCTGTGCCTGGATGCATGCAATTGCTGTCGTTTTGACGTTAGTTTTTCTGACAAAATAAACCCAAATATTACGTCCTTATGTAGTTCTAAAATAGCCATTAGGTTACAATAAAAGGTGAAAGTACAATTTGGCGGACGTATTGTATTTCACACACTCTTCTGCTGCATTCATGCAGTGTTTAGTGACCAGCCGGCTTTAAACACGCACCCGGCGACGCAAAAGAATTTTAAAAAATTACACAGAACAACCGAAAAAGCAACCTATTAGCCTCATTTTGCCAAAATGTTAAACTTTGGACCAAAAATCATGGGGAAATTATGACTTTTGTGTTAAGTATGTAAACTGTAGTGGCTGCCTTCAGTGTCTTTTTTGTAATAATTGTTTGTGCTATGCCTGTGCTTTTAGACTTAGACAATATCGATTGATTTACTCTCATCTACTCTTACACCAAAAAAATTAAATGATTTAATTCTTACTATGTCAACTCTGTCTATTTGTATTTGTGTTTGAGTTTCTCTTCTACAGTTACCGAATAGCATTGTCCTATTTTTACTGGGATTCTAAGATAGTCTGTTTTTTTTTCAAAACATTCCTTTATTGGTTAATTTCCTTTGTTATTATTTGCATAAACTTCTGCGTGTTCTCTCCTGAACAAAACACGGACATTGTTTTGTGTGTTTACCTTGCACAAGGCACTGTAGTGTGTGTTGACGGCAAACCTTCACTTCCAATACTTATCTTCTTTCCGGTATGCAGGGAAAGTTTTGTAAAAGCTGTCTACATTTCTGGCGAGTGGAGCAACCCCACGCTGCAGGGCATTTATACATGTCAAAAAACTAACGAGGAAGAGCCGCAAACACATAGTATCAGCTCAAAGCTGGTAGCAGTCATGGCGGCCTGCAGTCACGTGAGTGCCTTTTAGGAGATTGCCTTAAACCGGGTTGGCCATACTTTCTCTATACACAACTCTGCCACTAGTCAGAGTCATGCACATTAATACGGCCGCAAAATTATACCTATTATGCAGGGTTTTTGTAAGATTATGAGCTGGAGTACGTTGAGAACTCTGTATGGACATATTATTTTGGTTTATTTTGTCAGAAAAACTAACGTCGAAATGACAGCAATCGCATGCATTCAGGCACACCCGCACTCGTCCATAATAGCAGTCATGGCGCCTGTTGTTTAGATGCCCATACTCTTTTTATTCACGACTCTGCCACTAGGAGTCTACGCAGGCTCCATTTAGTGGTATGCCAAAGAATAACCCGATAAAAGTATTTTTTTTTTTTGTACTTTTAAACCCAGTGTTACTGTTCAAACTGTTTAAACCCAGTGTTGCTGTTCAAACTGTGTGTAATGTTATAGTGGCCAAAAATATAAAGTATACTTGTGAAATAAAACCTTGTTTTTCATGAATACCGAGGCCGACTATCCTACTGTATTTTAATTTTGGTCATTATGGTGGCCAAGTGTTTTCTGAGGCGGTGCTTCGTGAAAACAGTTTGAAAACCACTGACCCACAGCGCTTTTTGTCACTTAACATAATGTGTAATGTATCTAAAAGCACCTTTTTGAGTGTAGTCACACCAGGCCAGTTGTACCGTGTTACACACCTAAAGTCTTGCATGTCTGGCTTGTGTGATCTGTACACAAGTTCGGCACACTTCCTCTTTTTTTGGCACGGTTGAAATAGATGGGCCAGGGCATGTTGAGTACATACATGCTGAAATAATGCAATCACACATCACAGGTTTGTAAAAATAACAAACACATTTTATCATACAAATTAAATATAAAGACAATCCGTGTTGCGATGAGGTGGTGACTTGTCAAGGGTGTAATCTGCCTTTCGCCCGAGTGCAGTTGGGATAGACTCATGCCCCACCCGCGACCCCGATAGGGACAAGCGGTATAAAATGAATAAATTAACTTAGAATAATCCAAAAGCCAAGGCTGATTGCCCGATTGCATTTGTGTGCCTTGTAATTTCCCCTACTCGCAAGTAATTATATGTAAAAGACTGCCACCAACTTGTAAAAAACGATAATAGTAGACTAACTCGATATACAAATAAAAAAAATCATCAATATCAGGGTAATTGCGGTAATACAGCAGTCGAGAAGTGAGGGGACATGCAATCAAGTTGAAGCCAGAGTGCTCAGGAACGCTCAGTGTCAGGTCAGCGGCGGCTTGGAGAAGGGTGAAGAATCACACCATGGTGAAGTCTGGTCCAAGCAAGGCTCAGTGGGTTGAGCGGCCATCTTGTAACTGTTGGGTTACTGGTTCGGTCCCGGCCTGGCGAGCTCATGTCGAGGTGTCCTTAAGCAAGACACCAAACCCCTAAATGCTCCTCAGGTGACATGGTTAGCGCCTTGCAGTGCAGCTTCCGCCATCTGTATTCCACAATGTCGTTGTTCTTGATGTGCAATGATAATAAAAGCCTTTTCTATTCTATTCAATTCAAAGGGCTTAGTACAGGGGTCACCAACCTTTTTGAAACCAAGAGCTACTTCTTGGGTACTGATTAATGCGATGGGCTACCAGTTTGATGCACTCTTAAATAAATTGCCAGAAATAGCCAATTTGCTCAATTGACCTTTAACTCTATGTTATTATTAATAATTAGTGATATTTATCTTTGTGGAAACACTGATCGTCTTAATGATTTCTCACAATAAATATACATAGAAACATATAAATGTCAATATGCAACACTTTATTTTTATATTCTCTCTAAGTGCACATTTTTCAAATTGAACATTTTTAAATGATCACTTCTAAGACAATATCCCATTTTAACTAGCTAGCCACTAACATTTTTTAAAAAATCATGAATTACTTTGCACCATGTTTGTACAAATAATAACTCATGTAAAATACAAAAGTCAACTCTCACATTTTTAGATAAATCATGTCACACTTTGAACTGGACACCAAATGTGTTATCTGTTTCTTTGTCAGTTAGTGGGAAGCCTGGCATTGCATGCTGTTAATTAGTGTGTTGTACTCTGGTGTGTAACTTGACACTGCAACTCTGAGTGAGTCTTGCAGATGTGCATCAGTGAGGCGTGTTCTGTGTTTGTTCTTGATGAAGTTCATGTCAGAAAAGGCTGATTCACCTTCATGGCTGCTGCACATACACCACTGTACTTTTCTGTGTCAACAAGGCCCCAAAAGTTTGGTGCAGCCTGGTGGGCTTTAAATTTTAAATTGTCAGGAAAGAAGAGGAAGGAATTCAAAAGTTAAAAAGGTATATGTGTTTAAAAATCCTAAAATCATTTTAAGGTTGTATTTTTTCTCTAAAATTGTATTTCTGAAAGTTATAAGAAGCAAAGTAAAACAAAAAAAATGAATTTATTCAAACAAGTGAAGACCAAGTCTTTAAAATATTTTCTTGGATTTTCAAATTCTATTTGAGTTTTGTCTCTCTTAGAATTAAAAATGTCGAGCAAAGCGAGACCAGCTTGCTAGTAAATAAATAACATTTTAAAAAATAGAGGCAGCTCACTGTTAAGTGTTGCTATTTGAGCTATTTTTACAACGGGCCAGCGGGCGACTCATCTGGTCCTTACGGGCTACCTGGTGCCCGCGGGCACTGTGTTGGTGACCCCTGGCCTAGTAATAAGCACACCCTATATGTTCCACAGCGAACAGGATCAATAGGCCAGAGAGCAGGTAAAACTGAGGAAGAACAGTGAACCCTTGTGGAACTACTTGGGACTGATCTTGGCCCAACTGGACGGTCTCATAGCTGGAGCTGCATCGTGGGCCAAAAGCAAACACACAGAGGTGTGTGTAACGCCTGTTGCAAATACACTAACAACGACTGTGTCATCTTACTCATCTCTCGCTCCTCTCACTCCCACCAGCCTCTGTCAGTGTTTATGGTACAGTTTCTGAATAGTGTTGGCGACCTCCTGGACCTCGTCCCTGCTCTAACACCTCGCCTCAACTCTGCCGGGCCCAAGTCTTTCAGTATTCAAGAGATGGGCCACTGCACGGCTCTCATAAAGGTTAGCTCTGGCTCTTTTGGCTCAAGCTGCCAGTGAGCGCTGAGGAATCCCAAATATAAATTAATTTTGTTTTGGTCCTTCTGCACTCTTGACAGCGCAAAATATATTTACGTGCTTGTGGATTGTTTCTGAGTTAATAGTTATGTTAAGGGGACCTATGATGAATATTGTCTTTTATGAGTTATGAACGTTGTTAAACTGTTGCATACTTGTGTGAAACAATACCATAGTGTCAAATAATAAGGTTCATACATTTAAAATGTATGAACATAGGCATCTATGTAATACATGGATGCCTATGTGTGCGGGGTTTGGCTGTCTGGCTACGCCGTGGTGTCACAGTGAGATGGATGTACTTATTTGGACATTGAGTCAAGCTCTCGGCAAGAGGGGTGGACCTCATCCCCTGCGGCTATGAGAAAACATAAAAAAGGCAGGGTGATGTATTATTTTTATTTAAATTCAACTTTCATCTTGGGATATGCATAATAAAACAGACGTGGGACTTGAAGTGACATAAAAGCTGTTAAGGATGAGGGACTGACAGTACATGTTTTTGAACATCACAACCTGCAAATTCTGTTATCATCAGGTTTGCAAGGTAGTAGTAATCGTGAATTTTACTGCCAATGCTCTTGAACTGACCCACAAAACTAGAACGAGATCTCCAATAGGGAAAACTAAACACATCCAAGCCATCCTCTCTTTGTTGTGTCCAAGGTGACGCCTGGTTTTGAGAACCTGCTGCTGGGTCACTCCAGCTGGTACAATTATGCATCCACCATGCACATCTACAAACATTGGAACCTCAGGGTGTCCAACATGCACGTAGCCACGGGAAAGATGTCGTTCAGCAGCTACCCTGGTACGTACACACATTTTCCTAATCATACATAGTGCCATAGTGCAATAAAGTAAAACAACCCATACCTATGGGTTATGGAATGTATGTATATATCTCACAAAAATGTATCTTACTTAAACTTACGTATTTAAAGGGGAACAGTCTATTGTTCACAATCATTATGAAAGAAATGACGATGGATGTTACTCATGTATTTTTATTTCAAAATAATAAATAAATGCGATCAAAAGTCCTCTTAAAAAACCTTATGAGAGCTGCGCAATCCCACCTCCAAAGCCCTTGAAAAACATATTTTATAATGATCGTGACTGATAGCCAGAATTCCCCAAAAAGTACAGTTCCCTTATGAGGTTCAGATATATATATATATATATATATTTATATATATGTATATATATATATATGTATATATATGTATATATATATATGTATATATATATATATATATATGTATATATATATATATATATATATATATATATATATATATATATATATATATATATATATATATACATATATATATATATATATATATATTATATATATATAAGCGGTAGAAAATGGATGGATGGATATATATATGGATATATATATATATATATATATATATATATATATATATATATTCCCATTTCGATGAAGATTGACTCCTAATCCTCACAAAGAAACAGGGTGGGGCCATGGGAGGGACCAAGCGTCTTTTCGTGTCATTCCGGCCATTTTTGGGTCCTAAATGGTTGTCAAAGTGTACCAACTTGTCGTAATACCTACTCAGACTTCCTTTGTGCAGGTGAGATGCATGATTTATGATCTAGAATAAACTTACAGGGAGAAAAAAAGCGAGGAAGCAGCAGACCACGCAATGATGTAGACATAGGGACACGCGGTAGTGATTACAGCACCGCAATAAATAGTTTGTCTGCAAAAGAGCTCATAATAAACAATCACTTGATCAGTGTTCAAGTCATGGAGTATTTATTGTTGACAGTTTTTGGATGATTGTTTATTGGATTTTATGGGAAAAATAGTGGAGCTCCCATTGGCTTCCCTGTAAGCCAACTTTTATTTAAGGTTATTTAATATTAAGAATGCATTAAACAAAAATCTATCCGTCGTCATGTCTTTCATAATGAATTTGATCGACAGGCAATATTCCAAAAACAGTGCAGTTCCCCTGTATACACACAATGAAATATATTCAACATGGGATTTTTTTATAGCAAATTAAAAAAGACACGGAATGATAAGAATGAAAACACCATACTGAAATGTAGAGTAAAAATAAATGTTAAGTTGCAGCAGTTTTATTCATTTAAATAATGTGTTTTGAATGTAAAAGTAGAATATCACTGAATAATCTAACTGCAAAGATTTGCCAAAAAATCCTCTTATAGGCTTGTGTTTCCTTTAGAACACAACTGATATTCAATGTGCTATTTTTAGAGCGTACAGGCTGTGACTTCACTGTGTTACAATGAAGATAGTTGTTACTCTCTGACAATGTAGAATAGTGAAAATGCTTGGCAGGCATTAAGGCTATCCTATTATATAAAGCACAAAACCACATTTGGTTACTTAAACTTAAGTTGAACCGCAGGATTCCTCATAGCAAGGGAATGACAGGAATGAAAACACCCTTCTGTCATATACAGAAAAAAATAACAGCCAAAGTACCAGTAGAGGGGAAAAACAAGTTGACTCTTTATTGAAGCTATTATCATCCATCCATCCATCCATTTTCTACCACTTATTCCTTTCGGTGTCGCTGGGGGTGTTGGAGTCTATCTCAGCTACAATCGGGCGGAAGGCGTTTACACTCTTGACAAGTCGCCACCTCATTGCAGGACCAACACAGATAGACAGACAACATTCACACTCACATTCACACACTAGGGCCAATTTAGTGTTGCCAATCAACCTATCCCCAGGTGCATGTTTTTGGAGGTGGGAGGAAGCCGGAGTACCCTGAGGGAACCCACGCAGTTACGGGGAGAACATGCAAACTCCATACAGATTATTATATACAGCTGAATGTATGACACCTGAAGACTTCCAAAGTGTGTTAATAGATATTGTAAAAATAATACAAATCTCACAAATATTCCTGAGGTATTTTGAGAGATAATGAGAAGCCAGTCACGTGATTGCGTGACGTAGAGGTAGGAACCGCAGATCCCTTCATCACGAACAACAATGCAAATCATTTAAACTTTGTGAGCCTGGGAGGAGCTGGAGGAAATGGCTGGGGAGAGGGAAGTCTGGGCTTCCCTGCTTAGGCTGCTGCCCTCGCGACCCGACCTTGGACAAGCGGAAGAAGATGTATGGATTGATGGAGAGCCAACAACAATTATTTTGGGCCCACTTAAGATCCGGAACCTTACATTGTTGATCCTAAATATAAGTTTTAGAAGCTCTGCTAAATGTATCCAGCTTTAGTAAAACACCTAGCATCACGTAGCAGTGTTGCTAAGTGCTAAACAGGATATACAAACTACAAACATAATAAAACGATAGCTAACTGTAAAATGTCTGCGATTACTTGGATGACGACTGATAGGATGTTCATATCTTTCTGTTTAGATGAAAAATTAATCGTGATGTGCATAAAGGGTTAACAAGGAAAGGTCTCCCTGCAGACACTGTCTTCGGTTGTGTGTGTTTGTCTCCATCTCTGTATATAAATTGAATTTTACAGATAAACAACTTCTAGATTCATGGCTCAATCTTCCTAACATCCAGATAAGAGGCATGATTTATAATCTATAATAATTAGCCGAGACGTGATGATGCGGGAGCAACAGGACATCGCTGCCGGCTCACAGCCGAAACGTGATGATGCGGGAGCAACAGGACATCGCTGCCGGCTCACAGCAAAGGCAGCAAAGGCAGCAAAGGCTGCAAAGGCATCAAAGGCAGCAAAGGCAGCAAAGGCAGCAAAGGGCTAATTAGCTGTCTGTTTCAATGCGCCGCTAAAAATATTTTGTCTGCATTAGCGCTTATAATAACAACATCTGTAATATTTGGTTAATATTCAGGTCATGATATATATAAAGAGTATTGTTGGCAGGGTTTGCATGGTTTTTTAGAGGGTTTTGTGGGCGAAATAGAGAGCTTCCATTGATTACATTGTTAGCTGACGTTTTATTTGTTTATTTATTTAAGACTTTGAATGCATAGAAAAACAAACATATGTGAGATTGTGAATGATAAACAGAACGTCTCTGTCTAATTTTTGCATATCGACATTTCCAGTAAGACTGATCAGATAACATGGTCAGAGCGCAAAAATGTTCCCATCGTGATGTCAATCTACGTAAATAGCCAAAGGTATTTGGATCGGAATATTCAAAATGGCTAACTAAATTTGTGGCATATAGCGATGTTTAAAGTGTTTTTTTAAATACCTTGCGAATTGTAAATACGATTGGATATGGTTTAATGGATACAATGAAACACAACTAAGCATATAAAGTCAACTTGTTTTTCCATTCTACTGGTGCTATAAGTTACAGAAGCCTTATTAATTTGAATAATTAGTTTTGAAAGTAAAAGCACTGTCATTATTAGTGTCACAAACCCCAATATTTGTACACAAATGCAATTTTATTATCATATGTTGTATGGGAATTTTTTTTTAAATGTTTTACTTGAATGCACATAATTCATATGGTTAAAAAATTGGAAACCGTTTTATCTGAAGTCCAGTTAGGGTTTATTTTGAAGTGAAATGTTCAAGGAAAGAACACTAGTTTGAGTCTCCTCACTAATTTTTGCACTGATGTATGCATTTTCTTATCACTGACCTTATGGCAGTTAAAGTAAAAGAGCATGTACGGTCAAAATAAATTGCATGATTAATGCAATATTTTTTTGTGAATAATCCTATGAGTTAATTTTGACAGCCCGATTTCCAACATATTCTTCACCTATTTTAAAATTATATTTCAACAAAAAGTATCCCTCTCAGCACATTTGCTAACACCAAATGTTCCTCATCGTCCTGCAGGCTTCCTTACGTCTCTGGACGACTTCTACCTCCTTGGTAGCCGCCTACTGGTTACTCAGACTTCCATCTGTGTTTTCAACGCCTCCTTGTTCTCTCAGCTCAGCCCTCACAGCCTGCTGGCCTGGCAGAGAGTCCGCCTGGCCAACAGCTTGGCGCGCAGCGGTGAAGAGTGGGCGCAGATCTTCTCAAAATACAACTCAGGTCACAGTAGCTGCAGGTTGTGGGACTCAAACTTGCAGGAAACAAGACAATGTTTATATTCCTGTGTTGCAGGTACATATAACAGCCAGTACATGGTGGTGGACCTGAGTAAGATCTCACTCGGTCACAGCATCAGAACTGGAGCTCTGACTGTTGTGGAGCAGATTCCAGGGAAGGTGATGCACTCTGACCAGACCCAAACTTTGCGAGGAGGTAACAAGGGTTTTTAATAGTTAACCAGAGTGGTCGTCTATCTACTATAGATAACCTTTTCCCCATGGTGCTTTGCTTTAAAGGGTACTGGCCGTCCTACAACATTCCATTTCATGTTGAAATCTATAACCTGAGTGGATACGGCGTGATGTGGACAAAACATGGTGAAGATTTCTCTTATGACCTTTGCGCCAGAGCTAAAATCCTGCGCAGGGACCAGGCCAAGGTGTTTGATCTCAGGTCCCTCAAGTACATCATGAGATACAACAGTAAGTGCAACTGGATGGAGCTAAACTGAAGTGCTGGTAAAGAAGCATGACTCCGACACAGTTGTACCTCAACTTGCATGCTTAATTGGTTCTGTGACGAAGCTCTTAACTCAGAACACTTGTATCTCAAATCAACGTCTCCCATTGAAATTAATTGAAATCAATTTAATTTGTGCCTGCCCTGTGACCAGCTGACAGGGAGGCTTGCAACGTGACCCCAAGATGCGGAGAAAGCCGCTTGTGTGCAAGTAAAAAGGAGGTTTATTAGCACAAAACCTAGTGCAGCTAGAGAGTGAACCGAAAGGAAACTCCTCCATGGCATAGTCACTAAACAACTAAAGATGAGCCATGAGGAACATGGCTTTTAAGGTATCATGATTGGTAACCAGGGACAGGTGTGTCCATATTGCCAATGAGGTAAGGGAAGCAGCGGCCCAGCCAGAAAAAAAAAAGGGTTAGGAAATGAAACCATATAAAGCAACCTGATTGACAACCAAGGGCAGGTGATGGACGCACCACTCTGACCAGAGAAGAAATGTCAGGAAATGAAAACACGCAGTAAGTGTAAACGAGAAAACAATGTTGGAAGAGAAATAACACCGAGCAAAGGAAAAAAACATAAGACGCCATGATCTATCAGCAGGTCATGTCTCCTGTTGGTTTTTGCTATATAGAGCTCCTCGGTTTTGTATTTAGTTCTGTTCCTAGCACTTATTTCCTTCTTTGTTTGCATTTCGTTGCTAGGAGCGTTGGGTTTACAAACATCTCTAGTAATGATTAGTTTCTCCACCTGTTGTAAGGCTAATCATTCCCCTTATTCATACCTGTCTTGCATTGCAGTAAGTGCTGGGCCAACGTTCGCTGTTGGCGCCTTCTACGTTTTCATGCCTGTTTTTATTGTATACCAAGAGCTACTTTTTTGCATTTGGGCTTCACATGTTTTTTCCCCACCATGCTGTTTTGTGTTTTGCCAGTGTTTGGAATAAAATAGCTTCTTACCTGCACGCTGCTTCTGCTATCGTCCGCCGTCGTCTTGCATCTTGATAACATAACTATCGCTACGGTGCGGCCCGAGAACTCTTCAAGAGGATCATGACATGTTCCTCGGAAAAACAGCATAATTTTAACATGTAACATGGCTTTAAAAAAAAACCCCAAAAAACATTTAGATACATAATATTGTGTAAAAACAATACAACACAATGTACAACTAAAAGTCAAAGTTAAAGTACCATTGATCATCACACACACACACCTCTGCATTTGACCCTTGTTCCACCCCCTGGGAGGTGAGGGGAGTAGTAAGCAGCAGCGGTGGCTGCGCACGGGAAACATATTGGTGAATTAACCCCAATTCCAACCCTTGATGCTGAGTGCCAAGCAGAGAGGTAATGGGTCCCATTTTTATAGTCTTTAGTATGACTTGGGCGGGGTTTAAACTCACGACCTACAGATCTCAGGGCGGATACTCTAACCACAAGCCCACTAAGCAGCTAATATCTACAATATTTTCATAAAGTAGTGTACTAATAATGTACAGTAGTTACTTTGGAGAAAGGACTTCTACGATATGTCCTCCCAGCTTCTTCTCCGTCAAACACACCATCAGCAGTGCTTCTATATATTCATGGATAAATGGCAGCCATTATTATAAAGCATTACAATTAGCTGAGCAACAGCTCTAATCTCAAAATACTCTTAAATTAGGGCAGTCTTAAACTAAGGTACCACTGTATACACTTTTTGATTCTTCTGTTTAGTATGACATTGTAGCTGCGGGAGTATTGTTGGTTCTAAACTGCAATTCAGCGGTTGGGCTTTATGGGGCAGTGGTGTTTGCCTGCTATAGGCCAGTCTAAAACTGAAGAAGAGTTGTCGAGTCGTCTTGGTGTGGAGTTTGTCTTGTTGTAAGGTATTGTGGCTTCCAAGGTTAAACGGCAGATTTTGTTGTAATTTTGCATTGTTATTTTGCAGACATTTCAATTTTCTATACTTTGCCCTTAAAGTTTCAGTGTACAGTATGTTTTGACAACAATGGCAATAAAGCTTTCGCACATGTGTAAATATTTCTTCCATTTACTAACAATTTAAAATAAATTCACACAAGGGTGTAACATCCAGGTTGATACTGTCATGCTTTTGTTTTGAAACCTATTTTGCACTGGACAGAGAATCACTGTGTGCATGTTTCAATGCTGTGTAACAGTTGTTTCACGCTTATTATTGATAACAAAGAAGGCAATATTACAACACATGTCGACATGAATGTAACAAAAAATTTAATTTTCATTTTAAGAAAAACAGTCCACCATGTATGTCAACATCGACTTCAATAGGCTTGTTTAGTAATAATAATAATAATAATAATAATAAAAAACAGTGGACCAGGACTTAATGAGTGTTCCGACATATTTTTACACTTTTACACAACCCATTATTATACACTTGTGTGACAATTAAGAAACTTGAAAAGTGATATGAATGTTCTAGTAATAGAAAAGCGCGATATAAATCTAATCCATTATTATTATTATTATTATTATTATTATTATTATTATTGTTATTATTATTATTACTATTATTATAAAAATAATTTTGATACAGGAGAGGTTTTACTGTATGTCAGTTATGTGTCTTATTCTGGATCTGTTTCAGACTATAGGAGAGATCCTTATGCCAAGGGCCATCCATGTAAAACCATCTGTTGCCGTAACGACCTGCGACCAAGGAGACCACGGCCAGGTGGTTGCTACGACACTAAGGTCAGAAGTCAAAGGCTCGTCTTCTTTGCATCGATTCTTATCGTTCAACTCAAAATGTTTACTGTGGAGTAATCAGGTGATCGTTTTTTGTCCTGTTCGTTGCATGCCGCTTACGCACCACCTCACTCCTGTCACATGACACAGGTGACTGACTACCAGATGGCTCTTCAGCTGGCAGCAGAGGCAATAAACGGCCCCACAATCCAGGGGGGGTTACGACCATTCACATGGCTCTCCTTCAACCTCACGGCTCACGACGGCCTTCCTTTCAAGTACAATTTTACTTTTATCACCGTGAGACCCGCTCTGCACAAGCCCTAAATGTACCAGCTCCCTAATCCATGGCATATATTGTGTTAACGGTTTAGTTTGTGTGCTAGCATTTAAACATTGGTTGCAGATTGGGCAGCTACTTGGATGTCATGTAAAGCATTATTCCCTAGAGGAGGGATGCAGTTGACCTTTTCCTCCAGCATCACCATCAAATGTTAATGTTTAACTGTCAGTAAACTGGTGAAGAGCCTGTTAACGTGTAACATTGAATGTTCAGTCCGATATACAGTCTATGAAGCATGAAGATATCTTCTTTATTATTATACTGTACATCTGAGTAGAATAGAATACCCTAATCTATACATGTACAACCAGACTGAATGCAACCCTTCTCATTTTAGTGTGTTGTAAAAGACTAATAAAATTAAAGCTACAGCAAAAAAAAGGGTATTTGACATGTGTTTAATGGTATTTCTGGACTGAATGTGTCAAAAATGATTAAAACAATAAAATATTAACAGGTTAGTCAAAAAACGTTTTCATTAATAATCTTATTTATTCATTTTAGCACAACAAAATTGTGTGTCAATGTATTTTTTGTCAGTTATTTATGATTCCTCTTTATGCAGCATTTTTTATTAGTACTTATTTTTTTTCTAATCAGCCTGACCTAAGCCTAAGGCTTATGTGTTAAATAAATAATAATCATCAATCCCTCGCTACATCACGCGTCAAATATCGCGGCTTCACAAAATCTCCGATTGCTCTGTGTTTTTTTTAAAAAGGTTGTTTTAGTTCTAAAGAATGTTGTCCTAAAGTAAGCATGTTCAAGCAGAAACATGGCTAAATCAACAAAAAAACTCAATAGTACTGGGTGCTGGAAGCCGGCAGACCCGCTAGCAATCCTGTTCTGTCTCCCTGTAATGTTTGTCTGATCTTGAATGGGATTGTGCTGAAAATTGTAATTTTCCTGAAGGAACTCTCCTGACGGAATAAATAAAGTACTATCTATCTATATATCTATCTACTGTACTACTGGCCAGGAGAGGAGACCAAACCATTCAGAGCACACTGTTCAACATCATGGCCAATGATTGGCTAAACCTCAGGTACTATATTGGATTGTAAAAAATGTTAAGGTGGCCAAACGGTATTATTCCATGTCTAGAGGGCTCTCAACATTTTGAAAAACATATTTTGAAGGTATTCGGCTCCCCATAACCAGGGAGCTGTTTATGGGGAACGTCCAGTCCTTGTGAAATAAACTTAACGAGCTTCAAAGAAACGCTTGCTTCCTCCAGGACTACAAAGACAGCTGTGTTGTGGAATTTACTGAGACACGGCTTACCGTGGACGACTCGGACAACGACGTGACCATTGATGGATTTGGCATCCCTTTTCGCTTGGATCGATTCGTGACACACAAGCGACCGGGAAATCCCGCAGAGGGGGCGTGTGCATCTACGTCAACAAGCGCTACTGCAGCGCTGTCACTGTCACTGTGCACAACTGATGTGGAACTTCTGACGGTGTCGTTTCGTCCATTTTATTTACCCTGTGAGTTGCAACATATATTTTGAACAACTGTTCACCCCAAAGCAAACCATACCACAACCACAAGTACTATAGTGGACATGGTACAAAAATGCAGTCTCCCTCACCTGTTGCACCTAATTAGGTGATTTTAATCATGTGTCCCTAAAGAAATCCCTGTCTGTTGTTTCTCAATATGTAACTTGTCCAACCAGACAGAACAAGTCTTTAGATCTTTGTTATGGCACAGTAAAAGATGCATATAAATCCGTCATAACCAGATCATAACCATGTGATTCTCCAACCAACATATAAAACAGTATTGAAGAAAGAAAAACTCCACACCAAAGAAGTTAAAATATGGTCTGAGGATTCCACTGCTTGTCTTGTTTTGACTGCACTATGTGGGATGTGTTCTCGGATTCTTGTAAGGACATTGATGAACTCGCTGATGACACCTGCTCTTATATTTCCTTCTGCGAGAACATGATCATCTCAACAGAGACTATTATAATTTATCCTAATAATAAACTTTGAATGTTTAAATCAGTTAAATCCAGTCTTAAGAGGAAGAAAGCAGCATTTGGTCAATGAGAAGCATCTGATATGGAGACAGCAAAAAGGAACTGAGAGTTCAAATATTAAGGGCAAAACAAAATTATAAAACAAAAATTGAGAATAAATTTGCTGCAGGGAACCTTGGTGCAGCTTGGTCAGGTATGAAAATCATTGCTGGCGTTCATCAAAGTAAGAGTAAAAGCAATATTGTAACAGAGGGCTTCAGATATAACGTTGATTTGGCTACTGCTCTTAATACATTCTATCCGAGATTTGAGCAGAATCAAGATTTTAATGACAAAATTGAGGATTTGAGACGAAATCTAAAGGATGATGACTATTTCATTATAGAGCAAAGTCAAGTGGAAAGGCGTTTACTTTCACTGAAGACTAACAAATGTCCAGGTATTGATAGAATCAGTGGTATTTTACTTAAGTCATGCGCAAAGCAACTAAGTTTTCTATTTTGTTATATTCTTAATCTATCTTTAAGTTTACAGCGTGTTCCAAGTGTGTGGACGTGTGCCACGATTATCCCTGTGCCTAAAAGCAGCAGACGTAGCGCGTTGAATGCCTTAAGGACAGTTGCTGTTACTTCACTTGTAATTGTCTATTTTTGGAAGAATTGTAAAGTTTCATCTTGCAACAGAAATCGAGCATGTACTCGACCCTATGCAGATTGCTTGTAGGGCAAACAGAGGTTTGGTGGATGCTTCAACCGTGCTTCTTAACATTCTATTTAAACATCTACAGGAAAATAAAACTCTCTACTCACTAGAATTTTATTTGTTGATTTTTCATGTGCTTTTAAAACTATTCAACCTATCCTAGCTGAAAGGATGATCAGGGATTTCAATCTGAGTTTTTAATCTAACTGGTTGGATTTTTAGATTTTTTACCTTTTTGATCCCAACAAGTCAAGGTGAATGGTATTTTATCTAAGTCAGGGGTAGGGAACCTATGGCTCTAGAGCCAGATGTGGCTCTTTTGATGACTGCATCTGGCTCTCGGATAAATCTGAGCTAACACTGCTTGACACGATAAGTAATGAATAATTCCACTTGTAATCAAAGTGTTAAAAATAATGTTCAAAATATTAAACACGTTCATGCATTTGAATCCATCCATCCTTTTTTCTACCGCACTTTATTTATTTTTATTTTTTTTAGGGCTTGCCCCCCTGTGGGTTCTTCAGACCACCAAGCACCTAAAAGCCTGTTTCAGGGTTACGATATTTTTTTATTTTTCGATATGTCTCTCAGTTGCTTTCCAGCAATTGTCTTTTTCTCTTTCGTTTTCGCTCACACTCTGGCTCCAGCTCCAACTCTGTCTTTCATCCTGGCTGCTGCTTATAACAGAGCGACAGGTGATTAGATAACAAGGCCCAGGTGGGTTGTCTACGCACCTGTCGCTGATTTCGAGGCCGGTCCTGGCACGCCCCGCTTTGCTGCAGGCCCTCAGGCCACGCCCCCTGCACAGTTCAGAATATCAATGTTATTACAAAGAATAAGAGACCTATTATACTCTAGTAATGTTTGTCTTACTTAAAATTGCACACGTTTAGGTGTTTTCAGTGTTGAAAAAAAAATTATATGGCTCTTACGGAAATACATTTGAAAATATTCGGATTCTTGGCTCTCTCAGCCAAAAAGGTTGCCGACCTCTGATCTAAGTTATCACACTCTTCAACTGGCTCACCTCAAGGATGTGTGCTTTTAGACCTTTTTTATTCTGTACACAAACACGTGCCAGAGTAAGCATGCTAACAGGATGCTAGTGAAATTTGCAGATGACACGGTCATTGTCAGTCTTCTGAGTGAAAATGAGTCCAGCCGTGGGCCCGTTGTTAGAGAATTTGTCAGCTGGTGTGAGGAATCCTTTTTACAGCTCGACATATCTAAAACAAAAGACATGATTATTGATTTTAGAACCCACACCAATGCCAAACCTACCGCAGTCATCAAAGTCAGCCTGTAGATTTTGTGGACAGCTACAAGTACCTTAGCACGGTCATAGACTCAAAGCTGACCTTAAGGATGAACTGCGAAGCGGTGTGTAAAAAGGGACTCCAACGTATTCATTGCCTGAGGAAACTGTCACGTCTTCACACAGAGAGAACCATGTTGACACTCTGTTACAGGGCATATATTAGAGAAGTTAAGTCCCTACCTTTAGTCAAAAGTGATTTATGACCCCCCATAAAACAATGATTTATGACCCTCAAGGTCAAAGGTCAATGATTTATGAGGGGTCAAGTTCAAAGGTTAATGATTTATGAGGGGGTCAAGGTTAAAGGTCAAGGTTAAAGGTCAGGTTCAAATGTCAGGTTCAAATATCAAGGTCAAGTGGGTGTGGCTTACCCGGAAGAGGGTGGAGTTAAGACCTGCGGTGGGAGTGGTTAAACCAGGAAGAGGGTGGAGTTTTAAACAGAAAGAGGGCAGAGTTAAGACCTGCGGTGGGAGTGGTTAAACCAGGAAGAGGGTGGAGTTAAGACCTGACAGGGAACAGAGGAGGGTTCAGTTTTTTTAAGAAAGCAATGTCATCTGAGCAGCATGTGACCATATATTTGATAGTTTAAATGTTTACGATCGTTTGAAACAACTTCCAGATTTCGATGTATTGATGGCTGGGAATGTTACGTGTGGAGATGTGGACACGCACGCACTTCACACACACACACACACACACACACACACACACACACACACACACACACACACACACACACACACACACACACACACACACACACACGAGGGGTACAAAAGGGCAGTGTAAGGCTTAGTCATTATTTGGAGCTTTATACGTTAGCGTAAAGACTTTGTTCGATTCGGTCATGATTAGTGAAACGCCTGTTTCGATTTATAAAAATAATAAAACTTACATTGACGCTCCGCAAAAAAGTCGAGTGTTTCTAAATCGTATTCAGATGCCGCCGACCGAATCTTTGCGTGAGAAATGGGATTTGGAAGCGTACGGGATGGAGGGATCTTTTGGATTTGTATTCAGATACGAAATGGGTGATATCTGCTTATTTCAGCTAAAAGAAAGAAGAGACGGAAGCCCTTTCTCGATATTTTCATCGTTATCTACCGTGGATTGGGAAGTTTTAAGACTGGCAATGCCCGATTTCCTGTGGCGTGATCCTTCACCGGTGGATAAACGCGTAAAAGGAAGCTTGTTTACTTACCCGACGATGGATGAGTTGAATGAGAGAAGAATTCTGTTCAGCGCTACCTGGGAGACGAAATCTTCAGCCTCGGGTCGTTGGTTTTTACGTGCCAGTCTCCGTGCTCCAAAAATCACCGGTACCTATACGGCTCAGTGGACCGAGCCCGATGTCTTTTCCCTGGAGTCTTTCAACGATGAATGCGGGGTGTTTACACCGTTGGTGGTCGTACCCATCGTGGCATGGCGAGAGCGAATGGCGTCGATGAAGGAGAAAATAAACGACTTGTTCCGAAGCAGTCGACAATGGAAAAGCATGCTGACGACGAGAAGAAAGTTGTCCTTTGAGACCACACCCCCGACGGAGGACGAAAGGACCTCCCCCGCTTCAGTTTCAACCAATAACCTTCAAGGAAACACCCCCTCCACCGACTCGTCCAATACCCTTTGAAAATCATAGCGTTAGTTTGATTGGTCGAGACTTTTTTTTCGACCCTCCCTATAAAAACAACCCCCACCCTGCAATTTTTTTTTCGACCAGACCATATTGGCTCCCTTTTTTGAACGCACGGATCTCAAACAAGAAAATGGCAAACAAGACCATCAGACGCGTAAAGACCCGTCTTATACCACAGGACGATTTCAAACCATCCGTAAACACGACTGATGAAGCAAACATGGCCGAGATCTTTAACCCTCCTGAAACGACGGCTGGATCGGAGGTGGTGAGCGACGATGAGACGTGTCGCTTCGGCAGATGTTTCTGCAGATGGGGGGTGAAAACCGACAACGCTACGCAGTCTTTGCCAGATGACGATAGGAAGGAGGAGGAAAAGGAGAATGACCTGATCATCATAACACCTCCGCCGTCCCCGCCACCACCCCCGTCACCATCCCTGTCACTCTTGGACCCCCCGTTGCACATCGATGATGAAACCGATGGGGGGAAGTGGTTGCTTTTCACCAGCACGGTGAAAACGGCCGTGTTTCATCTCCTCAACGAGGCCATCCGCCAGTTCAGGCAGAGCGAATGTTACGGTTGTCGGGTGAACCATCCGAGCCAGAGAAACCACCCGTGCCTGGAACCCTATGAAGAGGACTTTCTCCTGTACAACTACGACGGACTCATCAAGACTCTGCGTACGTCTAAATTCATTCAAGCCATTCAACGCTTGCTGATGCTTCGTCGCATCGAGGCTGAGGATTCAAGGGTCGAATCCTACGCCGACTCTCTGCTGTCTCAGCTGAAATCAGAGAGAAATGTCTGGTGGGCCATAGATGACGTGTACAACGAGTTGGTACGGGGTGATGAAACGATTTTGAGACATCTGGATATGGTGACAGAGTGTTGGAATAATTACAAAAAAGATGGGTAATTATTGGAGAAAACTTGTAAACTCCATCGAGAACCACGCTGTTATTTACCCGTTGATTGACGCGATGGAAGCGTATGTTCTAAAACGAGACAAACCTCAAAAACTACAAATTATTCTTGATTATGCCCGCTCTAAGCCTACCTGGGAAGCTACCTGGAAATCCGTTGTCTCTCATGCTTTTGACTTTGACATTTTTGAATCAATTTTGAAGGAATGGTCTAAAGAAAAGTCTTTTCAACCTTCTCCTTATCACGTGTTCATTTTATATGCTCTGTTTGTTGATATGTCGATGTATCGTCTACGATGCGACATCCCCGTCAACGTTTTGTTTGAACTACAAAAACTGCACGAAGCGATTAAATTCACCTACGGTATACCTGTTTTACATCAAACCTTGATTATAGTTTATAGTTTATAGAAAAAAATTGTTTTAGATTCGCTGTGTGGTGTCCATGAATGAATAAAAACAAACTGTTTTAGATTCATTGTGTTGTTTCCATGAATGAATAAAAGAAATGTGTACCAAGCAACACGAGTTCATTTCTCTTTGTCTTTCCACAATGGAGAAAGCTATGGAAAAAGCATACCATACACCCGCACACCCGGGTAGTTTTGGAGGGGTAGATCGACTCCGTCGAGCTGTGCAGGATGAAACGGGGCAACGTGTCACAAAAGAAAAAGTTCAAGAATATTTAACGGGACAGGACGCCTATACACTCCATAAACCGGTTCGCATTCATTTTCCAAGAAACAGAGTCTTTGTCCCGCGACCTTTAACCCAGTTTCAAGCCGACCTCTGTGACATGCAAGCCTTGGCTGAATATAACGACGGTTATAATTATTTATTAACGGTCATAGATGTATTTTCCAAGAAGGCCTATGTGAGGGTTTTGAGGAGAAAGACGTCCGTGGAGGTGGTTGAATCGTTTCAATCGGTGTTGGGGGAAAGTCAGATTCCTCGCAAACTCCAAACCGACGCGGGAAAAGAATTTTTTAACAAGAGTTTTCAAGCTCTGATGAAGAAACACAATATTGTACATTTTTCTACGGCCAGCGATCTCAAAGCTTCGGTGGTTGAAAGATTTAATCGTACTCTGAAAGGGAGAATGTGGAGATATTTTACAGCCAACAACACCAGGCGCTACCTAGACGTCTTACAAGACTTGGTAAAAAGCTACAATCACGGATATCACAGCAGTATTAAAATGAAACCGGTGGATGTGACTTTGGAAAATACCCCTCAAGTGTTTGAGAATCTCTACGGCTCATTCACAGCATTCAAACGCAAATACAAATTTGCCACGGGAGATATGGTGAGAATATCCAAAGTGAGAGGAGTGTTTGATAAAAAATATGAACAGAGTTTTACAGACGAGGTGTTTACAATAACACGACGTCTCCATCGATCTCCCCCGGCATACAGACTGAAAGATTTTGACGGTGAAATAATAGAGGGTTCTTTTTACGAAGCCGAGTTGCAGAAAGTAAAAGAGAGCGAGGACAAGCGCTATCATGTGGAGGAAATTCTAAAACGACGTACGGTCGGTGGCAAAAAACAAGTTCTAGTGCACTGGAAAAACTGGCCCGAAAAATTCAACAGTTGGGTGGACGCTGACCTCCTTACAAATGTATAAAACAATCTGATGCCTTTGATGAGCCTCACAGTCTAAAGATCATCGAGCATTATGGATCATTCCTGCAACGAGGGTTTTTACCTCACCTTACCCTCCAACGCCAGCCTCAACGTATTTAAAGAAAACAAAAGTTCCCATTACCAGATAGATTTAAGTCAACATATAGATTTAGCAGGCTCATGGGAGGTGGCCTTAACAGAGATTTCATACCCTCGCTCATGGTATAATGTTTCTAACGGAGCATTTTATGAATGGCTAAAGAGACCTCCACCGGTGGGACCTGAAAGCAATCCTGGAATGGGGATAGTTTACCGTCAAGAATTGAGAGGGGGATGTTATGAGAACATTACACGATTCATAAATGAACTGAATGAATCTTTACAAAAAATTGACAACGATGTGAGGATAGCCTTTGACGATGTTAAAAAGCGAATCTCCTATCAATCAGGGGGTCAAACTCATTTTCGTTTTTCCCCTTCCCTGGCTTACATCATGGGAGTGAAACCTGGAAAGTGGATCAACTTTGACCGGGGGTCGGCCCCCTATCCCGCGGATATAAACGCCGGTTTCTACCATCTCTACTGTTACAGTGACGTGGTGCGACCTCAGATAGTAGGCGACGCTTATGCTCCTCTTTTGAGAATCGTGAGTGTAGAGGGAGCTTACGGTGAGATTGTCACCAAGTGTTTTAACCCCGCCTACTATTTACCCGTCTCGAAAAATCACATTGAAAACATCAGGGTGGAGATTAAATCTGATCAGAACAAACACGTCGACTTCACCTTTGGAAAGACCATCGCGAAGCTCCACTTTAGACCCGTTAGAAAGTAAAACCAACAACAATGAGAATGAGTCAACCCATGCACGACCCTCTACGTTTAGTGGGTTATTACGAAAGCCAGGTGGGGGGTTCCCTCCCCGGTTTCACAGGTTCACCTGTGATGTACGGGCGTGGGATAGGCTCCGTGTTTTCCAGGTTGTTTCGTTTTGTATCACCTCTGGTGAAAAGAGGTTTTGCCCTGGTCAAACCTCATCTTAAAACAGCGGCAAAAAATATCGCTTCCGACGTATTCAGTCATGCCGTTGGAAAAATGGGTAGTGGGGTACAAGACGGATCAGGAGGAATAATGGTCCTGGCTAGACAACCCCGAAAGAGACCCCCGGGACGACGTCTCTCAACGAGTGGTAAAAAACGCCGTCATCTGGGGAGAAGAAAATCAGTCGGTAAAAGGTTTTCAAAGAGAAGGACCGTCGTTCCCTCACACGATATATTTTAAAAAAAAAAGAAAAAAGATGGCTCTTTTACATCAAAATTCGGCCGAATGCACGATGGCCGAGCTGGATTTATTTTCAGCTCCTATGACTCAGATGTCTATCGATGATAAATCCTACACAGAAGTCCTACCGCTATCCGCCATCACTGACGGGGGTCCTATTGAATTTTTCATCCCGGGAGAAGGTGAAAAGTACTTGGATCTGAATGACACATTACTTTACCTGCGGGTTAAAATTACCCGCGCCGATGGATCAAATATCCCAAACGACGCCAATGTGGGTCTCATCAATTATCCTCTAAACACCATCTTCAGCCAATGCGACATTATGCTCGGGGAAAGACTGATTTCTCAATCCAGCGCCACACACCCATACAGGGCGATAATTGAAACGCTACTAAACTATTCTGAAGCCACACTCAGAAGTCAATTCTCAGCCGGGTTATTCCACAAAGACACCGGCGGCTCAATAGACTCTATAGAAACAGCGAACGGACCAAACAAAGGACTCAACATCAGAGCCGGTTACACGGCTGAATCTAAAGAGGTTCAGCTACTAGGACCCCTCCACGCAGACATTCTTTTCAGCGAGAGACTCCTTCTCAACTCGGTGGATCTGAGGATCAAACTCACGCGTGCCAGCGACGCCTTTTGTCTCACAGGGGCTGCGGACGGTACTTTCCGTCTGAAAGTGCTGGGTGCCTCTCTCTTCACAAAAAAGGTCACCGTTTCGCCGGCCGTACGATTGGGGCACGCCTCGGCCTTACTCAAAGGAAACGCACTCTACCCTTTGTCACGGGTCAGCGTGAAAACCTACTCTATCCCTGAAAATTCCAGAGTATGCACACAAGAAAATTTGTTTTTGGGCACGATGCCTAAATACATTGTTTTGGGTATGGTAAATCATGAAGCTTTCACAGGAAGAAGAGATCTCTCACCCTTTAATTTCCAGCATTTTAACGCTGAATACATCACCCTCTGTCACGCGGGAAAACAAATTCCCTCCAAAGCTTTCCAACCGCAATTTAACCAGGGGGCTTCGGTCAGAGAGTTTTACAACATGTTTACCGCTACAGGGAGGCATATGAAAGATTTACCTCTGTGCATCAACAGACAAGATTTTGAACGGGGTTATTCGCTGTTTGTGTTCAATCTCAATCCGGGAGAGGACAGCGACGCATTGTCTCGGGTTTCTAATGGCACTTTGAGGTTGGAAATGAGATTCAGAGTACCCTTACCCAACACGGTCACTCTTGTGGTTTACGCATGTTACGATTCTATTTTGGAAATTGATTCCAAACGACAAGTGCTGGTGGATTATTATTGACGACGGAGATGAATAACCATCAACTGGAGAAGCTTCTGCGACGAGTGTTGGGGAATGTTTTCTGTGGTGTATGGGCCTCCGACCAACTCCCCTCACTGACTCGCTCCTTTACCCCACCCTCCTACTTTATCGTCAACACCCACGAAGGACATCGACCGGGGGAGCACTGGTTATCGATGACTCTGGAGGAAGATGGGACCGCCACTTTTTTTGATTCTTATGGATTTTCTCCCGATTTTGATTACTACCCTCGGAGCATCTTGAACTTTTTGGAAAATCGTTCTGACCGTATATTGTACCACAACCTACAGCTTCAACACCCTTTGTCCACAGTGTGCGGTCAACACTGCGTTTATTATCTGCACCATCGATTTTGCGGACTGTCTTTTGAACAAGTTTTGTCTTTATACACAGATGATGTAGTAAAAAATGATCTTGAAGCATATACCCTGGTTAAAAAAATTCAATGTTGTACTAGCACGAATAAGAATAATAGTAGTCGTTGTGGCGTACAAGACGTCTGTTGTTTAGAAACTTTTTTGAACCGTTGAAATGAAAATGCTGTACACACTGCGTTTGATGAATAAAAAAACATTTTATTGAAACAAGAGTTTTGTCATCATTCATTCAAGGTTTAACCAATGTGGGGACAATGTCACTTTTCTACCTCTTCTTTTCCTCTCGGGGGATAGAAATGTTTCTTTTTCCACCCATTCTGATTCAAACTCTCCATCCGCTTTCAGACGTCTGTATTGATCTCGTGCTCTGGGGTTATGAATGGTCGATGTGGGGACATTTAGCTCCGTCAACGCTGTTAAAAATTTTCTCCAACCCTCAGGCGTGCGGGTCTGTGGATTTTTGGACCGTTGCATCAGGTGTTTCAGTAAATCGATCATATGAGATCCCTGCACCGGTGTACCGTTTTGAACAAACTCTCCTTTAGAGGTCCACCCCTTATCATTCTCGGATAATTTTTTCATAATGTACTCGGCGTTGTTACGGTCGCGTCGGGGGAGGATTTTCAGAACTTCGATCATCGTGACATCCTTTGACCCCCCGCCAGTATTCCGAGGTTTATCCTCCGGTTTATCCATCGGTTTATCCTCTGGTTTATCCTCCGGTTTATCCTCAGAGTCATTCCATGGTTCACCCCGCAAATCCTTGTGTAAAGTCAGAGTCATCCTTTTCTCCTCCCGTTGCCCCTGCTTCAACAGGCCGAGATATCTCTGCAGCAGGGTATCGTATATTTTTATTCTTTCATGAGGATTCATTCCGGGTTCGTTTAAGACGGCTCTCATTTTAACATCTAGATCATCCTCCGCCGAGTCTCTGATGGTCGGCTCCGGGCGAGTCAGACGATTTAATTGTTGGGGGGATAGGAGAAACAATTTTTGAGCCTTTTTCATCTTCAACCTTTTCCGCTCAATCCACCGATAAGATTCCCTATAAACGGTACGACGGTGGCCAGTAAGGGTAGAAGAAAACCGCCCGACTGTTTCATCAGAGTCTGGCGTTTGCGTTTCAGTCCAGTCCTTTTATCAGCCAGCAGTCGGATGATTTTCTTTTGTTTTTTAAGCTGAGCAAATTGAGACGGTGATAAGGGCACATTACCCTTCAGAATGTTTAAAGCAATTTCACACAGCGTCTGGATAAAGTCTGGTGAGCCGTGACTCAGAATATCTCGACGTTTTTGTGGTGTGGCATGGTACAGAGCTTTTAACATGGGACCGTTCCTCTTTACACGCTTTGACATTATGTTTTTGGCATGTAGACAACGGGCCACTGGTGCGGAAGCACGCCCGACCTCACTCTGTATTGTTCTGGACAGAAAGGTGTCAGGTCGACCAATAAATAGCCATGAGCATCCAAAGTAGCATCCGCAAAACTTTCCAAGAAAAAACTTTTTTGTGCGGGGAACATTTGCTGTGCCAACACGTTAATCTGCAATCTGTCCCGCGGATTCTTAAACAGTATCATATAATTACAGTTTAAGCTAATGGTGCGTGAAAATTTTCCCTGATGAAAAACATTCTGGGTCAGCATCATAACGCTCATATTTCTATGATGTCTATACTGCGTGAAAATTTTAACCACTTCGGGGTGATTTGAGGCTTGAAAAATAACATCGTCCAAAATCACCAAATGGGTCTGATCGTCCGGAAACAAGTTTTCATCTTCAAAGGAATCAGGCAGTCCTTCAACAAATTTTATTTTTTTATTCATCTTTTTTAATTCAGCATACATGGGTTGGAAAGATGTATAAATCCACACAATGTTGTCGGGTATAGAATTCATGACGTGTTCACAATTTTCCAATACACATTTTACAAAAAAAGTCTTTCCGCAACCACTAGGTCCTACAACCAGGCATGAAAAAGGTGTATGAAATCTGGGATCAAAGTCTACTCGTTCCATTTTTTCCATTTCCTCTCTAATACCCGAAAGGTAAAGTTTTCCCGTCGGGAAAGAGACGTCTTTTGTCATACACCACTCGAAACTTTTTTTCGAAAGACGAGTTATTTAAAAGGAACCCCCTTTTATCACGAACAATTTGGTGATGAGGGGTGTAGATCGCACCTGTTTTGTCTTCCTCCAGATAGCCCTCCACCAAATCTTTAACGCTGTCAAAGTTGACCCTCTCACAACACTCGCGGGTTTGAGTGATTCCTTTGGCACGCAGCACAGTTTTTTTACCCTGCAGGGTATGGTAGGCATAACTCTTTGGACCGGCGGAGACGAATTCGTGAATGCTGTCTCCTCCCAACTCATCCGTCAAATCGCCTAGATAGGACCCCGTCTCCAGAGAAACTTCCCCCTCGTTTACCGTGTAGATTAAACTATCGGTGTCTGTGTAAAGAACTCTCTCTTGCAACCCCTCTAGGTAACCGTACATTTTCAAACGTGCGTAAGCGGTGGTAAAAGCAGCGACAAATACATTATTTGTGTTACCGGGAAGCACCACGCTGTTTTTACTGTATTGCCATTGCACCATAGCAATTTGCTCGTTGAGAAAGGAAAAATATTCAACCTGATATTTTCCTGAAAATACAAAGTCGAAAAATACTTCACTTTTTCTCACCAAGGTGGTCTGAGTTCTATTGCACCTCTCCGCAAACTTTCCCCAAAGGCTGTTTAAACAGAGTTTTGACATTTGTCTCTTGGCAGGGTTGGGTTCGATTTTTTCAGCATCCAGCTGTATTCCCTGATTTTCACGATATTCACGAATGTACTTTTCCCTGCTTTCTGCATCGACGGCTTCTTTGGGATACCCTGAAGCTTCTTGCTTACCCTTTAGGAAAGTTTGAACATAACCCGTAAAAACGGTTTCGCTCCGTTCTTCAAAGTGCCACACCTCCGTAATCTTACCGACTCTGTATCCCAACTGTAAAGCTTTGTTGAATTCGAGCGTGACCCAGACTCCCGTCAATGCCCTTCCTTCCTCATCATGTTCGCAGGGTTCCTGCTGGTTATTGTTTTCTGCGCATGTGCGGCAAAGTGTAAACACTAGTTTACCCTTGACCGTTCTGTAGGGTAGCACAGGGAAATAGAGACCTCGAGGAGGGTGAACAACGGCTCTGACCAGACCGAAATAGTTTCCAACATCGTCAAAATCCGTGTGGATGATGACAGGATGACCCAGGGGGTAAGGAAATGCGCTGTTGACGTACGGGTAGAGAGAGGTGACATCCTCATACAATACACGCTGGTTCTCACCCGCCGTGTGCCTCAAGCAAAAGGCGCTTGTCCTACCTCCATAAAGAGCGTCTCGAGGCATGAGAGGTGCGGGGTAATTGCGTGTTTTGAGAAAGTCTATTACCCTAGGGTTTGATTTTTTCATTTCATTCCACTCGTGCTCTCTGATGACGATGATGTTGACCTTGTGGTCACGCTTTAACGCTTTCATTTTTTTCTCGGTAGCCTTGTGCAACTCCTCGAACGGTGTGTTTGTCAAAGGGCATACAGCACCGGGTTCGAAACACGTCGGGCATCCGTGATAAAAACACCCCTGAAATTCCCAGACGAATGGTTTGCCACCGATTATAGCAAACCCATCCACAAAGTATGCCCCCATCTGTTTTTCGCCTTTGTTTAAAGCATGCTGAATGAAAATACCACGACGATGCGACTCCCATTCTAACCATTGGATGCTGGTGTGTGAGTATTTTTTACACAACCCTCGGTAGTTATCCGGGGAAGGTATGGCTAGAGAACGCGGCTCGAGGAAATTAGTCACAAACACCTTCATGCAGGCCGAGGCTATGGTGATACGGGAGAAGGGGTCAACACCCGTCTCGCTCGTAAACTCGGCTCTAAATTTGATGCAACCCTCACGAAGAACATTGACGTCGTTTTTACAGTAGTGTACCGCTTGTTTTTGAAAATCAAAGACCTCGCTTTTCTCATTTTGATACCACGTCTCAAACTTGGTGCGTTCAACAGGTGTCATGCGTTCTACACCGTAATTGCTGATTGCGGGGTATTTTCCGACATAATTTAAATGTTCCTCCGAACTAAATTTGTGAGGAAAATACCCCTTGGACCAGCAATCACCGAGTCCTAACGCTTTTGGCATAGCGCTAAGCGGCATGGTAAGGAAGGAAAGCGAGTCAATGTATTTTTGCAAAAAATCAGGGTCTTTAAAACAGAGAACTTTACTCCCCTGCATGATAATTAAGGGTGCTATACCCAGCCGTACCATGCCTCTCAGAATCAAGTAACCGTCAAATCCTCTCGAATTGTGGGCTATAAATGTAGATTTAAGATAACGAGGTTTCCTGAAATGATTGAGGAAAACTGTAACACAATCCAGTCCAAAAGCACACCACTCTTCTCCTTGCAGCGTCTTGGTACAGACTAGAAAGGGAATGTGAGTGTGATTGTCATCGACAAACGTCTCAAAATCATAGAATATGATATTATCATTGTGGTTTACTTCACGTGGTTGGGGTTGTATATAGCAAAGATGTCGTGTTTCAGGTGTCTCTGAGTCACTGCGAGGTAGCTCTTCTTTACATATTTGACATTTTAACTTAGGGCACGTGTGTTTAGCGATACCTGTAGCCACAGGTACATCGTAAAATAGGTTGCATTTAAGGCATTTCTTTCGCCGATCGCAGTTGCTGACGAGTTTTTCCATAACCCGGTGTTTTACCCTGTGTCTGAGGAGACATGCAGGAGAACGACACCACATGTTGCAATCCCTGCAAAGCACAGTTTTCCCCTCTATTTTTACACACCCGTTTTGTGTACAGACCAAGCAATAGCCGTCGCATTTGTGTCTGTCGGGTTTGTCGTACCCTTGGTAACAGTAGTGACAAACGTGCGGTTTTGACAAAAAACCTTTAATGTTAATGATACCGCTGTAATGATTCTGAGATAAATACAGATACAACGGATTTTCTGATTTGGGGTAATCCGTCTCGAACCGTGAGAGGGGTCGTTGGCCCTCTTCTCTGTACAGTATGACAATTTTACGACGTACCACTTTTTCAAATTCACGAATATGACTGAAAGTGACGGAAGTCTGTTCGTCTAAGCCCGCTTTTCTCTGTATTTTTTCAGCCTCCGCCACAGCCTGGCTATCTGTAAATTCAGGATGTAACAGACTTGCTAGGCTAATGGCAAAACATAGTTGATTATTCGAGTTTAATGGATTGTAAAGATAACGAGCTTTTTTTCTGCGGATTTCATGTTCCAAAAGGGTTTCGATTTTTCTTCTTACACCACCTCGAGGGTTATGTATCACCTGGACCATCACCTGTATTTCTTCATCGTTCAATATTTCAACGTTTGATTGTACCAACAGATCTAACACATCTTGAAAAGCATTCATCACAGCCCCGGCATCGTTTCGAAATGTAAATGAAGTGTGTTGATTTGCACTTTCACCGGATAACTCCAATTGAATGATATCGCCGGGTCTAGCTTCCTTAGTTACCATCTGTGTCAGCTTTTTAAGGCTCCCCAAGACTCCGCGGTAAAATGTGGCGTAATCTGTTACATCGTTGTTTTGAGGAAAAGTTAAAACGCTGGATAGTTGTATATTGTTGAATGTTTCCCTCCTCAAGACATTTACCCCATCACCCCTCTGGGTCTCATTTGAAATTGATTGGTCAGCCGTTGACGGTTGGTTCTGCATGACCCCCACCACCTCCGAAAAATCCAAACATTCCCCCGAGGGTGTCGCCCCTCCCAACACATCGTGATGCTGTGTAGAGGCTTGTGTGTTTGTGTTTGAATTTAACACATTAATATCATCTTGCAAAGACGGATCATTGTTTGGTTCCCATTCTATCTGGTTGTTTGGATCTAAATGATGATTACAAACGTCTTCATCTTCTTCAATAACTACATCTAATTCAGATGGAACTACACCCATTATATTTCTCTAAAGAAAAAAAAGAAAAAATAATTCGAATGGAACAGATATAACAAACCAGTATGTATCAAATCATGTCTGCCATCTTCATGAGAGTGCGAGCCAGTATACGATAGTACTGTTTCAGCCTTCTTCTGTTTCTATCATGTTTGTCGAGCTGGCGGGCGCATCTACGCTTCCTCCTGCGTTTGTTGCCTGTGGAAAAAAAAAAAAAAAAAAAAAAAAAAATAATTAATATATACCGGCTTTAACCACATGTGGCGCTGTCATCTCCACTCATGCAAGCATAGCCGGAAACAACCGCCCACCTCCGGAATCAGTCCCCGCCCATTCCCCTTAGGCGCGAAATTCATTTGAGCGAAAGACATTGGAATGAGAGGAGCTCTTTAAAGCTCCTGAGAATCTTAAAAAGCTTACAGAAAACGAGAAAAACTTACAGCGGGTGCCTGTTGGACATTCACCGTCGTTTTCGATGATTTCCCCACGGAGCAAGGATTCGATGTCTGGAGTCTTTGGCGCAATCAAGCCTTCTCCTCTGCCTGGAATGGCCGTTGACGGACCCTCCAGCGTTAAGGGAGACCAGTGAGCAAGAGATGTAAACGGAAAATCTGTAAGTAAATATATGTATATATGTATCGTATACCGCATGTTTTTTTTCTTGTAAAAATGAGAATTATTTGACTCACCAGACTGCGATTGGGTTAAAGGGATCGCGTTGGTCTCTTCCGGCGAATCCTCTATAAAACAAAATAATGAATACACACAATATTAAATAATTCGAAGGTTTAAACACACCTCGATAATCATCTTCCAACTTTGTAAGATCGATCAAACAAAGTTCTTCGTCTTTCACTTCGTCGTCATCGGCTGTTAAAAAAAAAAAAGGTATTACATCGTCGTACACGTGCAATGCTTTTAACGTTTAAATGCTTAAACGGAGTTAAACCATTGTCTAATAATGTGGTAAAAACGGAGGTAATGAAATGAATACAGTAAAAAAAAATAAAAATCGGTACTTACACAAAAGGATTGGAGACTCTGTTAGGAGATCCCTTGGTGGTGGGTGAATTTCAACTCGATGTTCGACTGTTTTTAGTTCGAATAAATACTTATTATAGTAACATTAAACAGACGTGTTACAAGGAATGAAAAAAAAAAAAAAAGAAATTACCTTTCATTTTGCAAATCGCGGTTACACTGTGTTCTGCTCTAGTTCTCCATCTGTTTAAATATGTTTTCGTGAGGTATGGAAGTTGTTTCAGACGGTCGTAAACATTTAAACGGTCAAATGGGTGGCCAGTTTCTATTCATACGAAATTCTCAAGCTCCCATAAAAACTGAACCCTCCTTTGTACCCCAAACTGACCTGTTGATTCAAACGGTCATAAACATTTAAACTGTCAGATGGGAAGTCAGTAAAAACTGAACCCTCCTTTTGTCCCCCAAACTGACCTGTTGTTTCAAACGACCGTAAAGACCAGTTGCTACGTGACACTGTGTTCTGCGATAGTTTTTTCCATCTGTTTAAATATGTTTTCGTGAGGTACGGAAGTTGTTTCAGTGCGTACGAATGTGTGTGTGTGTGTGTGTGTGTGTGTGTGTGTGTGTGTGTGTGTGTGTGTGTGTGTGTGTGTGCGTGTGTGCGTGTGTGCGTGTGTGCGTGCGTGCGTGCGTGCGTGCGTGCGTGCGTGCGTGCGTGCGTGCGTGCGTGCGTGTGTGTGTGTGTGTGTGTGTGTGTGTGTGTGCGTGTGTGTGCGTGTGTGTGCGTGTCCACCAAAAACTTCCCAATCCACGATAGATAACGATGAAAATATCGAGAAAGGGCTTCCGTCTCTTCTTTCTTTTAGCTGAAATAAGCAGATATCCCCCATTTCGTATCTGAATACAAATCCAAAAGATCCCTCCGCTTCCAAATCCCATTTCTCACGCAAAGATTCGGTCGGCGGCATCTGAATACGATTTAGAAACACTCGACTTTTTTGCGGAGCGTCAATGTAAGTTTTATTATTTTTATAAATCGAAACAGGCGTTTCACTAATCATGACCGAATCGAACAAAGTCTTTACGCTAACGTATAAAGCTCCAAATAATGACTAAGCCTTACACTGCCCTTTTGTACCCCTCGTGTGTGTGTGTGTGTGTGTGTGTGTGTGTGTGTGTGTGTGTGTGTGTGTGTGTGTGTGTGTGTGTGTGTGTGTGTGAAGTGCGTGCGTGTCCACATCTCCACACGTAACATTCCCAGCCATCAATACATCGAAATCTGGAAGTTGTTTCAAACGATCGTAAACATTTAAACTATCAAATATATGGTCACATGCTGCTCAGATGACATTGCTTTCTTAAAAAAACTGAACCCTCCTCTGTTCCCTGTCAGGTCTTAACTCCACCCTCTTCCTGGTTTAACCACTCCCACCGCAGGTCTTAACTCTGCCCTCTTTCTGTTTAAAACTCCACCCTCTTCCTGGTTTAACCACTCCCACCGCAGGTCTTAACTCCACCCTCTTCCGGGTAAGCCACACCCACTTGACCTTGATATTTGAACCTGACATTTGAACCTGACCTTTAACCTTGACCTTTAACCTTGACCCCCTCATAAATCATTAACCTTTGAACTTGACCCCTCATAAATCATTGACCTTTGACCTTGAGGGTCATAAATCATTGTTTTATGGGGGGTCATAAATCACTTTTGACTAAAGGTAGGGACTTAACTTCTCTTATATTGAATCGATTCTGTCCTTTTCCCTGATGTCATGGTTTGGTAGTTTGTCCTCAAGAAACAAGTCTAAACTAAATCAAAATGCCGCAACTCAACCTATCTGGCATCTATGCCACGCAGCTCCAAAGCAGGGCAAGCTCTATCATTCACCACTGCACCCATCATCCTTTACGCAGTGAATTCCAGCTCCTTCGTCCTGGTCGGCGGTTCATTGTTCCTCTTTGTTGGACTAAACGATATAAGAATACCTGCTGCCATCACACGTTTAAATAAGGCAATCACATTGTGATTTAGTTTATTTATTATGCCATAGCACTTTAATCACAATGATGTTATTGGTTTATTAGGTATTATATTTTATTGTTTTACAGTGTGCCTGTATACTGGTGATTGTTTGTGGATTTTCAAAATGTTTTTATGTTTTATATGATTTGTGTTTACTTGCTTCATTCTTTCTTAACGCTGAATTACAAATGTCTGCACAACTATTTTGCCTCCGGGTACCATTAAAGAAACCTTGAACCTTGAAGTCTGGTTATGAAAATATTAGATTGATAATTAATTATTCCTATTTTGTGGAAATGTGTTTATCACAGTCATGGCCGTGATAAGCAAGGGAAAACTAGATAGATAAGGTAGATTTTGCATGTTTGACATAATCTAAACCAGGAGTGTCCAAAGTACGTCCTGGGATAAAAGAGCAAACAGGTGAGAAATGAGAGAAATTTGCAATGTTGACTCCAATAAGACAAAGCTGTCATGCTGGCTGTTTTTTTTATTAACAAAAAAAATGAATCAAAATCAATGTTGTTATGAACTATTGACTTATTCAAGGACTCAAATTACTTCACATCAAATATTCCACTCGGAAATATTTTTTTGTGGAAAATAATGCATATTTTGTGTGTTTGCCATCAAGAATAAAGTTTTTTTGTGGCAAAAAGGCCATTAAACAAACAAAAAATAAAAAATAAAATAAATAAAATTATAATCGCCAAATATATATGAAGTTGATCAAGCGCATTTAAGTGTTGAAAGACGAAAAAAACTTATGAAATGTTTTTAATACTTCTATGACTGGGGCCCTTTTGGATCCCTGAGAATTTTTGTGGGATTTGTTTTTGTTCACAGTCATTGCTTAAAAAATAATTTAAATAATAATTAATAGAAATCAATGAGTGGCCTATTTAGTTTTCCAATTAATACAATGTTTCTACTTTGAAAATGTTTTGGGGAGAGGGGGGAAATGTTGCATATTTTGTGTTTTTGCCAAAAACAACAGGATTGTTTTTCTGTTTATTGTTTGTTGTAAAAAAAAAAAAAAGGTAAAAAACATTTAAAAAAATACAACTTTATATCAACAGATAGATCTAAAAGTTGATCTGAAGTTCTGAGTGTTAAAAACATATAAGCATATATCAAAAATGTTTTTGTTATATGCTTATTTTCATGATTTTTCTGACTGAGACCCTTCAGGACCAAACTTGAGGGAAGCTGTAAAAGTCAGAAACAATCTATACATTGTATTGGTTTTTAAAATGTAATCAAATATATATATACATGTATGAATGAATGAATGGTTTATTTTGAGCCGTGCAAACAAAACAAAAGAAAGACATAAAATACAAAAGAAATATATATATACATTATTTTTACACCTACATTGAAAACATTACATGTGACTAGTCTTTTGTAGATGTCAAGATTGGCTCAAAAGGGAGTGGGAAGAAGTAAACTTATTAGGTCCCACCCCTATACATATACAATATATATATACAATATATAATACAATATTATATATAATATAATTCAATTCAGTGGTTGCTGCGTAGATGATATATATTATCTATATATAATACATTTACATTCACACACACTTACATATATACATATGTACACACACATATATACACAACACGCACATTTATACAATTTATATATATATATATATACATATATATATATACATACATACAATACATACATATACACACATAATCACATACATACACATACATACACACATGTATATACCCAAAATACACACATATCCATCACACACACACACACACACACACACACGCACACGCACACACACACACACACACACCTAAATAAATACTATATATATATATATATATAATAGTATATATAATATACATTTTTGTCTAAACATTATTAACAGTTTTTGGTGCCTATGGGAACAAGCTTTCTTTTTGACTGTGATATTAGTGGTTAATAGTGGATCTGTGGCTGTGGAGCTACTGCCCCTGATCAACAGGACCTGAGGACCACTCTTGCTATGTGTCCTATGCTGTGCATTAAAGGAGACGAGGGGAGCCCCCTGCCAGAGGAGTTATCCACGAACATAAGATCCCCCACTCGCCCGCCCTGTACTCCAGATAGTGTACTTATTATGTGTCCTATGCTGTGCATTAAAAGAGACGAGGGGAGCCCCCTGTCAGAGGAGCTATCCATGAACATAAGATCCCCCACTCGCCTGCCCTGTACTCCAGATAGTGTACCCAAATCCCTTTTATACATATATATATATATATATATATATATATATATATATATATATATATATATATATATATATATATATATATATATATATATATATATATGTAAATGGCCCCCCTGCATGCTATGATTTTTGAGCGTACGGCCCTCAGTTCCAAAAGTTTGGACACTCAGATCCAAACCATTACTGTTACCACTGACAACTAAACGATTCCCAGTCTTTTAAATAATATCAAGTTAAATAATAATAATTAAATATAATGGATTTTTTTTTAGAATAACAAATTCATATAATAAAAAAATATATAAAGTGATTAAAGTTAAGTTATGGCACATTCCACTTATCCTACAATACCCACAGTGCACTGGGACGACGCGAGGCCGCGCCTTCTGTGGGCGGGGCGTGCTCCGGTTGGTAACGGAGAGAAGACGCCAAAGCACACAAACTCTATGGTCTTCTTGACTCTTTGAGAAGCGCCCGTTTCTAAATGGCTACGACACCTGACGACCAGTGGGAACCGGCGCTCCACGGATGCCTCCACAACAGTAACAACAACAACAATAACAACAACAACAAAGACAACGAGGCGGGAGAGAGCTCCGCCACAGCGGCCAGCGCGCCCGAACCTGGCGGGAAGACATCGCCTAGTGTCGGAAATGGCTCGGTCATCAACCCTGCAGGAGGGAGTAATGGAAAGTGGGTCCGGTTGAACGTTGGCGGCACCGTTTTCCTCACTACGAGGCAGACGCTCCTCAAAGAACAAACTTCGTTCCTGTACCGACTGTGCCAGCAGCAGGACCTACACTCTGACACGGTGAGTCCTGATAGTACACCCCGGTCCATACATCCTAGTGTACATGGTAGCAGGAAATGAGCCTGTATTCCATTATATACTCTATTCCATTCATTCACACACTCATCATAGCGCCCTCCTTTTGAGTTTACATCCTTCCATCCATTTTTTCTACCGCTTGTCCTTTTTGGGGTTGCGCAGGGTGCTGGAGCCGATCCAAACCTACACGTACAATTTAACAATTAGTAAATTCACAAACAAGTCTCAGCAAAACAAAATCGCTTATCTAGTTCGTACATGTGCAAAAGACCAAAACAAAAGCAAAAACTACTATTGGCTGTCATACAAATCCTTTGGCTTTTTTCCTCCTGCGCCCAATAACTTTTAAATATATACAATATATTTGGACAACACGACAAAACACACAGATATGTGTAAAGAAAAACATACAAGAGAACGGAAAAAATATTGATTAATCGCACGATGATTGATACCAACACACTTTGAAGACTTAGAAATAAGTATGTGTGTAAAGACTTCAAAGTAAGTATGTGTGGTAACAAATGTAAAATTATTGATTTACATGAAACTGGTTTTATCTGACGGGTCTTGTAAGGGCAATTCCAGTGATGTACGTATCATTTTCCTGTGATAAGTATTAGCAAAGTTATGGAGTTTTAAAACGAGTGAAAATACACTAATTTATGGTCAAATTCTTCAATACAATGTCAAAATTAGGACTGGGCGATACAGCAAAAAAAAATGATCACAATAGATTTTTTTCCTATTCGATCTCGTTTTTTTTTTATATAAAGTGGGATTGTCCGAGCAGGATTATACTGGGTATAAGTATAATGCAAGTATCTTTTAACAGACATTTTCGTCATTTTTGATCAAGGTAATATATGCTAACATCTGACAACTGTCATTTTGTTTGTATTATTTCGTTTACTAGAGGTGCAACTGTACAGGTAACCCACGCTACGTTATGTACCTCGGTTTTTGCAGACTAAATTTGTTTTTCAAATGTTTTTCCTTTCGATGTTGCTGTAAACAAGTGGTGTACTCAATACTATAAGACTTTTTTAAGTTAACATTTAGTAAACAACACTTTCAAATGGTAAATTATGTGTTCTCTTTAATCACTTGTATTATATTAGAGCCTCTTACCAATGGTTTGGCAAAGGGCAAGCGATCACCCAGATTTTGGAGTTTTTTAAAACGCAAAATTCTTTACCTTATGTTTAATCAAAGTACATTAAGTGCAGTTTGAATTTCTAGGTACTGTAGAACAGGGGCAATCGCTAGGGATGATGTTCGAAAACTGGTTCTCCCGATGCTTCAATGACAAAAAGAACCGATTCCGTAAATTCAAATCCCTTTTTGAGAACAGATTCCCATTTTCGAAGCCACTATACCGTATTTTCGCGACCATAGGGCACACCGTATTAAAAGGCGCTGTGTCAGTTACGGGTTCTATTTCTGTATTTAGCGCATAAGTAAGGCGCAGCATATTTTTGGGCGCAGGCATGGTTAAACAAACGCTAGCTTAAAACATACGCCAGTATGCATGTTTTAAAAAGGCAGCAGGAGCAAAGCTGAGTTCGGTTGTACTTTATTCAAGTATTTATGAATGTACTCACATTATTTTTTGATCAAACCTCGTCAACAAATCCATCAAACTCCATCAAACAGCAGAGCAATTTCTCCATAAAACTTGCCAGATTCCCTCTCGTCATTTTCAAAGTCAGTCTCGTTGTCGTGGAGCTCCTCTGAAAAAATGCCGGCTTTCGCGAAAGCACGACCAACAGTGCAAGCAGAAACATTAGCTCAATCATCCACGATCCATTCACAAATTGTGGCATAACTCGCCCGACGGGGCCTCCTAGTTTTCGTGAAGCTGTGTTCGTCTGTCATCCATCGCTTCCATGACGCTCGCAACTTCACTTTGAACGTCCTGTTTATACCCATGTCCAGCGGTTGGAGTTCCTTCGTCAAGGCTCCATTGTAAGCAGACTGTTGATCGCATTTATTTAATTGGAATTTTTAAAGTACATATAATAACATACATCGGCATGTCTCTCATAATGAATGTGAACAATAGGCGCGTGTGTGTGTGGCTCAGCATCCTTTTGTGGTGTGACTGTAGCTGGAGTCAGATGGAAGAACACGTGCCTTCTCTTCTGCAGGAGGGGTGCACATTCACCATGGCTGTACAGAAGCATCTTATGAGCACAGCGAGTGCACTGCAGAGAGCTCCTGGTAGTCACATGTAGCATTAGAGAGACTACAAGAATTATCTGAATGAGGCTGATTTATATGCTGCTTTTGCCTTTGATATGTTGATACTATAAGTATGGGTGTAATAGTAAGAGATGATGGTATGGCTCATTGTCTATTGGTGGTGATAGTTGGCTCTCCTTCAAAATGATAAGGTTAAAACATTGCTCAGATAAATGATTAAAAAACGCCCCAATGAGGCAAGATTACGCATACTGTGCTATAGGCGGGTTAGGGTGAACAACTTAAGCGCTTCTAGCTAGCTCGCAGGTGGTCGTAAACTTCCTCTGTGTAAACAAACATGGCGTCGATTTTGCGTAACTTATTCACACATTCAGATTAAGACATCCTGTGTGCAACCTGCACCAAATGCCCTGCAAACATTCTGAAAGGAGAAAAAGGCAGCAACAAAAAAAGATTGGGGTTGTTCCTACAGCTGCTGTGTCCGACGAGTGCAAAAAGCTCGCTTCAGGCAACCTAGGGGCCAAAGCGATCTGCCATGGAAATTATAGCGTTGGACAAGCTCCAAACCACTCCGAGCCACGGTTTGTACTTTGGTTTGTATTCATCTATATTTTGTTTGTATGTTTGCCAGAAAAATACAACATGAACGCCACACTCCTGCATACACTGATAACGTCAGCTTCACAGATGCCATGTCTGCTGTGCAGATGGTTGTGTTGTAGTAATGTCATGTATCGCGACTAGGGATGTCCTGATCCAGGTTTTTGCACTTCCGATCCGATACCGATATTGTTTTTGCACTTCCGATCCGATACCGATACTGGCCTCTCCGAGCATGTATTAAAGTTTGAAGTTATTTAGCCTACTTAGTTGTCGGATTCATGCTGAAAAGGATTTTAGTACTTTTGATAACAACTAGCCAGCTGAATTAGGTGAGTTTGAATAATACACAATAGTTGGTATTCAAAGATAAGCACAAAATATCAAAAATTATACATGACAAACAGAAATGGCATCATTAAACAGTAAAAAAGTGAACAGTATAAAGTGCAAATAATGCTGTAAACATTATTTAAAAAACCAAAACACACAAGTGGGATAAAATGTCTATAACTCAGCATCAATACTTGCTCTTGAACAAGTGTAAACTTAAAAAAAAAAATTCTACACACTCCCTTCAATTGTTTGCCCCAGTCAGGGGGGGCAAACAATTGAAGTCCAAGCATAATGGGGAGATTCTTTCTAACAAAGACGAGCACTTCAAGATGCTCAGGTGTCAGCCTGCTCCTGTGTTCATCTATGATGAGTGCTAAAAAGCCTCTAACTCGCAAGAGTCATTAAAATATCTTACAACTTTACCACCACGCTTGACTTTATTGTGGCATGTTTTGCACTCCACCTCTTCATCTTTTTCGTTTTGTAGGGTAAAATAATCCCAGACAGCTGACATTTTTACCGTAACTTTTAATTCACACGGCCGTCAGAACGGTTAGAACACACACCTTTGGATGTTTTGAAGGTGTGCTGGAAAATGCGGAACGGAGTTTAGGGAGCAGCAGAAGAGTGGAATGTATTATTTAAATCGGTGCGTTGGAAAACACGGACCGGAGTTTTTTTTAAAAAACTGGATCTGGATCGGCATTTTCCCATGCCTTGCCGATACGCATTTTTTGGCAAATATCGGCGGCCGATCTGATCCAAATATCGGATCGGGACAACCCTAATCACGACACATGGCAGTTTCAAATGTCACAGGGTTAATGACAACTGCCTAATGTGTGACTTGCTATTTTTGTCCTTAGTTGATAGGCGAAACCTCTAGGGTTGCGCAATATAGACTATATACGTTTGGCCCACGATAGAACTTTTAATTCTATCACTATAGCGTGATAATGCATGTTGATTGCCCATTCTAGCTATATGCCAAAAATTTGACAGTGACAAGCGATCGTAGGCGTCCTCAACGCAATGTAGCATTCTTGCTAGCGGGTAATGTCCCTCCACAGCGAAAGCCACTTCTAAGACAGTAATCATTGTCTTAATGGTGAAAAATAAACTGTTTTTTTACAGTTATCATCCCAGGAGGACGAAGAATAGCTAAACCTGCTACACTAGTCACCGTAGGAAGATACGCTAACGACAAGCTAGAGCTGTTGATTCCTAACAAAAGTAGATTGACACAAATATCGACGGTAACGATAACGTACGATATCAGGACGATATCACAGTGACCAATGTCGCCCCCTGTAACTACTTGGTATTGAGTCCATGCTCAAATTTCTAGTATTGCCCAAAACTAATATTAAGTATCCAAACAACAGAAGAATAATTGCTTATTACATTTCAACAGAAGTGTAGATAGAATCATGTCACAACAGAAAGTAATCAGCTAGTTGCAATAAATTAACAAGTGGAATAGCAATGGATTTGAGAAAAAAAATACAACCGGAAATGATGTAATATGTAATTGCATATGGCAGAATCTAAATTAGGAGGCTTTATAACCATTTTTGAAAAGGTTATATTAGCATTTACATAGCAAATATTATATAGCGATACATTTCGTTATCACAGTAAGCTGCAATATATATCGCAAAATAAATTTTAGGATAGGGCTGGGCGATATTGCCTTTTTTTAATATCTCAATATTTTTAGGCCATATGTATCTCGATATTTTGCCTTAGCCTTGAATGAACACTTGTTACATATAATCACACCAGTATTATGATTCTGTGTCTACATTAAAACATTCTTGTTCATACTGCATTAATTTATGCTAATTTTAAACTTTCATGCCGAAAAGAAAATCACAACTAAGTAAATTAACCAAAACTGTATTTATTAAACAGTTATTAAGCAGTGGCACACACGTTCATGTCATTTCCAAAACAGAAAGTGCAAGATTTTCAGCGACATTTTAAAACAAGCTATTAGTGCACTTTCGTGCATAATGTCACTAAGATGACATATCAAAACACTGCTAAATTAAAGTGCACTTTTTGTACAGAACGCCATTACATTAGTTTAAAACAAATACATTTCACTTTTTTGCATGATTTTGTTGGTGTGTGGCATCGAATGGAGATGTTGACATGTTGTCATTCTCCAGCAGCTGACTTTTCAAATGATGCTACATATTAGCATTAATGCTACTTTTTGTAGTAACGCTTTAGAACTAAGAACTACACTGGACAAATTATGGTTGTCTGTTCGACATATTCCCACTTGAAGCCAAACCACGGCCAGACGATGGACCCCGTGCTGTTTTTCTTGGGAATTAATTCTTCCTTCATTTGTTACCAGATTAGCACCTGCTTTCTGTCGTATTACCACTCGCACGGGTCCGCTAGCATCACAGCTTTTTTTTCGCACGGAGACAAACCCGCAATATATCGAGTATATCGATGTATCCCCCAGCCCTGTTTCAGGACATATCGCCCTTCCCTCGAGACATCTGTTTGATTTGTGGTGTTCATTTGTTTCAGGTGGATGATAGGGGCGCAACAATAATAAAAATGTGCCCTCACTAGTAGTCGGTGGCATCCTCACTCTTGTTTTTCAAGAGAGAAACGAACATGAATGAGTCAGTGTGACCAGCAACAACATCGCAGGTGAAAACATAAGATAAAATAATCGATTAGTCAACTATAAAAATAATCATTAGTTGCAGCCCATTGATTGATGATGATGATAAAATAGTGCAGCCAGGTGCCCTTTTGAGCAAAGGGAACTATTTTAAAAAATACGGCAATAATAAAATAACTTCTCTTAAGAATACTTAGATATGAGGAGGGTAACTTTTTGATTCAGTGGGATTTGCAAAAAACATGTTCAGCCTATTGAAGAACAACACAAATGACTGCTATCGCTCTGTGCTTAATGTGCCTTTTTGTACAACATTTTAACCTCTCCAAATGAGCAGATGTTCTTTTCTGCTGACCAAGAGTGGAAAAAAAACAACTAAATTAAATTAAAGTACTATTTGCTTAACAGCAGCAATGGCTGTCTCCACGCCACACTGGCGAGAGAATATTCCTATGTGACCTTCAGTTGGGACCTGTTAGGTGTTCCCCAACTCCCCCTGTAGACACACACACATTGTTTCTCAGCCCAACGCGAGATCGAGCGCACACACTTATTCTCATCTTCATTTCCACTTTCTGTGTCCTTGTCATTGACAGTATCAGCAGGGGTGACTCATTTTCTTCTCACCCGCCTCTCATTTTGCTCTCAATAGCGCAGTGTTGAATCTTGAAGAAATTGCAGCTCTACGTGATTTTAGACTATGGCTCACTAATACTCGCTGTCATCCTCTATACAACAGAAGGTAGTGTATAGATATCGATATCTCTGTAGTACTAGATGAAAAGTATGTCAAAATGCTAATATTCTCTTATTAGTCATTTGCTTATTCTTTGAAATCATATTGCATGCAGTGTGTGCTACGTATATGCATTCTTTCCTCATCAGTGACATAAGCATGGGGCGGCGTGCCTCGGTTGCTAGAGCAGCCGCCGCGCCTGCAACCTGAGGGTTCCAGGTTTGATCCCCGTTTCCGCTATCCTAGTCACTGCCGTTGTGTACTTGGGCAAGATACTTTACCCACCTACACACAGTGCCGCCCACACTGGTTTAAATGCAAATTAGATAGTGGGTTTCACTATGTAAAGCACTTTGAGTCACAAGAGAAAAGTGCTATGTAAATATGATTCACTTCATTTCACAGGGAGCCAATTTCAAGACGGACACATCAATTTCATGCAGAGTGGCAGCATTTCCGCATGAATATGGCGCTGCAGTCCAGTAGCCCAAAGGAAAAACATAGTTTAATTATATATTCACCATGATGTTGCTTGCAAATTGTGGGTTTAGTCACTTGAATAATATAACAGTGGACAAAATTAGTGCCTATTTGTTTCCATTCAGCAGGTTTATCATCGAAATCCTTAATAATGTCTAGCAACTTAATTTATGTGTTTGTTTATTAGTATAAGCCACTAAAACATAACTGCACGCTAATACGACAACCTCTATTGTGTTCCATGTCATGCAAAAATAGCTCAGATTAGATGTTTTTTAAATTACTCTACGCCATTTGGCCGCTAAATAACATTTTATTTCCACAATGTGTCAAAGTTTGGGCCAGTTTACTGGCTATTCTCTTTTTGATGTGCATGCAAATTGTAGCTTTTACACCACAACGGAAAGCCCCAAAAAAGCAGTGACCTTGCATGTTTTTGATGACAATATGGTATTCTCACTCTAGGATCCAAAAAACAAATGAAAAAGGAACAGTACTCTACGTGAAAACACATTTACCGACTGTCAAAAACCTGCCAAAGTGGCAGGTGGTGCTACCTGTAGCCAGGAAGAAAGTTTAATTGGAATACATTTTGAATACCTATAGTTGACGACAAAATAAAAAAAACACACCAAAAAAAGCTGCTGTAATGTCACACAAAGAAGACCCACCAGAATAAAATGTTTTGTCTTTGCGTAAATGTAGAATGATGATGAAAAGTTTTGTCACCCAAAGCACTTTGTTTATAGACAAAACACCAACCAAAAATGAAAAAAAATTAAGAAAGTATATTCAGACCAACTTTAGGCTAGGTACAATGAGAAACAGCGGTAAACTTCCACCACACAGTTATTAGTATAAGTTATAATTTTGATTATCGTAAAACTGATCAATGACTTCCCTTTGAAAAACTCAGACATATTTCTCATTTCCTAAATAAGCAGCTTGCATGCTGATCGTTAGCTAGCTTAAATGCTCACATAAATACAAGACACAAAACATACTTGACCGATAAAACTGATTCTGATTAACGTCTTTCCCTATCATAAACACCATACCCCGAACAAAACTTAGGTAAACACATTGCTGTAACCGGGACCAAGCTTTCGAATTGTGCGCATTGAGTGTTCTCCTCGGTCAGAGTGGTAAATATTAACATCCATACATGGACACATTTACAACAGGAAGTGAACCCACGTGACCGAAATGAAGCACAACGCCCGTTTTGCCTTCATCTTTGAAAAACACTCTAAAACTTTTACTAAAACGGAAGGAGATAAACATACTTATACTCTCAAATAACAATAATATGGCTCTTAAGGAGTATAGTTTTTTCTGCAAAGTAAAGTATTTTGTCTGTGTGTTTATTTTCTAAATAAAGCTTGATTAAAAGATTTCATTGTGTTGAATAGTTTTTGACTACATTCACCAGTACCGTGATAATAATAACAACCTCTAACTAACTATGATATGTTATGAAGGTTCACATTATTACATTCCTAGTTTGGGCATACACATCTATTTATTGATGGTTAAGAATTCTGGTCAGTAGTATGTAGTGATTGATGCTTAACCATATCACAATGTAATTAAGACCAAATTAAGTTCAGTATATGGCTGCAACCAAAAGAGGTGATTTTAATTCAATTTCAACCAGTTTGTGGTCAAAGGAAATATGGTAAATCAAGTACATCAAGATCTTTTGATAACCTAATAGAGTGGTACTTTGGTTTGTGTACACCCCCCTTGTTGGTTTGGACATAAAAATTGCACAAAATGTGTCCCGGTTATGCCCTCTTGGTTATCGTAAAGCCAAACATTGCACAAAACATATTACTTGGTGTATCATTTCAGGGAATTGATTGCCCAAACAAAGAATCCAAAGTGTTGGTGACCTAGTGAAGCATTTGACTAGCCCTACTATTTTAGTTGTTTCTGGGCACAGGGGATCCAGGTCATAATGCGTTCGTACGTGTACAGTATATCTTTTGTCTATAATGGTGGTGTGTTGTGGTTGGATGAATGGTGAATGTGCAGTCGGGCTGGACGATTATGTGATCGTGATCGTTGATCGCAGATAATTTGACTTCGATCATGATGATCATCTGTTAGCATATTTCCTCGTTTAAACATGGCGGAAATGTTTAGTAAACAGTAGGGAAGCAACAAAGATTGGTATAATCCTGTACGGAACAATCCACCTTTAGTGGTCAATCCTGTCTCGGGATCTTTCTATGTGGAGTTAGCATGTTGTCCCCCGTGACTGCGTGGGTTCCCTCCGGGTACTCCGGCTTCCTCCCACTTCCAAAGACATGCACCTGGGGATAGGTTGATTGGCGACACTATATCGGCCCTCGTGTGTGAATGTGAGTGTAAATGTTGTCTGTATCTGTGTTGGCACTGCAATGAGGTGGCTACTTGTCCAGGGTATACCTCGCCTTTCGCCCGAGTGCAGCTGAGATAGGCTCCACCACCCCCTGCCACCCCAAAAGAGACAAGCAGTAGAAAATGGATGGGTGGATGGATCCTGTGTGTGTCTGTGAATGTGTCTGTGTACGAATGTGTGAACGTGTGTTCCTATGCACGAATCACTCGTTCCACTGTTGCGAAAGTCAGTCTCCTCACGACCTAATTAATGTTCAATGGCATTGCGCCTCGTCCCATCACTCAGCTGGAAGTGCAGCCCAGAAGATCAAAATAAAGAAATATGTCTAACACTAGCATAGACGTTGAAACACAACATTTAAAAGGAGGAACAGCGGTTTTAGTTTCACTAACTCACCAGTAATCATGCCCCAAAGTGGAGTTGCAGGTACTCCGAGAATGTGACGGGATTGGTTCCGACTAGGAGAATCAACACACCCACTAATTTAATCAGAAAATACATTTTTATATCTAAATATTTTTTTAATCAGACTTTTTGTTTATGTGTCTGCAAAGATTCCACTCCTCTAATATAACATGTACTAAAAAAAGAACTTGTCCCTGCTGTTGGAGTAACCAGCGCCGGTATAAATGGAATTTGCAAACAGGCAGTTTTTGTTTTTTGTTTTTTTGTGGAGAAAAAAATGTTCCTGTGTTGATACACATTATTTTACAGTACCTCAAATTCAAACTGCACTTTAATGTATGTTCATTCAATATAAGATAGAGAATTGAAGTTATAAATACTCCAAAATGTGGCTCACTGCATCAGATACAGTAATTAAAGAATACATATAATAATTTACCATTTGAAAGTGTTGCTTAGTAAATGTTAACTTTAAATAAAAGTGTTACTGTATTCACCACACCAATGATCTTATGTCTACTGCAGAATGTTTGTGATGACAAGCCAAAAAACAAAAGAACTTCGAGAGGAAAAAAAGTTGTTCTCTTTACCCCCACAAAATGTACCAAAAATGATGCAAAACTGTGGTTCTAAAACCAAGTACGGACAGTAGCGTGGGTTACCTGTACCGTTGCACCTCTAGTAAACACAAATATAGTTATGAACAAAATGACAGTTGTCAGCTGTTAGCATATTTTACCTCAATCTAACATGGTGGAAATGTCTGTTGCAAGATACTGCCGTAGTACACAGTAGGGATGCAGTACTCAGTATATTCCTGCATGAGACAATCCACTAAAATTAAAACAAACTGTGATATTTATCGAGGTCAGATGATATGAAAATATTAATCGGGATGTTTTTCTTTTTTTTTGCCATATCACCCAGCCCTAGTGTGAAGCATGTGCGAGGGGTAAACAACCCGTGTCACTTTCCGCCACTCAAACCATCCCGTCACCGCAAGAGGTTGCAATCTTAGGCCAGCTCACGATTCGATTATGATTACGTTTCAGGAGCTACGCTTCGATGAAAAATCGATTATTGCATCTTTATTAGAGATTTCCGATAATATTGGCCTGCCGATATTATCAGCCGATAAATGCTTTAAAATGTAATATTGGAAATTATCGGTATCGGTTTTTCTGCGATGAGGTGGCGACTTGTCCAGGGTGTACCCTGCCTTCCGCCCGATTGTAGCTGAGATAGGCGCCAGCGCCCCCCGCGACCCCGAAAGGGAATAAGCGGTAGAAAATGGATGGATGGGTTTTAAAGAAAAAAGTAAAATGTATGTCTTTTTAAAAGGCTGCTGTGTACACGGACGTAGGGAGAATTACAGAGTGCCAATAAACCTTAAAGGCATTGCCTTTGCGTGCCGGCCCCATCACACAATATTTAAGTTTTTTCACACACACAAGTGAATGCAATGCATACTTGATCAACAGCCATACAGGTCACACTGAGGGTGGCCGTATAAACAACTTTAACATTGTTACAAATATATGCCACTCTGTGAACCCACACCAAACAAGAATGACAAACACATTTTGGGAGAACATCCGCACCGTAACACAACATAAACACAACAGAACAAATACCCAGAATCCCTTGCAGAACTAACTCTTCTGGACGTTACAATTCCCCCCCGCCCCCCCGCCCCCCCGCCACCTCAACCTCTCTCAGGGAGAGCATGTCCCAAATTCCAAGCTGCTGTTTTGAGGCATGTTAAAAAAAATAATGAACTTTGTGACTTCAATAACAAATATGGCAGTGCCATGTTGGCATTTTTTCCATAACTCGAGTACATTTATTTTGGAAAACCTTCTTACATTGTTTAATGCATCCAGCGGGGCATCACAACAAAATTAGGCACAATAATGTGTGAATTCCACGACTGTATATATTGGTATCGCTTGATATCGGTATCGGTAATTAAGAGTTGGACAAAATCGAAATATCAGATATTGGCAAAAAAGCCATTATCAGACATCTTTAATCTATATATTTTGTTTCTTTTTACTAAATAAGTGTTTATGACTTGCAACTTTTAATAACAGCGCATTTGTAATGAGAAACAGTTGAATTAATTCCCACATTTATTCCCATATATCTACATTCATGGAAAGGTCTGTAAAACTGGAACATTAGAGCCTTATATTAAAGGAGCTGGTCGAATCTCCTGATGCGGTAGCTCACTGCAGTCTGCCAAATTTTCGAATTGTCTGCTTTACTTTTTTTACAATAAATATATCGATTATTGACGTTTACTCATCGATTTCATAGTCATCCATGTCCGAATTGCGGTGCATCTAAAATCGATTGTTTCCACCACCTCTAGTAACCGCTCTACTTACAGTATACACAGCCACACGTGGTCAAATCAAGTATACTGTAGGTCAGTGATTACCAAACATGTAAGCCCAAAACAAATGGAAGAGTGGCCGTGCGCAACCCGAGGGTCACTGGTTCAAATCCCACCTAGAACCAACCTTGTCACGTCCGTTGTGTCCTGAGCAAGACACTTCACCCTTGCTCCTGATGGGTGCTGGTTGGCGCCTTGCATGGCAGCTCCCTCCATCAGTGTGTGAATGTGTGTGTGAATGGGTAAATGTGGAAGTAGTGTCAAAGCGCTTTGAGTACCTTGAAGGTAGAAAAGCGCTATACAAGTACAACCCATTTATCATTTATTAATTTATTTAAACCAAATATTCTAGACCAGGGCTCTCAAACTCAATTTACCTGAGGGCCACTGTATGTAAAAACTGGGTGAGGCTGGGCCGCGAGAAAAGATTTCTTAAAAAATCTAACATGCACTTTTTAATGAATTCACTTTCTATGAATGGGCAGGAAAGCCAACCCTCACGATTTTTCCGGGAGACTCCTGAATTTCAGTGCACCTCCCGACAATCTACCGGTCCAACCATTTTCCCGAATTTGTCCCAATTTTCACCCGGCCGTGACTGCACTGCCTTTAACGTCCTCTACAAAAGTGGTTCTCAACCTTTTTTCAGTGATGTACCCCATGTGAACATTTTTTTAATTCAAGTACCCCCTAATCAGAGCAAAGCATTTTTGGTTGGAAAAAAGAGATAAAGAAGTAAACTAAAGTACTATGTCATCAGTTGCTGATTTATTAAATTGTATAACAGTGCAAAAATATTGCTCATTTGTAGTGGTCTTTCTTGAACTATTTGGAAAAAAAGATATAAAAATAACTAAAAAACTTGTTGAAAAATAAACAAATGATTCAATTTAGGGCTGCAACAACTAATCGATTAAATCGATTAAAATCGATTATAAAAATAGTTGGCGATTAATTTAGTCATCGATTCGTTGGATGTATGCCATGCGCATGCGCGGAGGCTTTTTTTTTTTAATAAATAATTTTATTTTTTTCCTCCTAAACCTTTATTAATAAACTGCAACATTTACAAACAGCTGAAAAAAAAATCAAAATAAGTACAAAAACAGTACAAAACAGCACCAGGGCTGCGCTGAGGCTAAGTCTCATGAGGTAGCAGTGAGCCACCCAATGATATGTCATGTGCAGCTCACGTGACCACGGCGTTTCCTTTGTGGAAACGTTCGAAAAATGGCGGAGGGAAACAGTACGGATGGTTCAGCGGAGAAACATCTCGAGGTTATTGCTTCAATGGAGAAAAGTCTACGACATAAGTCCAAAGTGTCGGAACGCTTTACTTTAAAGACTTCAAAGAAGACATTTCCTGCAAAACGTGCATCATGGACGTCACGTGGCACGGAGGACAACATTGCTTAGGCAGCACCTGAAGAGGAAACATGGATGAAGGGAAGAACTCACGGTACGTAACTTTTTTAAGTCCATAGTCCGAGTATATTGATCCGTTGTGTCCGTCTTTGTTTGTTTTTAAAGGCCTACTGAAATGAGATTTTCTTATTCAAACTGGGATAGCAGGTCCATTTTATGTGTCATACTTGATCATTTCGCGATATTGCCATATTTTTGCTGAAAGGATTTAGTAGAGAACATCGACGATAAAGTTTGCAACTTTTGGCCGCTAATAAAAAAGCCTTGCCTGTACCGGAAGTAGCAGACAATGTGCGCGTGACGTCATGGGTTGTGGAGCGCCTCACATCTGAACATTGTTTACAATCATGGCCACTAGCAGCGAGAGCGATTCGGACCAAGAAAGCAACGATTTCCCCATTAATTTGAGCGAGGATGAAAGATTCGAGGATGAGGAAAGTGAGAGTGAAGGACTAGAAAAAAATAAAGACTAGGGCAGTGGGAGCGATTCAGATGTTATTAGACACATTTACTAGGATAATTCTGGAAAATCCCTTATCTGCTTATTGTGTTACTAGTGTTTTAGTGAGATTATATGGTCGTACCTGAAAGTCGGAGGGGTGTGGCCACGGGTGTGGTGACCACCAGTGTCTCCGTGAGAAGCCACGTTTCTCAATGAGGCAAGGCAGCCGGGCTGAGATTTATATTTTTTTCCCCTCCTCCATGGCGTAAGCATCCAATGGTCGGGGGCGGCCGTTGGAAGGAGGCAAGAGAGTCCTCAGCTGCAGGAAGAACGACCCAAACTCTCCGCTCATGTCTACGGTAAGAGCCGACTTATTGCCACCATTTTCTCACCAAAACCTGCCGGTTGACATGTGGTAGGGAACCGTGTTCGCTTGACCGCTCTGTTCCATAGTAAAGCTTCACCGTCATCTTTCGGGAATGTAAACAAGGAAACACCGGCTGTTTGTGTGTTGCTAAAGGCAGCTGCAATACACCGCTTCCCACCTACATCTTTCTTCTTTGACGTCTCCATTATTAATTGAATAAATTGCAAAAGATTCAGCAACAAGGATATCCAGAATACTGTGTAATTATGGGATCAAAGCAGACGACTTATAGCTGGGATCGGTTCTGGATCAAAATGTCCGCTACAATCCGTGACGTCACGCACACACGTCATCATACGCGTCATCATACCGCGACGTTTTCAACAGGATACTTCGTGCGAAATTTAAAATTGCAATTTAGTAAACTAAACCGGCCGTATTGGCATGTGTTGCAATGTTATTATTTCATCATTGATATATAAACTATCAGACTGCGTGGACGGTAGTAGTGGGTTTCAGTAGGCCTTTAATCTTTTGTTAACGAGGAGATTTTTTTCTGGACGCACAGCAGCAACCGTTGTGTATTAACTTTCAGAGTGTTAGGAACTTTTTGGATAGTGCTGTGACTTCATTTTCTGTGTTGTTTAGAGTCGCAACAGGCATTAATTCATAAGTTCAGCTTTTTTGTGAGTAACTTTAACGTTACGTCTTTGTTGCAACGCGGGGCTGATAATGTGTCACCGGCACATTTGACTCCGTTTTCAGAGAGAAAATGCACGTATAAACGTAACGGACAGAAATATCTCAGGTTGGTTTGATAATGGATCAATGTAGCCGGGCCCAATAAAGCTATATAAATCTATTTAGACTTGAATGACACTTAAGTATAACTAAACGTTATTAAGGTGCTGGAATATTTCATGCTATTATTCAGATGTAGCCTAAAGTGAATCCTTTATTATTCAGAACAGAAATGTGTACTATATCTGATACAAGTTTTGATCTGATGAATTACATTTCTGTGTTGTTATTGGTGTATTATGCAACTCCAATGTCCATTTATTTAATTTAGCTGTTTTTTTTAATGTGGTGGCGTATTTGTCAGAAATTATTAATTAAATCAACTGGGTATAAATGGGTTGTACTTGTATAGCGCTTTTCTACCTTCAAGGTACTCAAAGCGCTTTGACACTACTTCCACATTTACCCATTCACACACACATTCACACACTGATGGAGGAAGCTGCCATGCAAGGCGCTAACCAGCACCCATCAGGAGCAAGGGTGAAGTGTCCCACTGCGCCACGCCGTCCCTATGTATGTATTGAGTTACATGTAAATGATGCTACTATGTACGTTCATAATATGGTTTCTCTCATTTCAGAAAGAAACAAGGCAGCATTAGAGACTTGGTACAAAGGAAGGTGTGCACACCACAGCAAGCGGCTGCATTGACTGATGCTATCCTGAATATGTTGCTAACTGACATCAATGGTGGAGGATGAAGGTTTTTGACAAATGATTCACATCCTCGACCCTGGTTACACTCTTCCCTCGTGGAACCATTTTACCAAACTGATGGAGAGAAAGTACGAGCAGACATTCCATGCAGTGTAGACTGAAATAAAAGCCACCCAGAGCAAAATTGCTCTCACTACTGATGTGTGGACAAGTGTAGCCTACCTTGGCAATACATGCCACTACATTGGAGAGGAATGGAACATGAAGTCAATCTACCTTACGACCATGCTACTAAAGGAAAGACATTCAGCATCCAACATTGCAGAATGGTTGGAATAGGTAGATTCCAGGTTTGAAATTCCCCTATTGTGCAGGACAATGGTGCACTTTATAAAAAAAACTAAACATTTTTGTAACACTTGCCTTGTTTTATTTGGCAAGTCGAAAGGACATGATGCCAGAACAATTTCCCTTGTGGATCATTAAAGTTTGTCTAAGTCTAAGTATGCTGTTTTTCAAAATAAAGTATTGGAAAGGATAGAAATGTAGTTTGTCTCTTTTATCCGATTATTTATCAATTAATCAAAGTAATAATTGACAGATTAATCGATGATCAAATACATTGTTAGTTGCAGCCCTATTAATAACGATTTCTACACATAGAAGTAATCATTAACTTAAAGTGCCCTCTTTGGGGATTGTAATAGAGATCCATCTGGATTCATGAAATTAATTCTAAACATTTCTTCACAAAAAAAGAAATATTTAACATCAATATTTATGGAACATGTCCACAAAAAGTCTAGCTGTCAACACTGAATGTTGGATTGTTGTATTATTTTTCCACAGTTTATGAACTTACATTCATATTCGCATAAAAGATTTATGAATTGCTGCTGTTTTTAATAATTCTCACTTGTCCCTTGGCATGCCTTCAAGTACCTCCAGGGGTCCGCGCAACCCCAATAGAAGACTACTGCTCCACTACATGTCATCGCTCACGCTTTTATTTCACACAACCAATGTGCCGGCTCTGTATCATGTTGTGTGAGACTTGTGCAGAACAACGTCAGTGGCTGCAAGACGTACTTAGTCAACAGCCATACAGGTCACACTGACGGTGGCCGTACAAACAACTTTGACACTGTTACGAATATGCGCCACACTAAACCCACACCAAACAAGAATGACAAACCCTTTTTGGGAGAATTTCCGCACCCTAACACAACTTAAACACAAGAGAACAAATACCCAGAACACCTTGCATGGCTACAGTATACAACACCTCAACCGACGCAAGTAGGGAGGGTGGGGACGTGGGGGGTTGATGGTAGCAGGGGTGTGTATATTGTAGCCCGGAAGAGTTAGGTCTGCATGGGATTCTGGGTAATTGTTCTGGTGTGTTTATGTTGTGTTATGATGCGGATGTTCTCCCGAAATGTGTGTGTCATTCTTGTTTGGTGTGGGTTCACAGTCTGGCACATATTTGTAACAGTGTTAAAAGTTTTTTTAAGGCCACCCTTAGTGCGACGTGTGTAGCTGTTGATCAAATATATCTTGCGATACCACACGTGCGTCTCACATGGCCAAATGCAACATACAACTGGACTTGCACGCCGTCAGTTTAGAATGTAGGGGGTGCTAAAGTGCCATTACGGCACTCCCTGAATATTGTTGATCTGGTAAAAATTGACTGGGGCTTCGAGAGAATTGGTGCCCTGAAATTCAGGGGTCTCCCGGGAAAATTGGGGACGTTGGCAAGCATGACGTACCTATCAAGCGCCGTTCATATTAAACTAGCGGGCCGCACCAACATTAAAATGTCATATCAAAGCGCGGGCCGCATAATAACGTCTCACGGGGCGCAATTGGCCCGCGGACAGCATGTTTGAGACCCCTGATCTAGACCTAAAGACAGCATAAATGGGTTCTACACTCGGTGTCTATGACGAATGAGAAGTGGTTCTTATAGAGTCGGGATACTACAAACTGATTTGGACCAGGGAATCCTTAATTAGCTTCACAATAAGTGTAAGGTTGGTTTATCGGTTCATACAAACCCCGTTTCCATATGAGTAGGGAAATTGTGTTAGATGTAAATATAAACGGAATACAATGATTTGCAAAATATTTTCAACTCATATTCAATTGAATATGCTACAAAGACAACATATGATTTGGTGTTAAAACTGATAAAAAAAAATGTTTGTGCAAATAATCATTAACTTTAGAATTTGATGCCAGCAACACGTGACAAAGAAGTTGGGAAAAGTGGCAATAAATACTGATAAAGTTGAGGAATGCTCATCAAACACTTATTTGAAACATCCCACAGGTGTTCGGGCTAATTGGGAACAAGTGGGTGCCATGATTGGGTATAAAAGCAACTTCCATGAAATGCTAAGTAATTCACAAACAAGGATGGGGCGAGGGTCACCGATTTGTAAGCAAATTGTCAAACAGTTTTAGAACAACATTTCTCAACGAGCTATTGCAAGGAATTTAGGGATTTTACCATATACGGTCCGTAAGATCATCAAAAGGTTCAGAGAATCTGGAGAAATCATTGCACGTAAGCGATGATATTACGGACCTTTGATCCCTCAGGCGTGTAAAGGATATCACCACATGAGCTCAGGAACACTTCATAAAACCACTGTCAGTAACTAAAGTTGGTCACTACATCTGTAAGTGCAAGTTAAAACTCTACTATGCAAAGCGAAAGCCATTTATCAACAACACCAAGGAACGCCGCCGGCTTTGCAGGGCCCGAGCTCATCTAAGATGGACTGATGCAAAGTGGAAAAGTGTTTTGTGGTCTGACGAGTCCACATTTCAAATTATATTTGGAAACTGTGGACGTGGTGTCCTCCAGAACAAAGAGGAAAATAACCATCCGGATTGTTATAGGCGCAAAGTTCACAAGCCAGCATCTGTGATGGATGGGGGTGTAATAGTGCCCAAGGCATGGGTAACTTACACATCTGTGAAGGCACCATTAATGCTGAAAGGTCCATACAGGTTTTGGAGCAACATGTGTTGTCATCCAAGCAACGTTATCATGGACGTCCCTGCTTATTTCAGCAAAACAATGCCAAACCACGTGTTACAACAGCGTGGCTTCGTAGTAAAAGAGTGCGGGTACTTTCCTGGCCCGCCTGCAGTCCAGACATGTCTCCCATCGAAAATTTGTGGCGCATTATGAAGCGTAAAATACAACAGCGGAGACCCCGGACTGTTAAATGACTAAAACTCTACATAAAACAAGAATGGGAAAGAATTCCACTTTCAAAGCTTCAACAATTAGTTTCCTCAGTTCCCAAACGTTTATTGGGTGTTGTTAAAAGAAAATGTGGTGAACATGCCCTTTCCCAACTACTTTGGCAGGTGTTGCAGCCATGAAATTCTAAATTAATTTTTATTTGCAAAAAAAATAAAGTTTATGAGTTTGAACATCAAATATCTTGTCTTTGTCGTGCATTCAATTGAATATGGGTTGAAAAGGATTTGCAAATCCTTCTATTCCGTTTATATTTACATCTAACACAATTTCCCAACACATACGGAAACGGGGTTTGTAGAATGCAAACTTTCTTCCTATGCTGATAAGGTGTTAAAAGTGCACTCCGTATTTCTGAGTCTTAGGTGAATAGACTTTCAGATAGTCTTGATAAGATTTAATTTACAAAATAATTTTCAGCAAAGTAAAAATATAGTGTCTGTTACAAAATAGATTGTCATGTAAAAGTTCCTCGTTAACAGGTTGCAGGGGGAGCAGTTTTAAGGGAGACTAAGAACTTTTTTCCAATGGTGTAATCGAGGTGTGTTAATTCTTTCTTTAAAAAGCCAAACGCAATTAGATTTAGGTGTTTCCGTGTGTTGTAGAAATCTTATTTTGAGTCAAAATATTTGAGAAACCTTAAGAAGGTGCCTATGACAACATGCATTAGACTGAAAATCTTTTTGCATGTTGGTTCAACCAAGGTGTTTGTGTTTTTTCTCTGGAGAGAAGCCCATATTCTCCAAGCTGGAGACACTTTCAGTCTGCTACATCTCATGGGTCTTTTGTTTTGAAACCCATACATGCAGACATGCACATGCATTATCTACTTGTGTGTAACTGTTTTATTGAGATTACTGGTACTTAAAAGAACCGGTCTCCAGGCCACGACTCCCTCATTATTTATGTCGATTGTAGCTATGCAGTATTTGATACCGATTAAATTCCATAGCAGATGAGGCAGTTGAGTTTCATAACACTCATGTCTGAGCATATTTACTGTCTTTTCTCCCTCCCCTTTCAAATTGACTGGAAACTTCTCTTCTGTGTCACAGTGCCAATATAGATTCCACCACAAGTCTGAACTCGCTTTATTGCCACGTGTGTTATGGGATAATACAACACATGGGGAGACAGTGTGTTATATGGTGCAGAGTTAGGATAACTTATTTGAATGTAGATACAGCACAAATAGACCTTCATGGGTGTTTAGAATAAGCACTTGTTTTAGACATGCCTAAATGTTCTTTATTTTATACGTTTTCCATTATATTGCCTCTCATTGATAGACAACGGGGAACTTGAGTGTGAAACTATTTGATTCTGGCTTGGGTATTAAAGCAAATACATTACAGAGTATCATAGCATTTCCAGTGCCACCTACTCCGAATCCTACGAATTAAAGAGTATCACCAATAATGCTGTTGATACAGATTCTTATATCATAGCGATACATATGTCATTTTCTATAACTCATGTCCTGTGCAGGATTGTGGTAAATAATGTGCAAAATGTTTATGTTTTTCAATAAACATTTCTTGTGTTTTAAAGTAATAATATTTCTATGGAAAAAAAGAACAATCATGTATGGAATATACTGCAGTGCATAATTCTAAGATATACTCCAAAATGATTAACTGGAATTTCATGGAATTCTACTTTTAATTGAAATTATAACTCTTCTTCCTGTTTGCCACCTCAACTAAATCCATTTAAGTGTTTTTTCCAGAACTCCTCCTGGCCACTATTGTCAAGCTCACACAGTCAAATGTCAGTGTCACTTTGTCCTCTGATGTTCCTCGACTCCACACACTGAATTTCTCTGCAGACTCTCGCACAAAACACACTAATGTGATTATAGCAGCGGATTCTCAGTCCTCATCCTCTTCCCATCATCCATGTGTCCTCAACCTCCTTGTCCTTGACTGCCAGAACTTTTTTATGTGTGATTATGCAGGCTTTATACTTGCTTTATTGTTACTTTCTATCAAATTGATCCCAAATATGAATGAATGAATGAATGAATGAATGAAATAAGTTTTATGAATGAATGAAATAAGTTTATTTCGGTCATATAATCAATCAAATCAAATCAATCCACCATTGTGTGTGATCAGTTTTACAGTACATGTTATATGTATACAATAATGCACATTTACACATAAAAGAAAAGAAAAAGAATGACCAAAAAAGGAATAGGCTGAAGCCAAAGCTTATATTTGCCTATCCTATACCTTCACAGAAAATTAGATTGCCTGGAACATCAACATAAAAAAATAAATAAATCAAAAATCAATGGGATGAAAGTAATTGTGACTATATTTTATAATTTTCAATTATTTCACCTTTCAATGTTTTCTTAAACCTTACCAAAGAATTGCATGTCTTCAGCTCATCACTGAGCTTGTTCCACCATTTAACTCCTAAAACTGTAATACATTTGTATTTTATATTTGTTCTCGCTTTACCCATTTCAAAAATCGATATCATCATTTTAAAAACATAGCATACGCATGTAAGCATAACTCCCATTCATGGGTTAGTTAACAGTAGCTAATGCATTGAGAATTTAGTTGGAGAACATGTTTAGATTTCAGAAGATTAATCAAGAGAGAAGTGTATGATTTTTTTTTTAATATTACATTGCTAATGTTGTTAATGTGTAGGGTTGCAAAGATTAAACGATTAAGTCAACTATTTGTTTTAAAAAAATCTTAACTAGTGTAACTTACAGAAATTTATCAAATCTGGACCGCATGGAGTGCCTGAAATTTTAAATATGCGAACATAGTTTTCGCACTGCTGTTGCAACTTGCAATAGAATGTACATAAGAGCGGTGGTGTGCATGCTATAAAGTGGGTTTTATCTAATGACTCTGTTAGTCGAACACACTCATCGATAAATTACTCGATTACTAAAATAATCGATAGATTACTCAATTACTGAAATAATCGATAGCTGCAGCCCTAATGTGTATGTTCTAATTCTTTGTTCAACAGGATGAGACGGGAGCATATGTGATTGACAGAGATCCCACCTACTTCGGACCCATCCTGAACTACCTGCGACACGGCAAACTGGTCTACAACAAGGAGCTGGCTGAAGAAGGTGCATATTAGAAATGTAACGATATGAAAATTTAATATCGCGGTTATCTTTATGATTGCGGTATTGTTGAATGCGACAAACTGAATTATTTTGACCAAGTTTTTTTTTTTAATAACTAAAATAAAGAGATACTCTCTTACAAAACCCACCATTTTCAAATCTTATGTGTTTTTTAAGCTTCACTGATAGTGTTTTAGTCTTAGTATTTAATCTGTTTTAATGGATAAAATCGTCTTAGTATTAAAAATGTTTTTAATGGATAAGTTTTTATTGTTTTAAATATTTTTTTGTACTGTAACACTTTAAGATCTATTTAAATGAAAAACACGTTACAAATCAAATCTATTATTATTATGTATTATTTTGGGTGTTTTGGCGTCTTACTCTTTTCAACGGTCCTTGAAGGCACCCTTAAACACCTCCATCTTGTATTCCTCTAAGTATAGAACGATCACTGTGAAAAGAGAGCACAGTCTGTAGGTTCAATGTGCACAATTGAATAGCTTAGTAGCTCATACAGCAATGTGTTTATCTAAGTTTAGATAGGGCTATGTAATTTTGTAAATGGGGAAAGATGTTAAAGACTCTGGTTTTTATTTTAGCATTTTAAGCCAGCAAACTGGCGTGAGTTTATCAAAGTGCAGTTATCAAATAATAACACCAACTGTGGGGCGTTTTACCACGGTTGTCATTAACACTGTTTATGGTTACATCCCTAGTGCAGATGTAGAACAACTTTAAATAATTAATAATCAATGTCTCAGGTTCCCTTTCTTTGTCTTTATGTTTAAGAGTAGACAATATTTTTTACACAACAAAGACTATCCCAACAAGAAATATGTTTTAGACGAGGATTTAAATAATACAATATGCAGTATACTTTAGATAAGAATACAAAACTCATTATTGTACTGCATCCAGAATTCTGATTGGGCATGATTTACTAAGATCCAAATACCACACGCTAAACAACATGTGCAAACTATAGAATTGCATGTATTAGTTGCTGTGTAGTATGCGATCTATTATGATTCCCTAACTGACCCCTATAACTGGAGCAGATTGCCTTACTTAAGTCAAGTTTTTGCGTGGACTGCCCGCTGTCACCATGGAAACACTAATTTAACTACCATTTTTAGGGTTATTTTAAAAGCACTTCTGCAGTGCATCTACAGTCAAACACACTCCTTTAGTGCGCCAAACGTGCGTCCTGAGAGTCGCTGGCACTAAATAAATACTAGAGTGCACTCCAGATGCAATAAATGGGTTCTGCAAGAAGTTTTGTTCATTTATATGAAAAACACCAGGATACTCTAAAACGCATCAATTGAATTTGTTTTTTTACTCAGCCACTTAAGTCATCCATCAGCCATAAAATTCTAAAATGCTATTGCTGAATAGAGAGTATGTCTAATAGTTTGGTTTTTGACAGTCCAAATATGTTTACAAGCATACGTAGGATGTAGCTGCAACACAATCATCTCCTTTCTCACTGCCATTTTTGCTCAACTGCCAGTTTGCACGTCCTTTCTAGATGTACTAGATGCAAAGAGTAGAATGCAGAACAGTTTCAGCCTTGATAAATCACACTGCACGTGCTAAATAATTATATTTACATTTTCTCCTCCCAGTAGTGTGGCCGTTTTGATAATCAGCATGTATTCTGCATATACAAAAAAACAGACATGCTTAATAGATTACGCTCTTTATTTTGCTCACTTAAAAAACTCAATTCTCGGCGCACAAGCACAGATCAGTTTTGCATGCTTTATCAAGTTTGCATGTGTATATATACATGCAAATCTTCAGCAGATCAGGCTCTAAGTGTATTGGTTATTGTTGTGTAAGGAAAAGGGCCACAAACGGCTAAAACGTAGAGTAAAACTGTGCATTGAAAAAGTTGACCTTAAGGCAATTAAAACTGTATTAATCATTAATGGTTTACAATGTAAACTAGTTTCAAACTAAATCATTTTGTAATGTGATTATGTGTTCTTGCTGTCTGCACACAGTAGCCGATTTCGGTTTTCCTTTTGCTTCAAGGTGTTCTGGAGGAGGCTGAGTTCTACAACATCACTCCTCTGATTAAACTGATCAAGGAGCGGATTGTGGAAAGAGACTCCAAGTCCACACAGGTAAACTTCAAATCACTGTTTTTTTAACACAGTTAACTAATCTTCTCAGAATGCTGCAGCTTAGAGGATAGTGTTGTCATATTCTGGGTAGAAATGACAGCAGAGCAGTGATGGATCGTCCGCACTAACAGTCCCATCATGTTGTTACTATCGGACCTTCACCCTTCCGTGCTTTTCTAACGAGAGCGCTGCTACTGCTGCGTCTCTCTCCTTTCTTTTTCAGGATGGTTGCACTCACACTTACATAATCACCCCGCTCTGTCCAGCATACTCCCACTCTCCCTGTGTTGTGTTGTACTGTTCTTCACTGTGCATGCCTGCGGTCCCGTGTACTTCACTCGTCCGAAAATAGAAAAGGGTGATTTACTGACACTTTTGTTACTCTTAAGATAATGTAATCCGTGTTCTAAACATAGTCATTTGGTTCTTTAAAAATGCTGTCTCCATGTTTATCTTGGAAATTTCGCAAGTGAATTGACATTGCCTTCTCCTCCTCCTCCTCCTCTCCACCCCACACCAGCAGGTTCCCCCTAAGCACGTCTATCGAGTGTTGCAGTGCCAGGAGGAGGAGCTGACCCAGATGGTCTCCACAATGTCCGACGGCTGGAAGTTTGAGCAGGTCAGCGTGCGCGCCTGCAGAAAGCCCCGCACTGGACTGCTCTGGACTGTGGGTTGGACTCATGCTGCTGCTGACCCTTCAACTTTGACCCTCCCCAAACCCCTTTGGCGCCGACCTGAGCCCCGCCTGCTGCATTCCCCAAAAATATTCAAATTAGGTCCTATCGTCCGGTCCTCCTAAACATTATCGAGTGCAGACCCTAAATGTCACTATCTTTCCCATTTAGCTTTCAAGGTTGGCACGTCTGCTATTGTGACAGCCATTTTGTCATTTCCACAGCTGCAAGGCCATTTATTGAAGAAGGACATTAAAATGTCACTAATTTTTGAGTGGACTGATTATATTTTGGGTTACACTTATCAGCTCGTAAGTTACACCCAACACTTCCTGTTTTTAAGCCTTCATTATAAAATGGCCTGTTCTCCAATCCACACGTTCAATATAAACATAACTTTCCGTGCTACTTTCCCAAAACAAGAAATGTCAGTTTCAGACAGTAGTGTGTGTTAGCCCAGAAGTTACAGTGCATTAAAGAAATAGATTCTCAGCATTTTACCTTTTCCACATTTGTTTACATTGCAGCTTTATTCCACACAACACCCTACAATGGCAACATTTTTATTTTGTTTGCAAATGTGTTTTTTAAAAAAAACACTAAAAATACATGTCAATGTAAATCCTGCTTTTACTGATTATCCTTAAGATGTTTTTATAGCTCCATTTGTACCCATGTTGTCATTTTTCGCAGTTTGTTATAGAATTGTTTTAGGGGGAAAAATAATTTATTCTATATTGGAAAAAGCCTTTGAAGCGCTGCTGTGAATACTTTTTAGATCTACTGTATAATTTTAAAAGTGCAGAATTGTTGCACTTAAACCAAACAGTAATGTAGTCATGTCTATTTTCAGTGCCTACTTTGTGTCTTATCAGGAAGCCAGCTTTTATTCACGTAATGCTAGTGGCACACAAAAGTAGCAGACTACAGATCGCACTGAGTGAGCTCCTCCAACCTGCTGCTTTGCCACCTTGCATGCAGTAGGCGCTCTGCACAAAGTTTGTTCTATAAATGCTAACCTGTTGTTTATACATATTTATGTTGGCATTAGTAAATCGTGCTTCTTGTTAAGTCCACTGCTGATTGTGCAATGACCGGCTGTCCGCTCCCCTACCTGACCCAGCATGCTCAAACAATTGTGTCTCTCCTCGCTGAAGTGTTTTTCTTCCTGGGTGAGCTTTACTTCCTGCTGATGAATCCTATTTTTTGGTCTGTGTGTCTAGATGGTGAACATCGGCTCATCATACAGCTACGGAACAGAGGACCAGGCTGAGTTTTTGTGTGTAGTTTCCAAGGAGCTCCACACAGCCGGTTCTGGACTGGGTACAGAGCAGAGCCACAAAACAAAGGTAGAGCTCTCTCTCTAGTTCTTGCAAACACACACACACACACACACAATGGTGCCAAGCAACTGTAGCAACATGTCCACAAGTAGAGATTTAGTTTTGCATAAGTCCAAAAATAACATGGAGGTGAAGCTAAATATATTTATATAGCACTTTTCCCTAGAGACTCAGAATGCTTTACATAGTGAAACCCATTATCTGCATATTTAAGCTACATTTAAACCAGTATGGGTGGCATTGGGAGTAGGTGTGCATAAAGTGTCTTGCCTAAGGACACAACAGCCGTGACTTGGATGGTGGAAGCAGGGATGCCGGCATTGTGGCTCTACCAACCGAGCCACGCCGCTTGGAATGCAGAAGCTCTAAATAGAACCAGGAATTCATGGAAAACCACAATGTAGTCGCCCAGGCATCTTCTGGATGTCCTCATGTTTTTAATTCACAAGTAAAATGTAGAGTTCTCTCACAACTTTGTGTATAACTCATTGCGGATTTTAAAATTACAAATGTGTCTTTTTATAGATGGGTAGTATAATATAATGGTATAACCAGCCATCTATTCAGTAGTGAAGCTGCTCTGCTCATGTGACATACAGCATGTTAAAAAAATGTACATAATGTTGAGCTCACAAATATGGTTACATACATGCTCTAACTAAAACTGAGGCGAAAACATTCTACCCTAGAAGGTAAACTATATAAATAAAAACACTGTCAAAGACATGGTGAGCATGAAACAAAAAAAGCAAGAAAATGTTTTATTTACATGCATTGTCAAGTGTTGTCAAATGATTCCAAGCTACACATACATGTCCTGTCAATGTGCGTTATTTTCCCACTTTGTATATGTGTGTGAGTTACTGCTTTGTGTGTGTTGTTTTACTTTCTCCTCTTAAAGCTCCAAATGTCACTCACCTACAAATGTCATCCACTCCATCCCTCACACACACTCTCTGTGAGTGACCTTCCACTTCCTGTTTCACTGTTCGGCCGCTTCCTTGCTCTTTCATGTGGATATATATATATATATATATATATATATATATATATATATATATATATATATATATATATATATGTGTATGTATATATATATATGTATATATGTGTGTATGTATATATATATATATATATGTATGTATGTATATATATGTATGTATATATATATGTGTATATACATATACATATATGTATCTATATTTATATGTGAATATACACATATATACGTACACATATTTATACATATATATATGTGTGTGTGTGTATATATATATATATATATATATATACACACACGTATGTATACGTATATAAGTATACGTACATGTATATATGTGTATGTATATGTATATACATATACGTGTGTATATATATATACACTATGTATATATATGTATGTGTATATATATATATACATATATGTGTGTATATATATATATATATATACGCATATGTATATATATATGTGTATATATATATATATATATATAGACATATATATACGCATATATATATATATATATATATATCTGCCTGTTCACTGACACTCATCAGCCTTCATATTTTTTTCATTTTCTGTGTGTCTGTTTTGTTTTTTTCCTTTTTGTTTCCCCCTTTCCCTCCATCCTTACTGCGGACTGAAGCCGACGGAGACGCAGGATGAGGAAGCGGCGAAGGAGGAGGAGGAGGAGGAAGAGGGAGGGAGAGAAACCACACCGAATGAGTGGCTTAGAGAATGAGGGAGTCATGTTTCTTTGTTCCAAAGAGTCGGGGAAAGGGTGAGGAACTGTCAGTATGACACATGTATTTTTTTTAAAAAGGCTAAGAATGTATACGTATATTTAAAGACAATTCTGTGTTATTAGTATCAACATTTTTTTTTCTTGTTACTTTATGTTGTTTCGGTGCAATATTCAATTGTACCTCCTTACTGTACTACTACAATATAACAGAGGCTGTACTTTTTACACCCCTGGTTTATTTACATATTTTTCTGCATGCTGAATGTTCAAGTTTAGTTTGGCAGAGAAGTAAACAGTGCTTGATATTATAGATAAACGAAAACATATTCCAACTTTAAGGTGTTTATTATTAGCCTTCAAAATGAAGTTACTGTAAAAGTAAGCACACAGAGAGGTAAGTAAATTAATATACATATGAAGTTCACATACGGTATATGTTGGAGTCCTGTTAAATCAGGGCTGTCAAACTCATTTTAGATGGGGGGCCACATGGAGAAAAATCTACTCCCGAGTGGGCCGGACTGGTAAAATCCCGGCACGATAACATAAAAACTAAGACAACTTCAGATTTCACAACAAAATTAGGCATAATAATGTGTTAATTCCATAACTGTATATATCGGTATCGGTTGATATCAGAATCGGTAATTAAGAGTTGGACAATATCGTAATATCAGATATCGGCAAAAAAGCTATTGTCGGACATCTCTAGTCGTTATTTATACTTCCTGAATAAATGATGTGATAATGTTCATCAGTCCACTCATTGGTGTTTATTTACAATCTATCAAGATAATAAAATATCAACATCAAATTACAGGATCTTATGTATGTAGTTTGTTAAATTTCCTCAACTGCTGCATTAACATTATGTGTTGTTGTTTTTTTCCATATGTACCATCATCTACAACAGGGTTCGGCAACCTTTACCACTCAAAGAGCCATTTTGACCCGTTTCACAAAATTAAGAAAAACAATGGGAGCCACAAAACTCTTTTGAAATTTAAAATAAAATAACACTGCGTACAGAGGTTTTTTTTGCTTTGTGCTATGTCTAAACCAAGAGTCTTAGACACGCAGCCCGCACCTTAATATGAAAATTTAACGTTAGTGCGGCCCGCGAGATTTATATGAATCCAACTTGACAGCATCAGTCCTGCATACTCTCCTTATTTTGCCGGGAGACTGTCGAATTTCAGAGCATCTATTCTGGCGAATGTATGCTGGTGTTCACCCTGATAACCAAAATGAGGGCATGCTATGATGCCAGCTCAGTTACTGCATACACAAGTAAGTCAAGGCATACTTGTTCAACAGCCACACAGGTTACACTGATGGTTGTGATATAAATAACTTTAACACTCTTACTAATATGCGCCACACTGTGAACCCACACCAAACAAGAATGACAAACACATTTCGGGAGAAAATCCGCACTGTAACACAACATAAACACAACAGAAGAAATACCCAGAATCCCATGAATCTCTTCCGGGCCACATAACCCAGTCAATGTTTTGTGGAACATGATTCACATATGTGTGAAGCGTTAGCTTCCCTTATGGCAAAATATTTAAAAAAATATGCTAAATAAATTCGTAACTTATTCCCCAAAAATGTTTTATTTGTGGCGGACTGGCACAAGTACATTTAGGAATTTATGGGACAATTTTTTGTGGAACATCATTCATACTATTAACATTTAGGAATTTATGGGACAATGTTTTGTGGAACATCATTCATACTAGTAACATTTAGGAATTTATGGGACAATGTTTTGTGGAACATCATTCATACTATTAACAAACTGTTTCCAAAGTGCTGCACATTACAAACTAATTCAATGAAAGACATTTAAAATAACAATAGATAAAAACAGTAGAATAAGTAAAAACATATCAGAGGACCACACAACTGATGCCGAGTTAAAAGCCAGAAAATAAAAAGTGGGTTTTTATAAGACACTTTAAACTCCTAATTGATGTCATTGCTGTGGTGTGGACGTGTACTGCATCATGCTATGAATGTGCATGCCCAGATAAAGAAAACGGTTGATTGAGAAATATGGAAAGTGCGATCCATTTCCTGTTGGAAATGAATCAAATGTTGCTTTCTTGTGCAGTCATCTTGACCTGCGGCTGCACACGCAACACGCGCCCCGGGTCCCATCATGACAGATAACCAATGAGTGCGGCGACTCTGTGAGCTTGAATTACCAATGCTGCGACATGCAATATCCTTGACCTTTTAGTGCGGCAGTAGTGCGTGTTCTTCCCTGACCTTGTGTACAAACGCTAAACACAACGACACGGGAGCAGCGTAACTTTTTTTTGTTCATGCGCCTCAGCCATCGTGTGTACCCATTGTCATCATCATTGCTGCCATGGCAACTACAAACCCCGTTTCCTAATGAGTTGGGAAATTGTGTTAGATGTAAATATAAACGGAATAGAATGATTTGCAAATTATTTTCAACCCATATTCAATTGAATGACTACAAAGACAAGATATTTGATGTTCAAACTCCATCATCATCTTCCGCTTATCCGAGGTTGGGTCGCGGGGGCAACAGCCTAAGCAGGGAAACCCAGACTTCCCTCTCCCCAGCCACTTCGTCTAGCTCTTCCCGGGGGATCCCGAGGCGTTCCCAGGCCAGCCGGGAGACATAGTCTTCCCAACGTGTCCTGGGTCTTCCCCGTGGCCTCCTACCGGTTGGACGTGCCCTAAACACCTCCCTAGGGAGGCGTTCGGGTGGCATCCTGACCAGATGCCCGAACCACCTCATCTGGCTCCTCTCGATGTGAAGGAGCAGCGGCTTTACTTTGAGTCCCTCCCGGATGGCAGGGCAGAGCTTCTCACCCTATCTCTAAGGGAGAGCTCCGCCACCCGGCGGAGGAAACTCATTTCGGCCGCTTGTACCCGTGATCTTATCCTTTCGGTCATGACCCAAAGCTCATGACCATAGGTGAGGATGGGAACGTAGATCGGCCGGTAAATTGAGAGCTTTGCCTTCCGGCTCAGCTCCTTCTTCACCACAACGGATCGGTACAACGTCCGCATTACTGAAGACGCCGCACCGATCCGCCTGTCGATCTCACGATCCACTCTTCCCTCACTCGTGAACAAGACTCCTAGGTACTTGAACTCCTCCACTTGGGGCAGGGTCTCCTCCCCAACCCGGAGATGGCATTCCACCCTTTTCCGGGCGAGAACCATGGACTCGGACTTGGAGGTGCTGATTCTCATTCCGGTCGCTTCACACTCTGCTGCGAACCGATCCAGCGAGAGCTGAAGATCCCGGTCAGATGAAGCCATCAGGACCACATCATCTGCAAAAAGCAGAGACCTAATCCTGCGGTTACCAAACCGGAACCCCTCAACGCCTTGACTGCGCCTAAAAATTCTGTCCATAAAAGTTATGAACAGAATCGGTGACAAAGGACAGCCTTGGCGGAGTCCAACCCTCACTGGAAATGTGTTCGACTTACTGCCGGCAATGCGGACCAAGCTCTGGCACTGATCGTACAGGGAACGGACCGCCACAATAAGACAGTCCGATACCCCATACTCTCTGAGCACTCCCCACAGGACTTCCCGAGGGACACGGTCGAATGCCTTCTCCAAGTCCACAAAGCACATGTAGACTGGTTGGGCAAACTCCCATGCACCCTCAAGAACCCTGCCGAGAGTATAGAGCTGGTCCACAGTTCCACGACCAGGACGAAAACCACACTGTTCCTCCTGAATCCGAGGTTCGACTATCCGACGTAGCCTCCTCTCCAGTACACCTGAATAAACCTTACCGGGAAGGCTGAGGAGTGTGATCCCACGATAGTTGGAACACACCGTCCGGTCCCCCTTCTTAAAGAGAGGAACCACCACCCCGGTCTGCCAATCCAGAGGTACCGCCCCCGATGTCCACGCGATGCTGCAAAGTCTTGTCAACCAAGACAGCCCCACAGCATCCAGAGCCTTAAGGAACTCCGGGCGGATCTCGTCCACCCCTGGGGCCTTGCCACCGAGGAGCTTTTTAACTACCTCAGCGACCTCAGCCCCAGAAATAGGAGAGTCCACCACAGATTCCCCAGGCACTGCTTCCTCATAGGAAGACGTGTTGGTGGGATTGAGGAGGTCTTCGAAGTATTCCTTCCACCTATCCACAACATCCACAGTCGAGGTCAGCAGAACACCATCCGCACCATACACGGTGTTGATAGTGCACTGCTTCCCCTTCCTGAGGCGGCGGACGGTGGTCCAGAATCGCTTCGAAGCCGTCCGGAAGTCGTTTTCCATGGCTTCCCCGAACTCCTCCCATGTCCGAGTTTTTGCCTCAGCGACCGCTGAAGCTGCACACCGCTTGGCCTGTCGGTACCTGTCCACTGCCTCCGGAGTCCTATGAGCCAAAAGGACCCGATAGGACTCCTTCTTCAGCTTGACGGCATCCCTCACCGCTGGTTTCCACCAAGGGGTTTTAGGATTGCCGCCCCGACAGGCACCAACTACCTTGTGGACACAGCTCCGATCTGCCGCCTCGACAATAGAGGTGCGGAACATGGTCCACTCGGACTCAATGTCCAGCACCTCCCTCGTGACATGTTCAAAGTTCTTCCGGAGGTGGGAATTGAAACTTTGTCTGACAGGAGACTCTGCCAGACGTTCCCAGCAGACCCTCACAATGCGTTTGGGCCTCCCAGGTCTGTCCGGCATCCTCCCCCACCATCGCAGCCAACTCACCACCAGGTGGTGATCGGTAGAAAGCTCCGCCCCTCTCTTCACCCGAGTGTCCAAAACATGAGGCCGCAAATCCGATGACACAACTACAAAGTCGATCATGGAACTGCGGCCTAGGGTGTCCTGGTGCCAAGTGCACATGTGGACACCCTTATGTTTGAACATGGTGTTTGTTATGGACAAACTGTGACGAGCACAAAAGTCCAATAACAAAACACCACTTGGGTTCAGATCCGGGCGGCCATTCTTCCCAATCACGCCTCTCCAGGTTTCACTGTCGTTGCCAACGTGAGCGTTGAAGTCTCCCAGTAGGACAAGGGAATCACCCGGGGGAGCACTTTCCAGTACTCCCTCGAGTGTTCCCAAAAAGGGTGGGTACTCTGAACTGCTGTTTGGTGCATAAGCACAAACAACAGTCAGGACCCGTCCCCCCACCCGAAGGCGGAGGGAGGCTACCCTTTCGTCCACCGGGTTGAACTCCAACGTACAGGCTTTGTTTATGTTCAAACTCATAAACGTTTTTTTTTTTTGCAAATAATAATTAACTTAGAATTTCATGGCTGCAATACATGCCAAAGTAGTTGGGAAAGGACATGTTCACCATTGTGTTACATCACATTTTCTTTTAACAACACTCAATAAACGTTTGGGAACTGAGGAAACTAATTGTTGAAGCTTTGCAAGTGGAATTATTTCCCATTCTTGTTTTAGGTAGAGCTTTAATCGTTCAACAGTCCGGGGTCTCCGCTGTCGTATTTTATGCTTCATAATGCGTTATACATTTTCGATGGGAGACATGTCTGGACTGCAGGCGGGCCAGGAAAGTACCAGCACTCTTTTACTACGAAGTCACGCTGTTGTAAAACGTGGCTTGGCATTGTTTTGCTGAAATAAGCAGGGACGTCCATAATAACGTTGCTTGGATGACAACATATGTTGCTCCAAAACCTGTATGGACCTTTCAGCATTAATGGTGCCTTCACAGATGTGTAAGTTACCCAAGCCTTGGGCACTAATGCACCCCCATACCATCACAGATGCTGGCTTTTGAACTTTGCGCCTATAACAATCCGGATGGTTATTTTCCTCTTTGTTCCTGAGGACACCACGTCCACAGTTTCCAAATATAATTTGAAATGTGGACTCGTCAGACCACAGAACACTTTTCCACTTTGCATCAGTCCATCTTAGATGAGTTCGGGCCCAGCGAAGCCGGCGGCGTTCCTTGGTGTTGTTGATAAATCGCTTTGGCTTTGCATAGCAGAGTTTTAACTTGCACTTACAGATGAAGCGACCAACTGTAGTTACTGACAGTGGTTTTATGAAGTGTTCCTGAACCCATGTGGTGATATCCTTTAAACACTGATGTCGGTTTTTGATGCAGTACCGCCTGAGGGATTAAAGGTCCGTAATATCATCGCTTACGTGCAGTGATTTCTCCAGATTCTCTGAACCTTTTGATGATTTTACGGACTGTAGATGGTAAAATCCCTAAATTCCTTGCAATAGCTCGTTGAGAAATGTTGTTCTAAAACTATTCGACAATTTGCTTACAAATTGGTGACCCTCGCCCCATCCTTGTTTGTGAATTACTTAGCATTTCATGGAAGCTGCTTTTATACCCAAACATGGCACCCACCTGTTCCCAATTAGCCTGCACACCTGTGTGATGTTCCAAATAAGTGTTTGATGAGCATTCCTCAACTTTATCAGTATTTATTGCCACCTTTCCCAACTTCTGTGTCGCGTGTTGGTGGCATCAAATTCTTAAGTTAATGATTATTTGCAAAAAAACTTTTTATCAGTTTTAACTTTAAATAATATGTTTTCTTTATAGCATATCCAATTGAATATGAGTTGAAAATGATTTGCAAATCATAGTATTGCGTTTTTATTGACATTTAACACAATTTCCCAACTCATATGGAAACAGGGTTTGTAAAATAATACTGTAACTAATGAAGATATACTGCTAAATGATGTGGATAAAAGTCTCTGACTGCTTTTCTCCTTCCCCCCCCCCCACAGCTTTTTCAGATCCATGGCTCCCGGATGTAAACATGAGCAGAACCTAAAGCGTTCATTTAGGCTTATTACAACATCCTGTACATAGCATGTGCGTGTGTGCGCAAATTTCAAACAGCTGCTGGAAACAAGTCTGTAGCCTTTTTAATGCTTTGGTGACAAACTGAAACATAGACATATTTCGTAGATAAGTTGATGTGTGCAAACTATTACAACCAAAGACTCATGCGGATCACGACAAACAAAGTATTGAATTTGGAATGTTGTTGCCATAGAGATGCCCAAATTAACCACCAAATCATGCAACAATATTTCCAGTAATATGATGTACAGCAAGTCATGTAGCAGAACAGGTAAAGGAAAAGCCTCAAGCTGCTGGTGCTTAATATGCGTCATATTATAGTATTTGATGGTGGATATTGTTTTCATTCAACTTGTCCCCAGTGGCAACTTGTGAGAACTGCACCTCACTGTACACGTTTGCCCCCTGCAGGAGTTGATGGCATTTCCTCAAATAGACGCCTCTACTCCAATAATGCCTCAAATAATGGAAACAAAAAAGCCTCATTTTAATAGAGGCCTTCTTGAAAGAGTAGGTACTTTTTACTCTATGACCACGTCTTTCTGCATAGTTTTGTTTAGAACAATACTCTTATTTGGTCATGTTTATACAGTGTGGCCGCAATTCTGCAGGATCTCGTATCAGAGCAACAGAGGGGCTTTTAGTAACGATACCATTTTAAATACTCTTTTTGTGGGTTTTAAAACAGGGGGTTTCAAAGTCTTTCCCTGGTCTGTATTCACTCGTTTCTAAGAGACCAAAAGACCCAAAGTATAATTTTTTTTGTCCTTTCAGTAAATATTTGCTGTAATTTTGGCCATGATTTTTGTTGTGTTAGTGGATTGTACATGTTACATTTTAAAATGTCAGTGTCCAGTTCCTTTATAGGAGCGCGATACAATAAATTACAATCAATTCATGACAGCTGCCGCCTTCCACAATAGAAACTACCCGAATGACTGAAAATAAACCACAGAGTCAAGGAAATTATAGTAACATGCTAGAAACGAAACAGGCGAAAGCTATTGATAACACAGAGTATAATACAACCTTGGACACTTCAGTGGCATACATGTCTTGTTGCTGTTTTTTTCAAGTCAAAATGTTCTGAAAATACAATAAATTAACTATTTTGTACGAAGCAAAATCTGCATGGTGCTGTTTGCAACTTCCTCACAGTTACATTTTTCACAGCAAACAATATGACAAGAAAACCACCGGCTATCTTGTGTTACCATTAGTGGTTTAAGAGAACACATTTCATTGGCAATTGTTTACGTTTTTCACAATGGCAAAGTATGTCATAAAATGTTTTAGTGGCCCGAACAAAATGATTGGTGTTCACACGGTCTCTCACCTTGTCTCGTCAACACGTATGCGTGCACACATACAAAAGCAGTCCATGAGAAGGAACGAACAATTTGTAGTTATGTTGTTGTTATAGAATATACAGTCAATGGCAGCTAGTGCTAATTATCCAAATTGCTATTATTAGCTAACAACACCTAAAGCTAACGCGCGTGTATGTGTTACGTATGAGAAGCCGTAAAAGGGCGAGATATAATGTGCAAAAAAAACATTGTAAAGTTGGCGCCCTCTGGGCATCTGTGTAAATGTTGCAAACAGCCCCTTTAAATGTGTAATACTCTCTACAGTTGAGTAAATAAGTAACCCTGTTTGAGGAAATAGCTTATTGTGCTGGCAGGTGCAGGGTGGTAAAAGTATGTCTTTTTTCACTTTTAGTACGTTTATTTTTTATTTTTTTTTGTACTTGTTATCAATAACTATAAAACACCACAACATTTTCATCATATCATTTGACTCAGCCATAATAATTTGCCGTGGAGTTATTTAGCTCCTAACACCCTGACTTGAGAGATGATCTCCCTTTGAGACAACTGCAGCCGTCTGGAGGCTTGCAGCTTACGTCTTTGCCCCTGTTGTACACGCACACATACACAAATTAGCAACAAGTAGTAGTTTTGAGACAATCACACACTGAGTGAGACCCCTCCCCCAAAGCCCCTAATGAAATGTTAATATTGTTTTGCAATGCATTAGTAGCTGCAGTACCACCATTAAGGTTGAGTTATTTGACTTCAATATAGTTTATAATACTTGGATTATTATTCAGTGCCTTGAGTTCTAGCATGTAAAAATAGTCATTGTTCTTTTACATGTTTTCCAAAGAGAAGTTGTACTATTTTTGGTCATTTAAATAGTTTTTGTCTAATTTGAGAACATATTTTGAAGAGTTTTCCAGAATTACAAAGATAGAATATGGTGTTGTGAAGGCTGTTTTGTACATGTCTTTTTTTATTATTATTCTGTATATTTGGGTCTTATTTATTATTAATTAAATATTATGTCTGAGACTTTAAAAAAAAATCAGGGGTTTGAAGTCGAGGCGATCGTCTACATTTTTATACTTGATGACTAGCGTTTATGTTTCAATGAATGGCACAAAAGGAAGACATGATATGTCAGTATGTTTTTTTAGCATGCATTCAAAATGTGTTTTTATAGCGTTATTTCCTTTCAGTCCTCCTCTTTTTGCCACATCCTCATGTAGGTTTTTGAAATTGTACACTACTTGTTAAATGTGTCCTGCTGCCGTATTTAATGTGTAGAAATCCCTTTTCATTACAACAAACACAGAGACAGGATGTGGAATTAAAAATATTTGTATTTGATACAGTCACAGCCTCAATGTACTTTACAACACAACAAGCTGAGAAACTTTCTGAAAAATAAAAAGTTGTATTTTGTGTAAATAAATGTCAACTCTCAAAATAAAAGACTGGTTAAAAAATATGCTGTCCTATGTATTTCTTTTATAATTATTTAACATGATTTCACAAGCAACAAACATTTGATATAAGTGCTAACTATGAACTTCAGGCTTTTTTCATAATTCACATATTTAAACAGCTAAATCGTTTTTGACAAAAATGTTTTTGCTGCGAATGCAAAATATGAAGCGAAATGTCATACAAAAGTGGTTATAAATCCCTTGTGTTATATGCCCAATTTAAATGATAACCTTGTGTGATGCCCTCCAAATGATCTTCATTCCTCTGTTTGTGCTTCAACTTAAAGTTAAAGTACCAATGATAGGCACACACACAGTGAAATGTGTCTTCTGCATTTGAACCATCCCCTTGTTCACACCCTGGGAGGTGAGGGGAGTAGTGGGCAGCAGCGGTGGCCACGACTGGGAATAATTTTGGGTGATTTAACCCCCAATTCCAACCCTTGACGCTGAGTGCCAAGCAGGGTGGTAATGGGTCCCATTTTTATAGTCTTTGGTTTGAACTCACAACCTTACGGCGGACACTCTAACCACAACAAGTACACTAGTACCTCAACTTACGAGCTAAATTGGTTCTGTGACGAAGTTCTTAACTCAAAACACTTGTATCTCAAATCAACGTTACCAGTGAAATAAATTCAATCTGTGTTTATCGCCCCAAACAGCACAATTTTAACAGGTAAAATGCATTTTAAAAAGATTGTACTAACACCGGTGTAGTTAATAATATGCAGCTTTTACTTCTAATCTATCTCCGTCCAGCTGTTTCTCTGTCCAACACCACCAGCAGGTTATCCATATTTTTATGGATAAATGTTTGCCGCTTTGATATTTTAATTTTCTTGGCTGACGTTAAGACACATCTTCAGTGTTACGCTCAAATTCCCTCGCCAAGTCATGTTTTGGATTATTTCTTTTTTTAATTCAATGAATATCATCCATTTCTGTCCTTCACATCTATTTTCTTTTTTCCCCATCCTTGGAAAAACAAAGTTATGTCGATCTTTAGCTAAAAGCTAATGCTAGAGGGTAGGACCAGATGTTTTGGTTGGATTTTACAGGGTTCACTGTGACAATATGCATGGACCGAGGACGTTTGGAACTTAAATGTTTTTTCTTGCACATTAAAGCACAAGACAACTTTTATCTGAAAACACTCTAAAGTTGAGGTGCCACTGTGTAACTCTGTCATGTATTGCGTCTTTTTAGGCCAACATTACCAAATGCTTTGTTCATCTTATGGATGACAAACTTAGCACTAAGTGATCAATTTAAAGTCTTATTGGTGATGTTATGATTTTTTACTGATATCATCTCACAAGAACGTGCTGAGGGTGTTATCCACAGTGCCCAGATGCAAATATTCCGGAGGGTCCACCTCAGGTTCTCGATCTGTGCGGTCGTCCTGGCTTTCACTTAAAAGTGTCCGTCTTCTGCGCACGGAGCCTTGGGAACGGCACTCCAGACAAGCCAGGATCATGTGGGCCAGGTCCTGCTGGAGCCGTTGGAAGTTCTCTCTGGAAAAACCGGGTCAGTACCATTGTACAAATTTGCGTTATGGTTCAGTGTATTTATTCAGTTCTGATATTTGGTCACATTTTTATCATTGAAAATGTCTGAAAGGGAGTAGAGGAGCAGAGCTTATTGGATCCGACTGTCGTCGGTTCGCTTCTTGTGTTTCTCATTAAAGAATGCAGAAAGCATAACAATTCATCATACTTTATACACTAATAAAGATTGATAACTGATAATAAATTAAGCTGGAAACCACACATAAGACATATACAAAGCAAAATCTCCAAAACCATCTCTATTATCAATAAATCCAAATTCTTCTTAAATTACACAGCTCTGCATTTATTATATTGTTCATTGGTCTTGCCATATCTAAATTACTGCATAGATATCTGGGGCAACAACTACAAAACGTCACTACATCCCCTGGTTACACTACAAAAACGTGCAGTAGGAATTCTACACAAGGTGGGATATTGTGACCACACAAATATTTTATTTTTACAATCTAAATTATTAAAACTGCCTGATCTAGTTGATTTTAATACAGCTCAATTACTATTTAAAGCAAACAAAAAGGTTGTACCTGCCAATATTCAAATACATTTCAAACACAGAGAAGGAGTTCATAATCTAAGGGGGTGTAGTATCTTTACTATTCCAACAGTAAGAACTACCAGGAAAAGTTTGTGTGTGTCTGTGCGTGGAGTGAAACTTTGGAACGGATTGGATGTGGGGCTCAAGCAATGTTCAAATGTCCATCAGTTCAAAACAAGATCCAAAAAAAATGGTATGGGCAATGTATATGAATGTGAACATGGATGGCTAAGTGTTAAACTCCATCACTGGCTAATAATGATTATTATTATTATTATTGTTGTTGTTATTATCATCGTCATCATCATCTTCATTATTTTATATGTATTATTGTCATCATTTATTGTCATTGCTATTGCTATTGTTCATATTGTTATTAGGCGCCAGCGCCCCCCGCGACCCCAAAAGGGAATAAGCGGTAGAAAATGGATGGATGGATTGATTATCGTTATTATTATTGTTTAGTCATTGTTGATATTATCATTATTATTATTATTACTTCTATGACATCACCCAACTAGTTAAACTATATGAATTAGTATCAATAAGAGGAATACATTGAATTGTGTGTGTGTGTGTGTGTGTGTGTGTGTGTGTGTGTGTGTGTGTGTGTGTGTGTGTGTGTGTGTGTGTGTGTGTGTGTACAAACAATCCTATATGCAGTTTGAGTAATACTAATATTCTGCAAATGTAAAAACAAATATGAATTCTGACTAAAGAATTGGTGCTGATGGAAACTAAGAAAAGGGATTTGGGTAGACTATCTGGAGTACAAGGCGGGCGAGTGGGGGATCTTATGTTCGTGGATAACTCCTCTGGCAGGGGGCTCCCCTCGTCTCTTTTAATGCACAGCATAGGACACATAGCAAGAGTGGTCCTCAGGTCCTGTTGATCAGGGGCAGTAGCTCCACAGCCACAGATCCACTATTAACCACTAATATCACAGTCAAAATGAAAGCTTGTTCCCATAGGCACCAAAAACTGTTAATAATGTTTAGACAAAAGTGTATATTATATATACTATTATATATATAGTATTTATATAGGTGTGTGTGTGTGTGTGTGTGTGTGTGTGTGTGTGTGTGTGTGTGTGTGTGTGTGTGTGTGTGTGTGTGTGTGTGTGTGTATATGATGGACATATGTGTATTTTGGGTATATGCATTTGTGTATCTATGCGATTATGTGTGTGTGTGTGTGTATGTATGTATGTGTGTATATATATGTATGTATGTATATATATATATATATATGTGTGTGTATATATATATGTGTGTGTATATATGTGTGGTGTAAATATGTGTGTGTACATATGTATGTATGTAAGTGTGTGTGAATTTAAATGTATTATCCATCCATCCATTTTCTACCGCTTATTCCCTTTCGGGGTGGCAGGGGGCGCTGGCGCCTATCTCAGCTACAATCGGGCGGAAGGCAGGGTACACCCTGGACAAGTCGCCACCTCATCGCAGGGCCAACACAGATAGACAGACAACATTCACACTCACATTCACACACTAGGGCCAATTTAGTGTTGCCAATCAACCTATCCCCAGGTGCATGTCTTTGTAAATGTATTATAAATGTATTATATATAGATAATATATAGCATCTACGCAGCAACCACTGAACTGAATTATATCATATATATTATTGTATTATTGTATTATGTATTGTATATGTATAGGGGTGGGACCTAATAAGCTTACTTCTTCCCACTCCCTTTTGAGCCAATCTTGACATCTACAAAAGACTAGTCACATGTAATGTTTTCTATGTAGGTGTAAAAATAATGTATTTATATATTTATTTTGTATTTTATGTCATTCTCTTGTTTTGTTTGCATGGTTCAAAATAAACCATTCATTAATTCAAGATACAGTAGTTAATGCTCTGATGGATGTACAGACTCAAAAGTGTGAGTACATCCTCAAACGTCAGCAATCATTCACACAAATATTTTACAATAGAAATTAAAATTGGATATGACTTAGAATAGTCGGTGTACAGCTTGTAGAACAGTGGATAATAAATAAAGACAAAACCAGTGCTGTGTAAAAAAACTTTGCTTACGTTGTAGGTGGAGTTGGTAGATCATAGTCTTTTCCTGTCTCACCTGTCAACCAATAGGTGGTCTCTGTTCCTTTACCCTGGAAAAAAATGGTCCATACTGTATGTACAAATGAAACACACTGGCATTTTAGCATCCAAAATATTTACCAAAACCCATATAAAAATGTATATGGATGAATGTGTGTGTGTATATACAGTGAGGCAAAAACGTATTTAGTCAGCCACCGATTGTGCAAGTTCTCCCACTTAAAATGATGACAGAAGTCTGTCATTTTCATCATAGGTACACTTCAACTGTGAGAGACAGAATGTGAGAAAAAAAAAGGAATTCACATTGTAGGAATTTTAAAGAATTTATTTGTAAATTATGGTGGAAAATAAGTATTTGGTCAACCATTCAAAGTGATGGAAGGAGGTTTTGGCTCAAAATCTCATGATACATAGCCCCATTCATTCTTTCCTTAACACGGATCAATCGTCCTGTCCCCTTAGCAGAAAAACAGCCCCAAAGCATGATGTTTCCACCCCCATGCTTCACAGTAGGTATGGTGTTCTTGGGATGCAACTCAGTATTATTCTTCCTCCAAACACGACGAGTTGAGTTTATACCAAAAACTTATATTTTGGTTTCATCTGACCACATGACATTCCCCCAATCCTCTGCTGTATCATCCATGTATCCAATTTAGTATAAACTCAACTTGTCGTGTTTGGAGGAAGAAGAATACTGAGTTGCATCCCAAGAACACCACACCTACTGTGAAGCATGGGGGTGGAAACATCATGCTTTGGGGCTGTGTTTCTGCTAAGGGGACAGGACGATTGATCCGTGTTAAGGAAAGAATGAATGGGGCCATGTATCGTGAGATTTTGAGCCAAAACCTTCCATCAGTGAGAGCTTTGAATGGTTGACCAAATACTTATTTTCCACCATAATTTACAAATAAATTCTTCAAAATGCCTACAATGTGGATTCCTGGATTTTTTTTTCACATTCTGTCTCTCACAGTTGAAGCGTAACTATGATAAAAATTACAGACCTCTGTCATCATTTTAAGTGGGAGAATTTGCATAATCGGTGGCTGACTAAATACTTTTTTGCCCCACTGTATATATATATATATATATATATATATATATATATATACATATGTATATATATATATATATATATATATGGCAGTCACATGACCTGACTCATACTGCACAGTGTAAAAAGTGACATGAAGAGGTAGTGCAATTCTTCAATGTTTACTTAAAAACTATGAAAATGAACATTTATACGCGTAGTCACCTTCGTCAGTAGAAATGTTTACATTTTGGCCTACAATAATTCCACTTCCAACTAGAGAAGACATGCTTACAAGTGACATAGAATATGCAAACTGTTGTAGCGCACACACTGAGAAAAAAAAAAAATCCAAACTCATTATTTTCTAATTCCATTATCGTATTCTGCTGCTTGCTAAAAGTGTCTCACCACAATGTCGCAGGGCTGAAAAACTCGATATATGACAAAGTATAATTCTTTTACTGATTACCTTCAGATATGTTTCCCCTCTCATCTCGTACTCGAACTTGCAGTCCGTCCTGGTCAGAATATCAATGGTGGGCTGACTGACGTGTATCCGCAGGGCTGCGAGTGGGAGAGGCACAATGTCATCGCTCACATGGTAAGTTCATTCCGTTATGTTGATGGCGAGATATGCGCTGATCTGCACGTGAATAATTACTGGAGCCACATAGCAGGAACAAAGTGCCGGCTTGTATTAACATCGCCATAAATCAGTATGCGCATTAAAAGGATGCTCACGGTGTCCGGTGGACTCCATGCGGGACGCCGTGTTGATGGTGTCTCCAAATAAACAATATCTGGGCATCTTTATCCCCACCACGCCTGCCGCGCACAGACCTGGCACACAATACGAGGAAATATATATATATATATATATATATATATATATATATATATATATATATATATATATATGTATATATATGTATATATACATGTATACGGCATAATACTATTGCATTAAAGTGACAATGTTGTCTTCCTGGAAGAAATATGTGGTACCTGAGTGCACACCGATGCGGATCCACACAGGGATGCCAGGCAGGTGTCGGAGCTGGAAGGTGCCCATGAAGGCCAGAATGTCCAAGGCCATGCGGCAGATATCCACCGCGTGTCTGTTGCCATTCCGCCTTGGGAGACCGGAGGCCACCATGTAGGAATCGCCTATGGTCTCCACCTGGGAGTCCACACAGAGGTCATGATGACAGCGTGTGACCCGCTTAGAACCTTCCACCCTAAACCCTTTATTAGCGAGGGATGCCTTCAGAAATAAGTAAGATACTAAAACCAATACCATGTATGTAATGTAGTTTAATCAATGTATGCTAAACTATTTCAACAAGACAGCTTTGTGTTCTACAAAGCAAACTAGTGGTTGTGGTTTGTGCAGCCCTTTGAGACACTTGTGATTTAGGGCTATATAAATAGTGACTGATTGATTGATTGAATACCTCATCTAACCCCATTGAGATATTTCAATTATTATTCCTTATTAATATTGTTGGCATTATTCTACCAACTGAAACCTGGTTTCAGTGCACTCAAGAACATACCATATCTTGCAGGAAATGTGCACATCTCCATCATGACAGGAAGCAGAGATATCATCGCCATGTAGAAAACGCGCAGGTGGCCGGCCATTTTGATATTTTTGTCTTTCAAAAATAATAATAATGCCTTGTTTATCGCTGTTAATTGGTTCTAAACCCGACCGCAAAAAATGTTATTTCAAGTAAGAATCATTCATTTTTAAATGGAAATCATTTATTGCTAGAGGCAGAAAAACTTAACTACCTTCTGAGTACATTTTTCAACATTATGAGAGCCCTGCAGATGTGAAACAACACCCTTTATTAACTTTTACACTCGTTATTCGAATAGAATAGGGGTAGGGAACCAATGGCTCTAGAGCCAGATGTTGCTCTTTTGATGACTGCATCTGGCTCTCAGATAAATCTTAGCAGATATTGCTTAACAGGATAACTAATGAATGATTCCGCTGGTAATCAAAGTGTCAAGAATAACGTTTAAAATATGAAACATTCTCATGCATTTTAATCCATCCATCCGGTTTCTACCGCACCTGTTCAAGAAGTCGCATTAATGGTGCGAAGTATTTTATTTATTGTTGGTTAGCTTCAGAATAACAGTGTTATTAAAAAGAATAAGAGACTTATTATACTCTGAAAATATTGGTCCTACTTAAAAATGCACGCATTTAGTTGTATTCAGTCTTAAAAAAATATATTATATGGCTCTCACGGAAATACTTTTTAAAATATTTGGCTTGTATGGCTCTCTCAGCCAAAAAGGTTCCCGACCCCTGCCTTAACAGGATAAGAAATGAATAATTCCGCTGGTAATCACAGTGTCAAAAATAACGTTCAAAATATAAAACATTCTCATGCATTTTAATCCATCCATCTGGTTTCTACCGCACCTGTTCAAGAAGTCGCATTAATGGTAAGAAGTATTTTATTTATTGTTGGTTAGCTTCAGAATAACAGTGTTATTAAAAGAATAAGAGACTTATTATAATCTAATAGTATTGGTCCTATTTAAAAATGCACGCATTTAGTTGTATTCAGTCTTAAAAAATATATTATATGGCTCTCACGGAAATACTTGGCTTGTACTGTATGGCTCTCTCAGCCAAAAAGGTTCCCGACCCCTGGAATAGAATAATCTCCCTGAGGCTCAACCAATCAGTGGCCACGATACTGAACAGCGCACTCTAGTGGCCAATACTACTGTAGTATTGATAGTTGGAATTAATTTAGCTAGTTTTATGCTTGAACATGCTTCATTTAGGACAAAAATGTTGTAGAATATGCTTCAAAAAACAGAAATAAATCTGCAATGTGGCAAAGGACGACCTGCGTGTCAACCTTGTGTAGCGTCAATATTTGCAATTTTTGTCATATTACACCTCATTGCTCTTTTATTCCACTTTATTAGTTTTTTTTTAGAAAAAGTTCTATTAAAATTAGCTGTCGGAGGTTAACACATTAGATGACGGGTTCACCAAATCAAATCTATAATCCCATGATTTCCATCAGATTTACTGACCCGCAGACCGGAGGAGTTAGAGGTCTGAGACTTCTGAATTGTCCTGTTACAGTTTGAACATTTATTTCATTTTATGTAAAAATTTATTTTACCTATCTGAACGATTATCTTCTTCCACATTGCTACTCCAACAACTTTATGACTTGCTATACTCTGTGTAGTTATTGTAAACTACTCATGTTATGTAAACTCATTGAAATATAATTAAAAATATAATCATAATACATTTTTCATTATATAAATACTTTCAGAATATATTCATATTTTTCATTGTTATATTTGTATACGTCAAACTGTGTTATCCTTTATTTATCTAATTCAATAAATATTTTTGATTTTATTTATTTTATTTTCAATTAGCTATTTTAAAGAGGAAGGGTGCGTGAGGCGAGAGATGTTCCACTATCAGAAATAAAAAAATAAAAAAAATCTGAGCATCCTAAATTTTGTTTATACATGGACTGTGTCAATACAGCATATTAATATATATATATATATATATATATATATATATATATATATATATTATATATATATATATATATATATATATATATATATATATATATATATATATATATATATATATATATATATAGGCCACAGCACCCCCTGCGACCCCAAAAAGGACAAACAGTAGAAAATGGATTGATGGATGGATGGATAAATAATCAATTAGCTGTAAGCTTGGTCATTCTTTTTCTTTCCTTTTCGTGTGTAAATGTGTATGATTGTTAATATGTGTAATCTGTACTGTTGAACTGGTCACACAAAATGGTTGATGGTAGATTATATGACTGAAATAAACTTATTTCATTCATTCATTCTGTAAGTCGTAAATGGCTCCTGTGCTGCACTTTGGACACTCCTGGTCTAATGTGAGCCATCCAATACAACAAAATAATAACAGACCTGTACCAACATATTCATCTTCACGTTCCAATGACAATTTAACCATATGTTCAATAAAGTAGTTGTAGTGTGCAGTGGATCAGAGCTTTTTACAATATCTCCGGTGGCAATGGAACTCATTGCAACATGGAAATGGTCTGGCTGGTCAGTACAAAAATGACTTGAGTATTATTTATAAACTTCCACAAATGTTGAGCGTAAACATACTCATTACACAGCGAACACATTACATTACCGTATCGATCCGAATACAATACAAATCCAATATAGTGTGTATTTGAGCTCCAGGTTCATAATTCTGGTGGGCACCAAAAAAAAGACAAAGTTTTAAAGCGCATCATTGCCAAGGAAGAGAAGGAGACGACAGCGCTGTTTCAGATAATCGAGTCAATCCTGCAACACTCGTAAAACACCACTAGATGGCAGCATTTTTCTGTTAGTGCTCCTAATTGTGTTTATTGGGCGTCCTAAAATCTGAGTGACTTGTTTTACTTGTTAGTTCTGTTTACAATACTATGACAGTTAGGAATATTAAGATGTTGCCTCATTCGTTGATAATCTTCATGTAAAAAATTCACATTATTTCCAATTGGAAAATTAGTTTTGCAATTATATAAACTTGTTGCATAACAAATGTGTTTAGGTCTTTCTACTTTTAGACAAGTGGTTATTATGTGCAACCAAACCAGTGGCGTTTTTAGCTTTAGTGGCGCCCTGTGCGAGATTCAACATCTGCGTCCAACCCCCAGTTTGTCTTCCCCTTTCTTCTACTGTCTAAATTGTGCACCTCATGGTGTAAAGATTGATCTCTTAACTACCATCCAAGGCTAAACCAACTCATTGACTAAAATAACATTTAAACACCTAAGACTATTTACCTTCAGTATGTTACATTTTAAAGCAAACTCTTTTGTAACTTGTTTTTTTTTAAATAAACATGAGGGCAAATGCTTCATCACTTGGCTTGTTTGGGTTTTGTTCACTCCATGTGAGCAGTATGGAACAAGCAGTCAAAAAATATATATATTTTTACTTCATCTCTCATTCTTCCTCTCCGAGAAGTGCCCTGAAGCACATAATTTTTTTTCAGAACGCGTATAAAAAAGTTCCACCTGTGTCCTTACTATTTGCGTAAAAGCCGAATTTCTGATGCATTCCTCGACCTAACGGTTGAGTATCATCCTCATTGTACCTTGTAGACGTCGTGGTGGTCGAGGATGCTGTCGAAGCCCTTGTAGATGTCATTGAGCATGTCGACGACCTCCATGGGTGTGCTGTACTGGCACAGCGTGGTAAAGCCTACGATGTCGCTGAAATAAACGGTCACCTCGTCGTACAGCTCAGGCTCCACTGCGCCCGTCTCCTTCAGGCTTTTCACCACGGGGCTGCACAGGAGACAGCAACGTTCATTCCACCTCAATGGCCTGCGAGGTGAAATCTCACACGGGTCAAAAATAAGATTGAGCCGTTTCGTTTAAGATGGCACAGACCCAGGAAGTAACATGAAGTTGAGGCAGTCTGCTCGATCCCGCTCGGCTTTGTAGAGCACCGTTCTCTCCTCCACCAGGTGCTCCAGGTTTCTGGAATACATCTGCAGCCGGCGAATCAAGTTGTCCATGTAGCTCTCGTTATCCTTGTTGTGAATTTTACTAAAGGAAAAAGTAAAAGTAAGTTATATCACACATTTCTGGAAACCGTCAGGACTTGCAATAACACTTTAGTATGGGGAACATATTCTAAGTAACAAAGACTTAATTTAGAGTCATTTGGACACTAATGTTAATGTTAATGTACCAATGATTGTCTCACACACACACACGCACCCACACACACGCACACACACACTAGGTCTCCCGTCCAAAGGCAAAACCTAGTAACTCACTTCTAGCTGATTTTGAGAAAACAAAGGAAAACCAATCTATCTTGATGCTGTCTTACAAAGATCTTCAAAGTCATCAAACGTATAGATGTTTTCTTGAGCTTTCATTTTCTTGCCGATTGAGCCATGGATTGAATCTGCTCCCATGAACATGTGTCCTTTCTCCAGATATTTTATCACAACCTCAGGTGGGCCCAATTCTGCGTTTGCACATTGGGCAAGAGCTGTGTACAGCGTCCAGTTTTTATTTTGACCTCCACAGTTATCTTCCCAAAAGAGTATGCAAGGGGAAGAATCAAGAACAATACATTTAATGAAGGCGCTTGCAACGTCCTGGGCCAATCTTCCAAATATCCCCTCGTGCCATAATATCACATAATCAGGTTGACCATCGGCCCTCATCCGTGCAAATGTCTCATTAAGGACAATAAGGCGACTGACAAAGAAGCTCCGATTGGTCCCTTGAGATACTAGGTTTTTCTGTTGTATCTACATGGTTATGTGGTAGTTGCTAGGTCCTGCCATGCGCGTAACAGCTTACTTACTGAACAAATTACAATATCGCATACACAAATGTAAAGCATATCACCTAGGAACTCCAAAATTATTATCAGCTCAGTTTTGACCAAAATTGAGTTACTGGGTTTTGCCTTTGGACAGGAGAGGTGTGGTGAAATGTGTCCTCTGCATTTGACCCATCTCCTTGATAACCCCCTGGGACACTAGGGGAACATATAAGGGCTAGGGTTAGGGTTACTAATAAGCAATACTTCTGAGGTTATTGAGGGAAGACTCTTAGTTAATGGCTTACTGGTTGTATAATAAGGCCATGCAGAAGAAGGCATTAAAATAAGTACTTAATATTGACTAATTAAGAGCCAATATCTTACTAATTTGCAACAAATTAATGGTGAATATGTTCTCCATACTAAAGTGTTACCGGACTTGCATATGAAATATGTTATTATATTGGTTGTAGTTTGCATCATACTGAGAGGTTCAATCTTGTGTCTCATTCCTGGTGTGTGATTGTGTACGGTATATTGCGAGTAACACAAGAAAAAACAAACAGTTACCTGATGGCTTTGCCCAAACAGTTTTCTACCTTCTTAAAGTCAGGTCTTTTCTCAGCATCCTCTTCCCAACAACTTTTTATCAGCATATACACCTGGGGGTGGATAGGAGAAACTCTTTAAAAGGCCCCCCAAGGATGAACCAGGTCATCAATATCCTGCCTTAGGATAAACATGCATATAAGTGGTCCTCATTTGTAGGTGTTGCTGGAGCAAAATAGTAAATTTTATTATTTAGTATGAATAATATTTTTATTTTTGTTATCATCACATACATCCTACACAATGTTCCTCGATTATTGTGGGGGTTCTGTTACAGACCTACATGGTAAGTACATTTTCGTGAAGTAGAGATGCTATTTTGTGTTTTTTATAAATATTATATGCATTTAAAGTCTTCCACACAGCTTCCACTCATAAACACTTCCAATGCTCTTAAAACACGTCATACACTATGTGATTTTAAAATACAAACTTGGAGTAACAGGAGGGTGTTTTTATTAGAGAATTACCAAACATTGTAGGAGCCAGAATTTGTTTTTTTTAGAAGCAAAGTGTGTGTGATTGTGTTTATATTTTTTTAGTTTAGTTTATTAAGGGTCCCCATTAGTCTACACCGCAGTGCAGACTATTCTTGCTGGGGTCCAGGGAAAAAACATCACACAATCACAAAACAAAAGGTTACAATGCAGTACAACATGATCAATAATAACATTTTGTAATACAAAAATAGCAACAACAAAAAAACAACTTGGAGTTTACATAATAGACTTAGACTTCCTTTTTATCGTCATTCAAATTTGAACTTTACAGTACAAATAATGTTCATACGAAAGATAAAAAAGAACAATATAAAAATAGATATATTTTCTTTTGCAAAAATAAAACAAAGAACCTATGGCCTACAATATACACATTAGTGTACCCAAGACAAACAATATTCTAAGTGACGAAAACATACCATAATGAATAAAATATGACAAAGAACATACAAAATCAAAATACAGTGGGGCAAAAAAGTATTTAGTCAGCCACCGATTGTGCAAGTTCTCCCACTTAAAATGATGACAGAGGTCTGTAATTTTCATCATAGGTACACTTCACCTGTGAGAGACAGAATTTGAAAAAAAAATCCAAGAATTCACATTGTAGGAATTTTAAAGAATTTATTTGTAAATTATGGTGGAAAATAAGTATTTGGTAAACCATTCAAAGCTCTCACTGATGGAAGTAGGTTTTGGCTCAAAATCTCAAAATGAATACATTGATGATACAGTAGAGGATTGGGAGAATGTCATGTGGTCAGATGAAACCAAAATAGAACTTTTTGGTATAAACTCAACTCGTGGTGTTTGGAGGAAGAAGAATACTGAGTTGCATCCCAAGAACACCACACCTACTGTGAAGCATGGGGGTGGAAACATCATGCTTTGGGGCTGTTTTTCTGCTAAGGGGACAGGACGATTGATCCGTGTTAAGGAAAGGATGAATGGGGCCATGTATTGTGAGATTTTGAGCCAAAACCTCCTTCCATCAGTGAGAGCTTTGAATGGTTGACCAAATACTTATTTTCCACCATAATTTACAAATACATTCTTTAAAATTCCTCCAATGTGAATTCCTGGATTTTTTTTCACATTCTGTCTCTCACAGTTGAAGTGTACCTATGATGAAAATTACAGACCTCTGTCATCATTTTAAGTGGCTGAATAAATACTTTTTTGCCCCACTGTAATATAAATATAAAAACGATAACCAGAAACAAGAATTAATTTAAGCAAAAAATAAGTCAAAAGAAGATTGACATAAGGTACCATCTAGAATAATCTCTTTCTGCAATACTTCTCCTTTCAGTCTATTCTTAAAAGTGTGTCTGCTGGGATGAGGGAGTTACTGGTCACATGGGCAAGGGTGTGGCTGTGTGACTTCCTTGACAGGAAGTATTTAAGGTTGTGCATTGACCTGTGTCAATTGAGAAATAGGAAACAGGAGCAAGCCCAGGTTGCCATGCCATATTTTTGGTTTACTGCTTTATTATATGCTTTATTTTCTGCCAGAAAGCTTTGTTTGGTACCACTCATGCCCTCTTATTTCTGTAACATGCTACATCCATTTCAAAAGTCAAATATAATTTCAGTCTCGGAACCCATCGCCGCCTCTCAGCGTCCACAAGGAAATGTGGCTGCAACATGCAGTATTTCAACAAAAACAGATTTTAAAAAACTAATAACATAAAAAAGATTTACGTAACTGAACTGTACTGAGATTTTAAGACTTTGCTTGGTAAAATCACTGATTTTACAGTTAATCTTATCCTTCATTTACAGCATACACTGGAGACGCAAATAAATGAGGAACTTACTTCGTGTTCTTTCTCTGAAGCTGTGTCAAAGTCTAGATCTGGCCTGAAGTAGGACATGATGACCTTGGACAGTTTTTCTGCGGCAACACCACAAATTAATTATTTAATGTATACAAAAAAATCACATGTCTATTAAGTCTCTTCAGCCTCTAGAGCAGTGGTTCTCAAATGGGGGTACATGTACCCCAGGGGGTATTTGAAGGTATGCCAAGGTGTATGTGAGAGTTTTTTTAAATATTCTAAAAATAGCAACTATTAAAACATCCTTTATAAATATATTTATTGAATAATACTTCAACAAAATATGAATGCAAGTTCATAAACTGTGAAAAGAAATACAACAATGCAATATTCAGTGTTGAAAGCTAGATTTTTTTGTGGACATGTTACATAAATATTGATGTTAAAGATTTATTTCTTTGTGAAGAAATGTTTAGAATTAAGTCCATGAATCCAGATGGATCTCTATTACAATCCCCAAAGAGGGCACTTTAAGTTGATGATTACTTCTATGTGTAGAAATCTTTATTTATAATTGAATCACTTGTTTATTTTTGAACAAGTTTTTAGTTATTTTGATCTCTTTTTTTAACAAATAGTTCAAGAAAGACCACTACAAATGAGCAATATTTTGCACTGTTTTACAATTTAATAAATCAGAAACTGATGACATAGTGCTGTATTTTACTTCTTTATCTCTTTTTTTAACCAAAAATGCTTTGCTCTGATTAGGGGGTACTTGAATTAAAAAAATGTTCACAGGAGGTACATCACTGAAAAAAGGTTGAGAACCACTGCTCTAGAGTACTCTAGCAAAGCCCTCATTGTACCAATTAACACTTTAACCACACTCGCACAAAAAACACACACACACACACACACATACACACCTTAAGTGTGTATGACAATCATTCCTCTGTGTTCACCATTTTAAAGCAATACAGTGTGTTAGGTGGTTTACACACAAATTGTGTCGCAATGTTTCACCTGCTCGGTCAGAACAGCATTTGGTGTAGAAGGTACTTTTTCTTAGAACTATCTCCTGAGAAATAATGGCGAAGCTGTACACGTCTCCTTTTTGGGAAGTACCCTGCTTCCTGAGGTGCTCTGGAGCTGTCCACAAGTCTGTGCAGAGGAAGTAGACAAAGAAGTCACTGGAAAAAATCAACAACTCATGAATGCAATGCAGTAAATGTTGTGTTGTTGTTGTTGTTATACCTCTGCCAGGCTTGAGAAAGGAGTTGCAACCAAAGTCTGTGATCTTCACAACCATGCGGTTGTCCACCACACAGTTGGTGGACTTAAGGCGTCCATGCACCTGGATGTCACTGGCATGCAGGTAGGACATGCCCTACACACACGCGCGCACGCACACAAAGATTAAATAAAAAATGAGTCAATGTCATTAATTTTTGTATATTAAAACAGTCTACAAAACATAAATGACGACACAAGTGACCAAAATGAGTTGCAGTGACCTGAGCTATGTTAAAAAAGCCTTATTGTACATTGACAGGACACAACATTGGGTACACTCACACCATCTAAATGAAAGAGATAGATAAAAATAAAATGTGCCTTCACGAGAGCAAAAAACCACACACTCCTAGACAATGTACAACCATGTTTAAAAACTAAAACAAATAGTACTAATATGATCTCAGTTAAAAAATATACTTATATGTTCAAACATCTGTATGCCAGCAGAACACTCGTATCCTTCAGCATTACAGTATGTGGAGTACAAATGTGATATTCTAATATAAGACAGTTTAAGCACATTGTGTTTGCAAGCATAATACTGACAACCTAAATCGGTAATTTTTTAAAAATTAATTAATTTATTGTTGTTTAATGGAAATTAGTACAATGTAATTAATCCTGAATACATTTTTGTTCTTGAACACTTTTGTGTTAGTTTACTTTGTAACCTTGATACTTTCTCTGACACAACACTAGCCGGTAATTGAGCCAATGCTCTCTGTCATGTACCTGAATTCACCCATTTATTATTGTTTAATAAAAATCACAGAAACTGATACAATTCATCCTAAAGTCATTTATTTATTATTGTTCAATTAAAATCACAGTAACTGATGTAATTTATCCTAAATTCATTCATGTGTAGTTAATTATTAGTCACAGTAACCGTTATCATTTATCCTGTAATCAATCAGTAATTGTTTAATTAAAATCATGGTAACTGATAAAGTTTCTCCTGAATTCATGAACATCACAGTAACCAACATTATTTGTCCTGAATTCATTCATTATTAGTGTTCAAAAAACAAAACACAGAAAATGATATAATTCATCCTACATTCATTCATTTATAATTGTTTAAAAAAAAATCAAATTAAACATTATAATTTATAATGAATTAAAGGCCTACTGAAACCCACTACTACCGACCACGCAGTCTGATAGTTTATATATCAATGATGAAATATTAACATTGCAACACATGCCAATACGGCCGGTTTAGTTTACTAAATTAAAATTTTAAATTTCCCGCGGAGTTTCTTGTTGAAAACGTCACGAAATGACGACGCGTATGATGAAGCGTGCGCGTGACGTCTCGAGTTGGAGGGGACCTATTAGCCCAGCACCACTAGCGGCTAAAAGTCGTCTCTTCTCATCGCGCAATTACACAGTATTTTGGACATCTGTGTTGCTGAATCTTTTGCAATTTGTTCAATTAATAATGAAGAAGTCAAAGTAGAAGGATGGAGGTGGGGAAACTTTAGCATTTAGCCACACAAACACATGGTGTTTCCTTGTTTAAAATTCCCAGAGGTGGAGCTTTACTATAGATTAGAGCGGTCAAGCGAACATGGATCCCGACCACTTGTCAACCGGCAGGTTTCGGTGAGAAAATTGTGGTAAAAATTCGCCTCTTACCGGAGATCAGCGGAACTTCTGTCGTGCTGCTGCTGCTGCCGTGACTAATTCCCTCAGAGACTGGTGTCAAGACACCCGTGGACACACCCCTCCGACTATCAGGTACTATATAATCTCACTAAAACATTAGCAACACAATAGAAAGATAAGGGATTTCCCAGAATTATCCTAGTAAATGTGTCTAAAAACATCTGAATCGCTCACAATGCAATCGCCTTTTTTTGTAAACTTTTTTTTAATTTTTTTTTTTTTTAATTTCTAGTCCTTTGTTATCAATATCCTCAGCCACAAATCTTTCATCCTCGCTCAAATTAATGGGGAAATTGTCGTTTTGTCGGTCCGAATAGCTCTTTTTTTTGGAGGCTCCCATTATAAACAATGTGAGGATGTGAGGAGCCCTCACACGGATGACGTCATCGTCTGCTACTTCCGGTACAGGCAAGGCTTTTTTATTAGCGACCAAAAGCTGCAAACTTTATCGTCGATGTTCTTTACCAAATCCTTTCAGCAAAAATATGGCAATATCGCGAAATGATCAAGTATGACACATAGAATGGACCTGCTATCCCCATTTAAATAAGAAAATCTCATTTCAGTAGGCCTTTAATGAATTTATTATTGTTCAATTAAAATCACAGTAATTAATATAATGTATACTAAATTGATTAATTTACTATTGTTTAGAGAAAATCACAGCAACTGATATCATTTGTCCTGAATTCATACATTTAGTATTAGTCTAAAAAAAAAAACCAGTTACTGATATAATTATCCTGAATTAACCAATGTATTATTGTTTAGTAAAAATTCCAGTAGCCAATATAATTTATTCTGAATTATTCAGTTATTATTGTTTAGTAAAAACACAGTAACCTATATCATTTATCTTGAAATAATCAATGTATTATTGTTTAAAGAAAATCAGCGTCTGATTTCATTCAACCCAAATCCATTCATATATAATTGTTTAATGAAAACCACAGTGTCTGATATAATATATCCTGACTTCATTCATTTATAATTGTTTAATAACAATTTGTGTCTAAAATCCTTCAATCTGAATTCCTTCATTCATTATTGTTTAATTAAAATAAGTTTCGGATATTGTTCATCCTGAATTCATGTATTTATTAGTATTCAATAAAGTATTGTCCATCATATATTTTGTATTTATTTATTTCATATACAACACTGGTATACCTTGGCGATGTCATACATGACAGAGATCTTAAACTCCCAGTCCATGAACGTCTCCTCCGGATAAGAGACCTTGTCATTCAGCACGTACTGGACAAAGAACAGGTGTGTATGCCGTCTGTTTCAATGGAAATGTGTGCCCACCATACATACGTACCCTAAGTGATCCCCGCTCACCGTACTCAAAAACCCCAAACACGCCCTCATCCAACTTCACTGTGCCGTAAAACTTGGTGAGGTTGTTATAGTCGACTTGCAAGAGCTGAAGAGTTGAAAGAAATCTTTAGAATATAAAGTGACAGTTAATTATGTGTGTCTTACAGCATTAAGCTCCATTTTCTGGGTCTCATTGAAGTTTCCATCTGAGTGGTTGAGCTCCTTCAGAATGACAATCTGAAACATTTGCAGTAGCACTGATATCAGATCAGGAATCCTCAGAAACAAACACTTTACGCTATACCTTCTTGTCGTAGAGCGCACGGCGGATCTTAAAAACTTTGTTTTTCCTCTCTTTTTCAATCTGAAGCAGACGACAGACACTTTAACCAAAAATGCAAGTGGACATGTGGACGGATGTTGTCTACCTCCAGGACAACTTGGTTCAATGAGTTGTCCTCCAACAGGGTGACAAGTTCAGAGGGGATGTGCGAGTCGGAGAAGCGTTTCCTCCGCAGCCGATCTCTCCTGTTCTGTCTGAACATGGTGTTAACTTTATTACTATCCATAATCACACAGCATTTAAGTAAATGTCCACACAGGGAATTCCTGTTCAGTGCATAATAAGCATCAACACGATAGCATGGCAGTGATAACCTGGGTTCTACACTCTTTTAAAGAAAAAAATGTGTTAGCCACCGAAGGAGACGTGTGCTTGTACAGAAAATACTGTAACATTGTTGGAATGATGACGAGTAACACCAAGATAAGCGGGTTCCACAATAGTTTCTATTGATTCTGATAAAGGCTGTGTTTAATTTTGTGTTTAGAGTAAGCCAAGGGCCATAAAACTAAAAGAGCTGCAGGCCGAAAATGACCCCAAGACCGGACTTTGGACTGTTAAGCAATTAACTGTGATAGCAATTTGTTTATTTTTTACAAGCGCTTCAAATGTTTATTCTAAACAAATCTCTGAATTCTCACTGAAGTTAGAACCTAAGCAGTATCACAAATTGATAGATATTTAAGAAATAATGTTAGAATAATAAGGCGTAATGTCAAAGCATTATTTCAATATTTGTCATTGCACCGTTCTATTGAGGATTTCTTTAAAGCATATTCTGTGTGATTTTGGTCTATATTAAGCATTTTAAAGAATAATGTGGCTGAATGAACTAAAAATAAAAATACTACAGTACTATTGGATGATACCAAACCAATCAGAGCATGCTGTTCAGTACCTTGGTCACTGATTGGCTTAATCTTAGGTAGCATTAATGTGTTGGATTAAAAGAGTGTAAAGGTGACCAAAATGTGTCATTTTGTGTTCAGAGAGGTCTTATAATGTTAAAAACAATATTCAGAATCTTTTCTATGCTCTAGCTATGAAAATATTTGATTCATAACTATTTTACCACTGTCACACCCAGAACCAATATACATATTCAGTATACAGTAATTAATGTATATCTAGTAGGTCTGGTAAATAATTATCCACCAATCATGACATGACTTCTTAGTCTGTTGTATGAATGAAAACAAGTGGATACACAGGTTAATTACACAGGTGGATACACAAGTTCATTACAATACCTTTTTCCAAAACATTTAATTGTTCTGCCTCTCACTGTTTGTCACTGACAAAGATAGATGGACAAATAAAACACTTTTCTGACCATTTAAGGGAAATTTGAACATTTCAAGCAGCACACCTGATGATCTCTCAGAATCTCACAGCACGTTTATGTGCCGCGATATAGGGGTTGGGAATCAGTGCTTTAAATGACCCTATTGTTCATCAAACTGCAAAAACAAAATTACATATTTATTCAGATGACTTTATGAATTTCTTTAATAAAAAAATTTTACTTATTAGAATGCGTCCCAGCTACAACTGGGTTGTATTAACACAGATATGACTGTATATACGGCGGATACTGCAAATATCCAAAATAGTTTCTCTCATTTTGATAAAATAACATTAGAAGAATTGTTACAACGTGTAAATGGAATAAAACAAACAACATGTTTACTTGACCCACTTTGTGGGAAACTTATCAAGGAGCTCTTTGTATTATTAAGTCCATCGGTGCTAAATATTATAAACTTATCACTTTCTTCGGGCACTGTTCCCCTAACATTAAAAAAAAAAGCGGTTATTCATCCTCTCCTTATAAGACCTAACCTCGATCCCGACCTCATGGTAAACTACCGACTGGTGTCTCACCTTTCCTTTATTTCGAAAATCCTCGAAAAAATTGTTGCAGAGCAGCTAAATGATCACTTAGCGTCTAACAATCTATGTGAAACCTTTCAATCCGGTTTCAGGGCAAATCCCTCTACTAACAGGTCCCTGTTAGTGACCTCGCAAAAATGACTAATGATCTATTGCTAACGATGGATTCTGATGCGTCATCTATGTTGCTGCTCCTCGATCTTAGCGCTGCTTTCGATACCGTCGATCATAATATTTTGATAGAGCGTATCAAAACACTAATTGGTATGTCAGACTTAGCCCTGTCTTGTTTTAACTCTTATCTTACTGACAGGGTGCAGTGCGTCTCCCATAACAGTGTGACCACGGACTATGTTAAGGTAACGTGTGGAGTTCCCCAGGGTTCGGTCCTTGGCCCTGCACTCTTCAGCATCTACGTGCTGCCGCTGGGTGACGTCATATGCAAATACGGTGTTGGCTTTCACTGTTATGCTGATGACACCCAACTCTACATGCCCCTAAAGCTGACCAACACGCCAGACTGTGGTCAGCTGGAGGCGTGTCTTAATGAAATTCAACAATGGATGTCCGTTAACATTTTGCAACTCAACGCCAAAAAAACGGAAATGCTGATTATTGGTCCTGCTAGACACCGACCTCTATTTAATAATACAACTTTAACATTTGACAACAAAACAATTAAACAAGGCGACTCGGTAAAGAATCTGGGTATTATCTTTGACCCAACTCTCTCCTTTGAGTCACACATTAAAAGCGTTAGTAAAACGGCCTTCTTTCATCTCCGTAATATCGCTAAAATTCGCTCCATTTTGTCCACTAACGACGCTGAGATCATTATCAATGTGTTTGTTACGTCTCGTCTTGATTACTGTAACATATTATTTTCGTGTCTCCCCATGTCTACCATTAAACGATTACAGTTGGTACAAAATGCGGCTGCTAGACTTTTGACAAGAACAAGAAAGTTTGATCATATTACGCCTATACCGACTCACCTGCACTGGCTTCCTGTGCACTTAAAATGTGACTTTAAGGTTTTACTACTTACGTATAAAATACTACATGGTCTAGCTCCATCCTATCTTGCCGATTGTATTGTACCATATGTCCCGGCAAGAAATATGCGTTCAAAGGACTCCGGCTTGTTAGTGATTCCTAAAGCCCAAAAAAATTCTGCGGGCTATAGAGTGTTTTCCGTTCGGGCTCCAGTACTCTAGAATGCACTCCCGGTAACAGTTCGAGATGCTATCTCGGTAGAAGCATTTAAGTCTCACCTTAAAATTCATTTGTATACTCTAGCCTTTAAATAGACCTCCTTTTTAGACCAGTTGATCTGCCGATTCTTTTCTTTTCCCCCTGTGTCCCCCCCTCCCTTATGGAGGGGGTCCGGTCCGATGGCCATGGATGAAGTACTGGCTGTCCAGAGTCGGGACCCAGGATGGACCGCTCGCCTGTGTATCGGTTAGGGACATCTCTACGCTGCTAAACCGACTCCGCTCGGAATGGTTTCCTGTGGACGGGAATCTCGCTGCTGTCTTGGATCCCCTTTGAACTGAACTCTCGCGGCTAAGTTGGATCCACTATGGATTGAACTTTCACAGTATCATGTTAGACCCGCTCGACATCCATTGCTTTCGGTCCCCTAGTGGGGTCCACTCCAAGGTTCTCATAGTCATCATTGTCACCGACGTCCCACTGGGTGTGAGGTTTCCTTGCTCACTGGGTGTGAGTTTTCCTTGCCCTTGTGTGGGTTCTTCCGAGGATGTCGTAGTAGTTTGTGCAGCCCTTTGAGACACTTGTGATTTAGGGCTATATAAATAAACATTGATTGATTGATTGATTGATTTTTGTGTGAAAGACACTAGTCTGCTTCCTGAAAACTGTTAAGTCTTGTATATACAGTATGTGATATTTAGTCCTATGGGTACAACATTAAAAGACGTATCCTCATTATCACTCACCTGTAGAAGATGAAGGCAATGAAAGCCACAACCACCACAGTCACCGCCAAAACTATGACGACGATATTAAGTGACGCTGCTTCTGTTAACAGAGAACATAAACTGGTGAGAAAACAATACTCTAATACTCTAACTCGCCATATCATTAGGTACACCTTTGTCTGCATGCACTGCTTTGTCTGAAATCTTCGTGGTAATAGTTGTTAATCAGTGTCACCTCTAAACTGTGGTATAAGTGGGAAGGGCATTTGACGACATTTCTTTAATCAAAATATGGAAACAATTATCCATCCATCTTCTTCTGCTTATCCAAGGTTGGGTCGCGGGGGCAGCAGCCTAAGCAAGGAAGCCCAGACTTCCCTCTCCCCAGCCACTTCGTCCAACTCTTCCCGGAGGATCCCGAGGCGTTCCCAGGCCAGCCGGGAGACATAGTCTTCCCAAGGTGTCCTGGGTCTTCCCCGTGGCCTCCTACCGGTTGGACGTGCCCTAAACACCTCCCTCGGGAGGCGTTCGGGTGGCACCTTGACCAGATGCCCGAACCACCTTATCTGGCTCCTTTCGATGTGGAAGACCAGCGGCTTTACTTTGAGTTCCTCCCGGATGACAGAGCTTCTCACCCTATCTCTAAGGGAGAGCCCCGCCACACGGTGCAGAAAACTCATTTCGGCCGCTTGTACCCGTGATCTTATCCTTTCGGTCATGACTCAAAGCTCATGACCTTAGGTGAGGATGGGAGCGTAGATCGACGGGTAAATTGAGAGCTTTGCCTTCCGGCTCAGCTCCTCCTTCACCACAACGGATCGGTACAACGTCCGCATTACTGAGGACGCCGCACTGATCCACCTGTCGATCTCACAATCCACACTTCCCCCACTCGTGAACAAGACTCCTAGGTACTTGAACTCCTCCACTTGGGGCAGGGTCTCCTTCCCAACCCGGAGATGGCACTCCACCCTTTTCCAGGAGAGAACCATGGACTCGGACTTGGAGGTGCTGATTCTCATTCCGGTCGCTTCACACTCGGCTGCGAACCGGACTAGTGAGAGCTGAAGATCCCGGCCAGATGAAGCCATCAGGACCACATCATCTGCAAAAAGCAGAGACCTAATCCCGCGGCCACCAAACCGGAACCCCTCAACGCCTTTACTGCGCCTAGAAATTATTTCCATAAACGTTATGAACAGAATCGGTGACAAAGGGCAGCCTTGGCGGAGTCCAACACTCACTGGAAACGTGTCCGACTTACTGCCGGCAATGCGGACCAAGTTCTGACACTGATCGTACAGGGAGCGGACCGCCACAATAAGACAGTCCGATACCCCATACTCTCTGAGCACTCCCCACAGGAATTCCCGAGGGACACGGTCGAATGCCTTCTCCAAGTCCACAAAGCACATGTAGACTGGTTGGGCAAACTCCCATGCACCCTCAAGAACCCTGCCGAGAGTATAGATCTGGTCCACAGTTCCACGACCATGACGAAAACCACACTATTTCTCCTGAGTCCGAGGTTCGACTATCCGGCGTAGCCTCCTGTCCAGTACACCTGAATAACCCTTACCGGGAAGGCTGAGGAGTGTGATCCCACGATAGTTGGAACACACCGTCCGGTCCCCCTTCTTAAAGAGAGGGACCACCACCCAGGTCTGCCAATCCAGACGTACCGCCCCCGATGTCCACGCAATGCTGCAGAGTCTTGTCAAACAAGACAGCTCCACAGCATCCAGAGCCTTAAGGAACTCCGGGCGGATCTCATCCACGCCTGGGGCCTTGCCACCGAGGAGCTTTTTAACTACCTCGGCAACCTCAGCCCCAGAAATAGGAGAGCCCACCACAGATTCCCCAGGCACTGCTTCCTCATAGGAAGACGTGTTGGTGGGATTGAGGAGGTCTTCGAAGTATTCCTTCCACCTATCCACAACATCCGCAGTTGAGGTCAGCAGATCACCATCCGCACCATACACGGTGTTGACAGTGTACTGCTTCTTCTTCCTGAGGCGGCGGATGGTTGTTCAGAATCGCTTCAAAGCCGTCCGGAAGTCGTTTTCCATGGCTTCCCCGAACTCCTCCCATGTCCGAGTTTTTGCCTCTACGACCGCTGAGGCTGCACACCACTTGGCCCGTTGGTACCTGTCCACTGCCTCCGGAGTCCTATGAGCCAAAAGAACCCGATAGGACTCCTTCTTCAGCCTGACGGCATCCCTCACCGCTGGTGTCCACCAACGGGTTCTAGGATTACCGCCCCGACAGGCACCAACTACCTTGCGGCCACAGCTCCAATCGACCGCCTCGACAATTGAGGTGCAGAACATGGTCCACTCGGACTCAATGTCCAGCACCTCCCTCGTGACATGTTCAAAGTTCTTCCGGTGGTGGGAATTGAAACTCTCTCTGACAGGAGACTGCCAGACGTTCCCAGCAGACCCTCACAATGCGTTTGGACCTGCCAGGTCTGTCCGGCATCCTCCCCCACCATCGCAGCCAACTCACCACCAGGTGGTGATCAGTAGAAAGCTCCACCCCTCTCTTCACCCGAGTGTCCAAAACATGAGGCCGCAAATCCGATGACACAACTACAAAGTTGATCATGGAACTGCGGCCTAGGGTGTCTTGGTGCCAAGTGAACATATGGACACCCTTATGTTTGAACATGGTGTTTGTTATGGACAAACTGTGACGAGCACAAAAGTCCAATAACAAAACACCACTCGGGTTCAGATCCGGGCGGCCATTTTTCCCAACCACGCCTCTCCAGGTTTCACTGGCGCTGCCAACATGAGCGTTGAAGTCCCCCAGCAGTATAAGGAAATCACCCGAGGGAGCACTCTCCAGTACTCCCTCGAGTGTACCCAAAAAGGGTGGGTACTCTGAACTGTTGTTTGGTGCGTAAGCACAAACAACAGTCAGGACCCGTCCCCCCACCCGAAGGCGGAGGGAGGCTACCCATTCGTCCTCTGGGTTGAACTCCAACGTGCAGGCTTTGAGCCGGGGTACAACGAGAATTGCCACCCCAGCTCGTCGCCTCTCACTGCCGGCAACGCGAGAATGGAAGAGAGTCCAGCCCCTCTCGAGAGAAGTGGTTCCAGAGCCCTTGCTGTGCATCGAAGTGAATCCGACTACATCCAGCCGGAATTTCTCTACTTCACGCACTTGCTCAGGCTCCTTCCCCCCCAGTGAGGTGACGTTCCACATCCCAAGAGCTAGCTTCTGTAGCCGAGGATCGGACCGCCAAGTGCCCTGCCTTCGGCTGACGCCCAGCTCACATCGCACCAAACCTCTATGGCTGCTGCTATGAGTGGTGAGCCCATTGGAGGGGAGACCCACGTTGCCTCTTCGGGCTGTGCCCCGCCGGGCCCCATGGGGACAGGCCCGGTCACCAGGCGCTTGTCATCGTGCCCCACCTCCGGGCCTGGCTCCAGAGGTGGGCCCCGGTGACCCGCGTCCGGGCGAGGGAAATCTGAGTCCTTTGTTCGTGTTCATCATAGAGGTCTTCGAGCTGCTCTTTATCTGGTCCCTCACCTAGGACCAGTTTGCCTTGGAAGACCCTACCAGGGGGCTTGAATCCCCCGGACAACAGAGCTCCTAGGATAATTGGGAGACACAAACTCCTCTACCATGGTAAGGTGGGAGCTCAGAGAGGAGTGGAAACAATTAACGAGTAAATAATTTAGAGAGTTATTGTATTTTTTTATTATTTTTGATGAACAGACAAAAAAATCCCTACTAAAGAATCAAACTACTACTACGAGAAAAACATCTGTTAACCTTTCCATCCGTTTACCCCCGATCAATAGGGGCAGAGTGTCTGTTTGGCTTTCCTCACGACGTCTATGAACCAGCTCCTTGGTCTTGGAGGTGTTCAGGACACGGTTATTGCCTGAAAACCAAATTGAAAGCTGCTCCACCTCGTCGCGGTAAGCTGACTCATTTCCCCCAGAGATGAGCCCCACAACCAAGGTATCATCAGCAAACTTGACACTTGACAGCCTCCAGACACTCCGTTCTGGAGAGACTAGTTCCAATACAGCTGACTCTCCTCAATGACTCTAATTATAGCCTGTCAAATTTGCAATCTGGGTTCAGAACTGGCCATGAATGCATCACAGCTACAATTACCGCTACCTGTATTTCCCCTCGGAGATTAACTCCACTTTGTTTGGAATTTTGCGTATCGTTCAAAATCATTATGAAGGACATTTTGCATTCTAACATGTAAAACTTGTCTGCTTCTAGGTAGCTAGCAATGGAGCTAATAAGAGCAATCAATTCTACCTGTAAATCAATTAAAAATTGCATTCAAAAACCATCACCAATACTTCATTTACGTTTCGTAACCTGTATAATAACCAAACTGTAGCGACATTGTGATTGTAATAGCGAACACTGAGGAACTATTTTTCTATCGTAGTAACACATCAACGTGCTACGGTATTAGCCGTATAAGCTAACTACGGCAAGAGATAAGCTTGCGTCTACGTCTGCAAACGCGTTTGAATTTGGAAAGCACAACACATAAGAGACCGATCTGAACTGACTGACAAATGAACAATCATATTACGGTATCTATAAAGTATTAGCCTACATTTCATGTTATGTTTGTCAGAACTAGCCAGACAGCGTATGTACTGTAGTTGTAATAACACACATTAAGTTCTGCGTGTATTAGGATCGATGTAACTTGTGACTCACTCGATGGAATTTTGTGCGTTTGGTCCAGCTGGCGTGGAACATTTATAATTTTTTGGGGGGTAAGCACTCTATTTGTGTCGAAATAGCTTGTCTCCAAATTCCACATTCCCAGCTTCGAGTGGCTTTCACCTCATCGTATCGATTTCCGTCTGCTCCAACGTTTAACCCTCTTCTTTGTGCTCGCTTCTAGAAGCAACGGTTCATCCTCCGTTCATTCAGTTTCAAAAAGATAAGGTAGTGAATCATCATTTGTCCAAAAATAGTCGTCTTTGTTTCGTCATGATTAGAACACACATACGTGTTTTGTATGTGGAAGAAGGAACACACATTTGTGCGCTGCTATGGAAACAGAAATCAATGCGCAGAAGAAGTCAGTCCCAGAAATTATTAAAATGATAAAAATATTGTAAATATTGAACATATTACACATTGTTTTGAACATGACAGTTACTACATTATATATATACTTGCAGTGTGTATACAAAATGTTGATGGAAGGTTTCGAAGGCTACAATGGTGACTCCAATTAGCCAAATCATTCAAGCGTTTGTTATCATCTTAAAAATCCTAATTTAAAAAAAATATCTCTCGTCATTCCAGAGACTATAAAAACGGGAACAAATACCTCCCTGCTTGACACCCAGCATCAAGGGTTGGAATTGGGAGTTAAATCACCAAAAACGATTCCCAGGCGTGGCCACCACTGCTGCTCACTGCTCCCCTCATCTCCCAGGGGGTGATCAAGGGTGATGGGTCAAAAGGAGAGAACAATTTCGCCACACCTACTGTGTGTGTGACAATCATGGTTACTTTAACTTAAATAATGATTGTGAACAATTGGCAAAATTCCCAAAAATGTGCAGTTCCCCTTTAAGGTCCTTCATGATTACATCACTTCCATGGGCAATAAACATGTCTGCATACTTGATTTCCTAGATCTGGCCAAGGCGTTTGATTCAGTAGATCTCAAAATCCTCTTAAATCGACTTTTTAGTATTGGCTTGTCCAAAGGTTGCATCGACTCTAAATAACCGCATACATCAAGGGAAATTTTAAAATATTCTGAGCCGCCTTGGATTTTTTAACGTGTGCCCCAAGGTTCCATTTGGGTCCAAGGTTATTCTCCATCCACATAAATGATGTGACTAAGGCTATCAGTGCCTTTCAGATACATCTTTATGCTAATGATACTCATTTGGTCCTTCACTCATCATCCACCCTCCAACTCCAACTGGGGACGGCGTGGCGCAGTGGGGAGAGTGGCCGTGCGCAACCCGAGCGTCCCTGGTTCAATTCCCACCTAGTACCAACCTCGTCACGTCCGTTGTGTCCTGAGCAAGACACTTCACCCTTGCTCCTGATGTGTGCTGGTTGGCGCCTTGCATGGCAGCTCCCTCCATCAGTGTGTGAATGTGTGTGTGAATGGGTAAATGTGGAAGTAGTGTCAAAGCGCTTTGAGTACCTTGAAGGTAGAAAAGCGCTATACAAGTACAACCCATTTAACTCAGCCTCACCTCTACTGGGGAATCTTTTTATGACTTTCATCTTTGTTTCAATTTAAAGAACACCAGATGCGTGTTATTTGTTAAAAAAAAAAAACTTTGGAAAAAAATCAAGGGTTCCTGCTTCACAAAAATCTGAATACAGATACATGATTTTTTTTACACACATTCAAAAAAGGACAATTTAAAAAAAAAAAGATTTTGGACACGGCAACATACACATATTATTTTTACAAACAGATCAAAATACAGAGAGACAGATTTGTCTTACACGCAAACAAATATGAATACAAACACAAAATACAACACGAAGACACACCTCTGTCACACCTGTGAATCAGGTCTTATGTTCGATCATGTTATGTTTTGTTTTTTGGACTCTTGTTTCCTGTTTTGCACTTCCTGGTTTTGTTTTGTTTCCATAGTAACCCATTAGTTTCCACCTGGTCTCCTAGTCACGACCTGGTCCTCAGCCCTCACATCTGTTTTTAATAATCACAGCTGGTATTTAAGCCATTTGTTTTCTGTTCCTAGGCCTGGCAACTTTACCGGATGTACCTACTGAACCTTACCTACCCTCATGGCCACGCACCTGCCTGACCCTCATTTACCTTCATGCCTAGCCACGCTGTTGTTGTTCTGTTTATACCACGTAAGTTTTTTGGTTTGTTTTGTGCCACAGTTAGTATCTTTTCTTCCTTTGTATATAGTGATGCCATTGTGCTGTTTTTGTTTGAAGTATAGTCTAGTTTATTCTCCGCCACTGTGTTTTCCTGTTTTGAATTATAGTGTTAAATAAATCAATCATGTACCTACATTCACGTCTGGCTTGTGCAAATCATCCTTTGCGTGGAAGAAGCAAAAAAATTCCAAGTTCAAGTCCTGACAAAAGTTGCCAGCAAAATAGCTTCTTCGGAGGATGTTTGGACAAGGCGTCTTTGGCGGTACTGCGCGCGATTTAAGAGGAAACGCTGCGCTATTCCTCCCTGGCGCAAAGAGGACTGACGTTGGTGCCAGATGGTGAACTGATGCCGATAGATTTTATTTGGCCCGATGACGACGCCATGTTCCCGTCATCCTGGAGGACGTCGGGGAGGGCTTCCACGAGTGGACAGGAAGCGTCGCCTCCGCAAGCTCCTCCCGCTCCGGGCGGAAGTGGACCGCGTGCTGCCCGGACTTTCCAGGACAACGTCACGCCACCGTTAACAAACGACACAACAGCTCAGGAAGATTTTTTTTTCAAATCTTTCAAGCTAGATCACCCACCTCCACCAGAAGACTCAAGCCCCATAACCATGATAAAATATTATCAGAACATGATTTGAACATCAGATCAAATCAGTCACAGCCACCCAATTTTCATTCCACGCCCTCCAGGACTCAAGCCCCGCCCACGTCACAAGAAAATGTTTTTTTTTCACCCACGAAGACCAAGAGCAAAGAAAAAAGACTATTTGGACAATTTAAAGAGGAGGATTCTGCCCTCCTCCTCACTTCCTTTCACCCACCCCAAGAGACTGTTCCGCATCGCGGTGAGAGCATCTGGTATCGCCCCCTTGAGGGGGGGGCTAGGGCTGGGGGCTATTTAGTTGGTGCTGCCCAGTGCGATGCCAAGCCACAGCCTTTAGCACAGCCGCCACCACCAGTTCTTCCGCCTGCCAAGCCACAGCCGCCAACATGTCCGCCACCACCAGTTCTTTGGCCTGCCAAGCCACAGCCACCAGCTCGTCCGCCACCACCAGTTCTTCGGCCTGCTAAGCCGCAGCCTCCAGTTAGGCCACCGCCACGGCTAGCACCAAGTCCACGGCTAGCACCAAGTCCACGGCTAGCACCAAGTCCAAGTCCAAATCTGATGCTAGCACCAAGTCCATAGCTAGCACCAAGTCCAAGTCCAAGTCTAGGTCTGATGCTAGCACCAAGTAGAAGTCTAAGTCCAGGTTTGATGCTAGTACCAAGTCCAAGTCCAAGCCCAAGTCCAAGTCCAAGTTTGATGCTAGCACCAAGTCCAAGTCTGATGCTAGCACCAAGTCCAAGTCTGATGCTAGCACCAAGTCCAAGTCCAAGTCTTATGCTAGCACCAAGTCCAAGTCTAAGTCTGGTGCTAGCACCAAGTCCTAGTCCAAGGCTAGCACTAAGTCCAAGGCTAGCACCAAGTCCAAGGCTAGCGCCAAGTCCAAGTCCAATGCAAGCGCCAAGTCCAAATCCAATGCTAGCGCCAAGTTCAAGTCCAGCACCAAGACCAAGTCCGAGGCTAGCACCAAGTCAAGGTCCACGGCTAGCACCAGTGCCTGCACCACGTCGGGCCCCAGTGCCTGCACCACAAGAGGTACCAGTGCCTGCACCACAAGAGGTACCAGTGCCTGCTCCACAAGAGGTACCAGTGCCTGCTCCACAAGAGGTGCCGTGCTTGCTCCACGAAAGGTACCAGTGCCTGCACCACGTCGGGTCCCAGTGCCTTCACCACAATTGGTACCAGTGCCTGCACCACGCCAAGCTCCAGTGCCTGCACCACGCCGGACCCCAGTGCCTGCACCACGCCAAGTTCCAGTGCCTGCACCACGCCAAGCTCCAGTGCCTGCACCACGCCGGGTACCAGTGCCTGCACCACTACAGGTACCAGTGCAGGTTCCAAGCTAAGCTTCAGTGCCTGCACTACGCCAAGCTCCAGCGCCGCCAGTAGCAGCACCAGGCCAATATTCTCCGCCTGCCACGATGACGACGCGTCCGCCTCCTTGTCAGCCACGGATGTGGCTACTACGTGGTCGTCCGCCACGCCAAGGGCGCCGACCTCCTTGTCGGTCACGGATGTGGCCACTATGTGGTCGTCCGCCACGCCAAAGGCGCCGACTTCCTCGTTGGCCAAGGACGTGGCCACTACGTGGTCGTCCGCCACGCCAAGGGCGTCGACCTTCTTGCCCACCTCGTCAGGTACAGCGGGCTTCTACGCGTCGCCGCCACCTGACTCTGCCCTGGTGGATACGGGGACACGTGACTGGCGACCCACCGCCATGTCCCCCTCCCGCCCTACCATGACTCTTGATCATTGTTTCCTTTTTTGGACGTCTAGAATCTGTCCTTAATGGGGGGGGGCACTGTCACGCCTGTGAATCAGGTTTTATGTTTGATCATGTTATGTTTTGTTTTTTGGACTCTTGTTTCATGTTTTGCACTTCCTGTTTTTTTTTTTTTTTCATAGTAACCCATTAGTTTCCACCTGGTCTCCTAGTCACGCCCCGGTCCTCAGCCCTCACACCTGTTTTCAATAATCACAGCTAGTATTTAAGCCATTTGTTTTCTGTTCCTAGGCCTGGCAACTTTACCGGATGTACCTACTGAACCTTACCTACCCTCATGGCCACGCACCTGCCTGACCCTCATCTACCTTCATGCCTAGCCACGCTGTTGTTGTTCTGTTTATACCACGTAAGTTTTTTGGTTTGTTTTGTGCCACAGTTAGTATCTTTTCTTCCTTTGTATATAGTGATGCCATTGTGCTGTTTTTGTTTGAAGTATAGTCTAGTTTATTCTCCGCCACTGTGTTTTCCTGTTTTGAATTATAGTGTTAAATAAATCAATCATGTACCTACATTCACGTCTGGCTTGTGCAAATCATCCTTTGCGTGGAAGAAGCAAAAAAAATCCAAGTTCAAGTCCTGACAAAAGTTGCCAGCAAAATAGCTTCTTCGGAGGATGTTTGGACAAGGCGTCTTTGGCGGTACTGCGCGCGATTTAAGAGGAAACGCTGCGCTATTCCTCCCTGGCGCAAAGAGGACTGACGTTGGGGCCAGATGGTGAACTGATGCCGATAGATTTTATTTGGCCCGATGACGACGCCATGTTCCCGTCATCCTGGAGGACGTCGGGGAGGGCTTCCACGAGTGGACAGGAAGCGTCGCCTCCGCAAGCTCCTCCCGCTCCGGGCGGAAGTGGACCGCGTGCTGCCCGGACTTTCCAGGACAACGTCACGCCACCGTTAACAGACGACACAACAGCTCAGGAAGATTTTTTTTTCAAATCTTTCAAGCTAGATCACCCAACTCCACCAGAAGACTCAAGCCCCATAACCATGATAAAATATTATCAGAACATGATTTGAACATCAGATCAAATCAGTCACAGCCACCCAATTTTCATTCCACGCCCTCCAGGACTCAAGCCCCGCCCACGTCACAAGAAAATGTTTTTTTTTCACCCACGAAGACCAAGAGCAAAGAAAAAAGACTATTTGGACAATTTAAAGGGGAGGATTCTGCCCTCCTCCTCACTTCCTTTCACTCACCCCAAGAGACTGTTCCGCATCGCGGTGAGAGCATCTGGTATCGCCCCCTTGAGGGGGGGGCTAGGGCTGGGGGCTGTTTAGTTGGTGCTGCCCAGTGCGATGCCAAGCCACAGCCTTTAGCACAGCCGCCACCACCAGTTCTTCCGCCTGCCAAGCCACAGCCGCCAACATGTCCGCCACCACCAGTTCTTTGGCCTGCCAAGCCACAGCCACCAGCTCGTCCGCCACCACCAGTTCTTCGGCCTGCTATGCCGCAGCCTCCAGTTAGGCCACCGCCACGGCTAGCACCAAGTCCACGACTAGCACCAAGTCCAAGGCTAGCACCAAGTCCACGGCTAGCACCAAGTCCAAGTCCAAATCTGATGCTAGCACCAAGTCCATAGCTAGCACCAAGTCCAAGTCCAAGTCTAGGTCTGATGCTAGCACCAAGTAGAAGTCCAAGTCCAGGTTTGATGCTAGTACCAAGTCCAAGTCCAAGCCCAAGTCCAAGTCCAAGTTTGATGCTAGCACCAAGTCCAAGTCTGATGCTAGCACCAAGTCCAAGTCCAAGTCTTATGCTAGCACCAAGTCCAAGTCTAAGTCTGGTGCTAGCACCAAGTCCTAGTCCAAGGCTAGCACTAAGTCCAAGGCTAGCACCAAGTCCAAGGCTAGCGCCAAGTCCAAGTCCAATGCAAGCGCCAAGTCCAAATCCAATGCTAGCGCCAAGTTCAAGTCCAGCACCAAGACCAAGTCCGAGGCTAGCACCAAGTCAAGGTCCACGGCTAGCACCAGTGCCTGCACCACGTCGGGCCCCAGTGCCTGCACCACAAGAGGTACCAGTGCCTGCACCACAAGAGGTACCAGTGCCTGCTCCACAAGAGGTACCAGTGCCTGCTCCACAAGAGGTGCCGTGCTTGCTCCACAAAAGGTACCAGTGCCTGCACCACGTCGGGTCCCAGTGCCTTCACCACGATTGGTACCAGTGCCTGCACCACGCCAAGCTCCAGTGCCTGCACCACGCCGGACCCCAGTGCCTGCACCACGCCAAGTTCCAGTGCCTGCACCACGCCGGGCACCAGTGCCTGCACCACGCCAAGCTCCAGTGCCTGCACCACGCCGGGTACCAGTGCCTGCACCACTACAGGTACCAGTGCAGGTTCCAAGCTAAGCTTCAGTGCCTGCACTACGCCAAGCTCCAGCGCCGCCAGTAGCAGCACCAGGCCAATATTCTCCGCCTGCCACGATGACGACGCGTCCGCCTCCTTGTCAGCCACGGATGTGGCTACTACGTGGTCGTCCGCCACGCCAAGGGCGCCGACCTCCTTGTCGGTCACGGATGTGGCCACTATGTGGTCGTCCGCCACGCCAAAGGCGCCGACTTCCTCTTTGGCCAAGGACGTGGCCACCACGTGGTCGTCCGCCACGCCAAGGGCGTCGACCTTCTTGCCCACCTCGTCAGGTACAGCGGGCTTCTACGCGTCGCCGCCACCTGACTCTGCCCTGGTGGATACGGGGACACGTGACTGGCGACCCACCGCCATGTCCCCCTCCCGCCCTACCATGACTCTTGATCATTGTTTCCTTTTTTGGACGTCTAGAATCTGTCCTTAATGGGGGCGGGGGTGGCACTGTCACGCCTGTGAATCAGGTTTTATGTTTGATCATGTTATGTTTTGTTTTTTGGACTCTTGTTTCATGTTTTGCACTTCCTGGTTTTTTTTTTTTTTTCATAGTAACCCATTAGTTTCCACCTGGTCTCCTAGTCACGCCCCGGTCCTCAGCCCTCACACCTGTTTTCAATAATCACAGCTAGTATTTAAGCCATTTGTTTTCTGTTCCTAGGCCTGGCAACTTTACCGGATGTACCTACTGAACCTTACCTACCCTCATGACAACGCACCTGCCTGACCCTCATCTACCTTCATGCCTAGCCACGCTGTTGTTGTTCTGTTTATACCACGTAAGATTTTTGGTTTGTTTTGTGCCACAGTTAGTATCTTTTTTTCCTTTGTATATATAGTCATGCCATTGTGCTGTTTTTGTTTGAAGTATAGTCTAGTTTATTCTCTGCCACTTTGCGCGCCCTTTGTTTTTCTGTTTTGAATTATAGTGTTAAATAAATTAATCATGTACTTACATTCACGTCTGGCTCGTGCAAATCATCCTTTGCGTGGAAGAAGCAAAACAAATCCAAGAGTAAGTCCTGACAACCTCTGATTATACACACAAACAGATTGAGATACTGACACACAAATTGGTATACAGACATGTGAATCTAACATGTCTGATTACACACACAGATTGAGATACGCATTTGCAAATTGTTTTGCTACAATAATGCTTCCATAGTTTTGTCTCTGGTGTGTCTCTTTCCACCCACTACTAATACCTATATAAACTGATTATTGTTTTTTTTCTTATGAGACAGTTATATTTGAACCTTGAATGTTGCCTAGCAACAAGTTGCCAGTCAACTTAAGGTTTATTGCCGTGTTTATGATACGTAATATGTGCAATGTAAAACATGTGATGTGATTTATTGATTTTGAAACAAAAAAGACTGTACCTGAAGCTGGCTTGAAATCAGGAAGTCTGTTTCCCCAGACGAAAGAGGGTTTGGTCTCAACCAGTGTGGTCACACTGTGCTCTGTGTCAAAGGTAAATAAGGTGCAAAACTGGAGAAAAAAACAGTAGATTTCGCCATCAAAAACCGTTCTAGTTCATGCTGTGATGTTCCATGTGAAAGAGCAAATACCTTGTTGTTATTGCTGGTGTAAATGATAGAGAGATTCACATCTCTGTCTCCATTCTTGTCTATCCGATAGTTTCCTGCAATACCTTAACACGACAAGAAATGTTGTTCATGGTTCATAGTTGTTCACTTTGTTTTAGATCCTAATGCTTTTACGGCCAAGATATTTTCACTTTGTTGCTCAAGTAGTAAGTACAATAAGGACAAAGCATGAGAACGTATTATCACTGAGGTTACTTACCATCAAAGGAGGTGTTCCTGAGATAATTTACATTAACATATAGTGGGTGATAAAGCTTTGAATTAGGTTTTTGGGATATTTCCTTTATCGCTCGACTAACCAGCAGCACTGAGTCATGGTACGCCGCCATGTAGTCATTCATCTGTACAAACATATGAAAGACATTCATGTTACTAACGGTAACATAAATTACTGCCTTATGCAGATTCCTTGCATTAGTCATTCCATTCTAGCTCTCTATTGCTTAAAAAATAAAGTAGTAGCTTAGCTGCTGCTAAGCATGTTTTTCAGTTAAGCCCTGCTTAGGTGATCTTATACATATCTACATATTTTTGTAGTACTACAAAAGTTGTATAAAGAGTCGGAAAATCCTGTGAAAGGCAAATACCCATACAGTGTAAGTGGGTTCACAAAAAAGACAATGTGCCACTAAATGACATCATAATAATGAAAAATGTATATTGATATTGTTAGCAGACCACAAGTTTGAGACACCTTGTTCAATAGCATGAAAACGTGTGTCTAAACCTTTGACTAGTATTTATTAATACATTAATAGATTATACAAAGTATGAACATAAATAAACCTAAATTTTATATATTTATATATATAAAAAATGGACCCTACTATTAATGAGTAAATAATCATAAATTACAGAAATATCTATCTATCCATCTATGTATGATGTATATATAATATATGTACATATGTATATGTATACATATATATGTGTATACATACATAGTATATATACGTATGTATATATACAGACACATTATTTTTACAAACAGATCAAAATACAGACAGACATATATGTATATATATATATATATACATATATATACATATATATATGCACATGTATAATGTATATATGTCTATATTTATATATGTACATATGTACTGTATATGTATGTATAAATATATGTATATATGTGTACATATACGTATTTGTATATGTGTATATGTGTATATATATATATATATATATATATATATATATATGTATATATATGTATATATATATATGTGTGTGTGTATATATATATATATATATATATATATATATAGGGGGTGTATACACACATTTTATTTTATTTTACATTTTTTGGATGAATAAATACACAAATATAAATACATATACACCGTATTTTTCGGAGTATATGTTGCTCCAGAGTTTAAGTCGCACCTGCCGAAAATGCATGATAAAGAAGGAAAAAAGCATATACAAGTCGCACTGGAGTAAAAGTCGCATCTTTGGGGGAAATGTATTTGATATAACCCAACACCAAGAATAGACATTTGAAAGGCAATTTAAAGTAAATAAAGAATAGTGAAAAACAGGCTAAATAAGTGTACGTTATATGACACATAAAATAACCAACTGAGAAGGTGCCTGGTATGTTAACGTAACATTTTATGGTAAGACTCATTCAAATAACTATAACATATAGAACATGCCATGCGTTTAACAAACAATCTGTCACTCCTAATCGCTAAATCCCATGAAATCTTCTACGTCTAGTCTCTAACGTGAATGAGCTAAATAATATTATTTGATATTTTACGGTAATGTGTTAATATTTTCACACATAAGTCGCTCCTGAGTATAAGTCGCACCCCTGGCCAAACTATGAAAAAAACTGCGACTTACAGTCCAAAAAATACGGTACATAAATATACATACACAAATATAAAAATATTGTTGTGGTTCAATCAATGTCAATCAATCAATCAATCATCAATTGTTGTGGTTGTAGTAATGCATATTGTTTCTAATAAATTGCCGCTCTCATGTTAGGTAGGTCATCAATATATTTGGGATACCCTTCAGTATGATGCAGTGAAGCATTATAGAGATGACAATAACTGTTCAATTATCAATCTGCATTCTGCATGCTATGTGCATGCTATGTACTCACTGTGGTGTTGCTGGTCAGGTCTGGATCTATGGTGTAATTCCTGGTGTTGGGCATGGTGAGTACTAACACATTCTTCATAGATGGCTGGGACGTTGTGTTGATGTAGTATTGGTCGCTGTGGAAAGGAAGTATACGTGAGCATTGCTGTTAATAAACCATCAATGCAGCATGTGAATCCAAATTTGAACAGTAATGAAGGCAATACGAACTTGTAGAGATCAATAAGGATGAAGAGAATTTCACTGCTGTCTGCTTCTGCGGTGAGATTTTTCACCTCCACAACATCCATCATGGAACCACACATGATGAACACTGCAAACAGAAAGCAACGCTAAACAGGAGACAACTTTGGCAAAACATAAACACTCTCTTGGCTGTTCATCTAAATAGGTGAACTGAAAAGACAGCTGTCTAGGACTCGCTCATCATCATCATCATCATCATCATCATCATCATCATCAACAAGACATCAAGACTTACAGTTGCTTGTCCTGTTCCTGTGTGACGACAAAACCTTTTGCAGGTCTTCAGGTGTGTGCAATAATGTTCTTGCCACGCTTTTGGCAAATATGTGTTCGGCTGCTCCCAGTGCATTTATGTACCTGTACAATTAAACACACTCTATTCACTTTTGCTACATTTTGTTATGTTACATTTTCAAAAAATTGTCTTTTTTTTTCAGAATTAGACACTGTATTGTTGATAATAGAAGTAAACTATTGGTATTGTTCATAATCAACAGCGCTTTTTCTATTGGTATATGTATTGCTCCAGTTGTAGTGTAAAAATGCTCATTGTCATTTCTATATTATTATTTATTTCACTAACTGCTTATTTGCTATCACTTTTACGATCATATTTGTACATATCGTATGTGGTGTTGTTGTTCTATTGTTGTTGTTGTTTTTGTTGTTATTGTTGTGTTTGCTGTTGTTGTTTTTGTCTCTCTGTCTAATCCCCCTTTTATCCCCACAATTTCCCCCTCTGTCTTCCTTTTGTTCCTCTTTCTATCCCCTCCTGCTCCGGCCGGGCTGCACCAAATGATAATATAAATACATTTAATAAAGTCAAATTCAAATAAGGTAACAAGAGAAGTATCCTACACTTCTCTTTTGTAAAGTAAATCTGAACAGCTGATATGGGCATCTACATCAACTATATGATTTGCCTGAGAAGCTGGAAAGGACAAAACAAAACAAAAAAGAATTAGACACAAAACACTCAATGGTGACAACATGTAAACCATGTTTTTTTGGTTTTGAAATGCATTAATAGGAGAACACTGGGTATTTTCCTGGCCCGCCTGCAGTCCAGACCTGTCTCCCATCAGAAATGTGTGGCGCATTATAAAGCCTAAAATAGGACAGCGCAGACTCCTGGCTGTTGAACGACTGAAGCTCTACATAAAACAAGAATGGGAAAGAATTCCACTTTCAAAGCTTCAACAATTAGTTTCCTCAGTTCCCAAACATTTATTGAGTGTTGTTAAAAGAAAAGGGGATATAACACAGTGGTGAAAATGCCCTTTCCCAACTACTTTGGCACGTGTTGCAGCCATGAAATTCTAAGTTAATCATTATTTGCAAAAAAAATAAAGTTTATGAGTTTGAACATCAAATATTTTGTCTTTCTAGTGCATTCAACTGAATATGGGTTGAAAAGGATTTGCAAATCATTGTATTCCGTTTATATTTTCATCTAACACAATTTCCCAACTCATATGGAAACGGGGTTTGTATAATTTCATCCGATTGGATTTTGCAGGTGTATCGGATGAGGTTGTTGTATTTATTTTAAAGCAACATTTAACTACTTTTTTTAAATTTTATACTTTACTTTTTTTTCCTGAAGCATTTGGTGTGTACAAGTCATGAAGACATGGGAAAACAAATACAATTTTGAGCGTGCCAATGAGGGCACAAGAAAGGGCTGTAGGGTACAACATAAAAAGTGCAAACCAAGAGAATATTAGTGATATCTCACCAAAAACATTCCTCTGTGTTATTCTGCTTCTTGTACACATAAGCAGTCTCCCATGGCGGCTTGATAGGGTTTTTTTCTTTCCAGAAGTGGACGAAAAAGTCGGAAATTTTGAGCGCGGGTGGCAGGAGGCGCTGGAGGTTGACCGTGTAATCGCAGGAGGGGCCGAAGCTGCCTGCTGAGATGATGGGTGTGCTCAGTTTCAGTCCCCTCTCAGCACTAACACAGGAGGGGCACACAGGAATATTATACCCGCTGTAGTAGGGCTGTGTGGTAATGCAAATAGAGGGTTCAAATATCCCTGCACTTACTCAACCATACTGAAAGCGGCCAATGTGCATGTGGGTCCAAGCACAGCACATCCCAAGTTGCCTGTAGACTGCAGAGAAAACAGGTACCGTGAAAACTCCAGCCAGCCTACATCTTATCTGTACAATTTACGGTTGTCCAAGCAAAAACTTATTAGCGTTACTGAGATTCAACACGTCAACGTATTCATTATTTGTAATGTTCGGATGTGGTTTATTTTCATTTGTAAATATGCAGAGGGCTATTAAAAACAAGTTTCAGGCTGCATATGGGAGTTTGGGCCACACTTTGTAAATCCTTCCAGTGTATGTGGGCCCCTTTTTAAAGTAAAATAAAAATAAACATAAAATAATAAGCTAAAATAGACAAAAAAATAGCTTTTTACTTTGTATTTGTTTTTGTTTTATGTTGTTGTTAATGTTTTACATTAAAATTAAATGTAATTAATTTATTCCCAACAGTGTTTTCATTGTATTTGTATGTTGTTGTTTTTTCCCCGGGCTTCACGGTGGCAGAGGGGTTAGTGCGTCTGCCTCACAATACGAAGTTCCTGCAGTCCTGGGTTCAAATCCAGGCTCGGGATCTTTCTGTGTGGAGTTTGCATGTTCTCCCCGTGAATGCGTGGGTTCCCTCCGGGTACTCCGGCTTCCTCCCACTTCCAAAGACATGCACCTGGGGATAGGTTGATTGGCAACACTAAATTGGCCCTAGTGTGTGAATGTGAGTGTGAATGTTGTCTGTCTATCTGTGTTGGCCCTGCGATGAGGTGGCGACTTGTCCAGGGTGTACCCTGCCTTCCGCCCGATTGTAGCTGAGATAGGCGCCAGCGCCCCCCGCGACCCCGAAAGGGAATAAGCGGTAGAAAATGGATGGATGGATGGATGTTTTTTCCCCCAATCCGTTTTCAGCTTTTAAGAGACTTGGTTTATGTCACTTAATATTTCAACAATGGTACTGTTTCTTCACCCGATCACATTTTAGATTCTGTAGGCCTGCTAGCGGGCATACAATAACATCACCATTTTCCGTCCATCATCATAACTAGCTAGCTTGTCTATGAAATCTTCCAAGGGCTTTCAGAATAAGGAGTGCTGGCCCACATCTCTTAAACTATATTAGCAATCGTAATCTTTCTTCAACCAATCAGATTTCAGATTTATGTAGCAGGGCCTGTTCGCGGGCATTCAATAATATCATCATCCGTCCTCTGATTGGATGATCAGAACAGTTCCAGGAGAAACAAGAACAGAGTGGATGAGGAGGAAAAAGGTGAAAAATATCGTCATCTTAGAAACTCAGAAGAATTTTTACCCAACAGAACATCCTAGTGCACTTCAAACCAGGCAACACCTGGAGCCAGAGACTATAGTGCATCCTAAAGACCAGACACCCCACACCCACAAAAACTACCTGGTGTATGCTGTGCAGTGTAATGATGAATGCACTGATTCATATATTAGGGAAACAAAACAACCACTAAGCCGACGCGTGGCACAGCATTGACAAAATCTTCAGGCCAAGACTCAGCTGTCTACCTGCACCTCAATGAGAAACAGCACTCCTTTGAGAGAAAAAAATGTACAGATTCTATAGAGGGAGGACGGATGGTACAAAAAAGGCGTGAGGGAAGGAGATCTGAACAGAGAAGGTAGTCTGCGACACTACCTGTCTCCCACATACAACACTGTCCTTTCAATCATTCCGAAAAGACTGCAATTAAGCCTCCAACAGGAGTTAAAAATGTTCTGGTCACAGAGGCTTTTTTGTGCCATTTGTTTACAACTAAATGGAATGCTAGAATGTGTGCCACACAATACCTCAATGCTAACGAGGGGAAATGGCATTTCAATGACTTGTCTTTGGCAATGACTGTAGGATGCCTTGTTTGACTCTCAACAGTTGTTGTTCTCACTACGATCAGAACCATCAAAAATTTGAAACCAGAAGGCTGAGCTGAGACTCCTCGCAAAACAAATGTTTGACCAAGTTTCGTGATGAAATTTACAAACTTGGAGCCACACCCTCCTGGTGTTGGAGTATAAATATTTGGGGTTTGACACCAGCTGCTAGACTAGATCTGATCAGTCTAAGTCTAAGACTAGATCTGACCAATCTGAGTGTATGAGCATGAACTGATGAAGCCCACTTGGATGCAAGGCGAAACGTCTTCAACGAAAAACCGAACAGTCCGGTTGCAATCAAATGAACGCCCTGAGAATCAGAACAAGCTTGCCTGTCTTAGCCCGGGAAAGGGCTAGACCCAAATCAGCATTTTGGTGAGTATGATGTATTTTATTAAAACATTTTATATTTTAGTTGTGTTATTAGAAAAATAGTAATTATATTCTCAACTACTTATGATGATGTTGTTGTGTAGAAATTTGGAGTTGTTAGGTCTGGGTTGTTTGCAACCTTTACGTGGATAACCAGAAGGTGTTTACTTCCTAAAGTATTGTGAGCTTTATGTACTGTATATTGTTTTCACTATAATTAGTAGTTGTGGAAAAAAATATACACATTTCAAATATATATTTTTTTCAGTTAAATCAATAATGGTGACATAAGATCGTCGGGAGGTTGTCGTTATAGTTTTTGGTTTAAACAATGTAATTTTGAATATGTTGCCTTGGTAATTTTGGTATTTATCCCCAATACACAAAAAACCTCACTCTCTGTAATGCTACGCCTTGTTAACTTGCATTGTTGCATATTTTTTGAAGGGTTGCAGAACTGCGGAGCTGTTTTAAGGAGGTGGATTAAGTCCCCACTGAAAGCCCAGGTACCAAATGCAGTGTGCACCACTAATAAAATATTAGCTGAAATGAATGTTCAACTATGTAATGACCAACATACAGATGGATTTATTTTGCTGTTTTGGGTCATGTCACGTTGTTTCTATAGGCAGGACTTATGGCGCAGTGGCATACTTTAGCCACTCCCACTTGGTTATTTGAACGTCTAACTAGGAGAGACACATTTTTTTTCACACAGTAATTCTTGAATTGAGTCAATGCTCTGTATTATATTTAAAGTGCATACAGTATCAGAAGAAAAAAAGATTGGCAGCATACAAAACCTTCATTTATTTCACCTTTTCCAAGTCAGGCCAAACCTTTGCAATAATTAAATGGATTAATTGCCATTAATTTAAACTAATCCATGTGATTAATCAGATTAACAATTTGACTTGTTTGACAGCATTAATGGAAACTCCTTCATTTTGCAATTTTAACAGAGCTCTGTATTAAATATAAAACACATATTAAGAATATATACAAGGATGTACTCACCATCAGGTTTCTTAACTCAGCCACTCCTTCACATGTGCTACTCGAGCAGCCGCTTTTTTCATAGAAAGTAGTATTAAAACCACCAAATTTGGCCGTGAGATTAAATCTCATCCCTTTTCGGTAGGGCGGTGGGGGGACATGAAGGACAAAAATATATATAAATTATTTTTTTTACCTTTGGTTGCAGTGAAGCCAATAGCTTGCATAGCAAATTGACTGGAACAATCAAAATTACTTTCTACAGATAAGTTATTCATGAGGATTTATTGCCATGATAATTATTATGTAATCAGTTTGCATGACTTGACAGCAAGACCACAGAAACGGGTATAGGATGAGAAAGACAAAATACCCAGAAAATAGTAATAAAATATTAATAATGATTATACTGTATCATTTTTGATTGAAGAATAGCAAAGTGTAAACATTGTAAATAAAAAGCATATTTTGATGTGTTGTTTTCTTACCGTTTTCATCAACCCCGGATTCGGACTCCAACGCCTTCAGTATTTGCCCTCTCACAAACTTCAAGCTCCAAGGCGACTCTTTGTCATCCAGCAGAATCACGTTCATGGAGATCCCTCTCAGGCAATGTCGGACGCTCCGAAGCGAAACCACAAGAGTCCCGAGGGTGAACAACCACCACAAACACCATCTGCTTGATCCCATTTTGTGCACATTTATCTCCTTGCACTTGGAGAAATAATCTGTTTTCTGCTGCTCTCTCCCCCTTTTCTGTGCATCCAGAGTGCCTACAAAGGGATTTCTAACTAAATCACTTCCTTCCTCTCACTGTGAGTGGCTACTCACCTGCAATGATTGTTAATGTGCAACCCGGAGAAAGCCAGCAAGGACCATAAAACCTTGTCTCTGTTGACATGCCAAGGTCTGCATGAATTACGAGAACAAACGCAGGTATCGCCACACATGGAGATAACGAGCACATTTCGCACATTGGAAGTCGACTTGAAATACAACGCCTACAAAAAACGATAATCACATTTTGAGGTTACTTTTGGACAGTCCCCTAAATTTTGACTTTGTCCTGGTAAGTCCCTTCTCATGCATACAATACAGAACAACAGAAGGATGTTCTATTAATTTTGGAATTTGTCTTTATCTTATCCACTTGTCGTCCATTTCACAGGAAAACGACAAGCGTTCCCAAACGCGAGACTTGTAGGGCGAAAGAGGGCTTTCGAGCTCCGACTTCCCCTTGGCACAATCGCTAGCCATGACTCCTGCTACCCAAAGACTGTTCTGCACTTTGTTTATCGAGTAGACGCCTGAAGAGAGAAACACTTCATGCGCCTCACTTTTATTACGTGTGGGAACTGCCAAATAATCCCTACTGAAAAAAATGTAAAGATGGTCACTATTTTGTCTCTGTCACAATACATGTTTGTCATTTTCAAACCTCTATGTGGAATTTCATGGCTAAATCAATTATTACTTTATTACGTTTTATCTTTTTGGTTGCAGTTAAGTCCATAGCATTCTTAGTGAACTACTGTAACTGGAACAAACATGAATGGGTCAGAACAGACCAAAGATAAAGAGGAGTTATTCATTAAGATCTATTGCCTTGACAACTATCTATAGTTCCAATACTGTAACAGGTAAATACGGGCCCAGTAAAATGCTCATATTGATTTTGATGTTTTTTTTACTTTAAATCTTTCAATATTATTAAGAACTTTTGTATAATATTATAATAGTTTACTGAGACAAGTTTTCAACTAAATATGTCATTCCATCCCAAAATCTGTTCCTCAAATGACCAACGATAGCTGAGTGGTTGAAGCAGCCAGCTCCCAATCTGGGTTCAAATCCCAGTCAGGTCGAGTGAATTGCCAAACCAAAGTATGCAGGAGTGGGAACACCGGACAATGTGGGGGTGTTTCACCTCCCCACACAGAGTAAAGCTAATTGCTAGTTGGTTAATTAACTTAGCAATTAATTCAATTATAGTTGGTAATGTAAGTAACCTCAGGGGTTAGCTCCTCCTCTGTACCGGAGCTAAAGTTGGTAAGTGTACCATTGTAATTCCTCGGCTGGGATGGGTGGGAATAGGAGAAGAACATGAATAAATATTAATAATTGTGGGTGTTGACCAATGAGCTCTCCTGGGTCCGACAGACAATTAGTAATTGGTTAATAAAAACAATAATCGGAATTGGTTACTAAAAAAAATAATAATTAGATTTGGTTAATAATCAAAGAAATTGGAGTTGGTTGATTAAAAAAATAAATCTTTAATAAAAACATGATTGTTTTTTTGTTGATAATTATTACTCATTAGCTTTTCCAATCTCTTTGTTTATTAACCAATTTCAATTATTATTTTCTTTATTAACCAATAACTAATTGTCTGTCAAACCCAGAAGAGCTCGTTGGTCAACGCCAACAATTATTAATGTTTATTCATGTTCTACTCCTATTCCCACCCATCCCAGCCTAGGAATTACGATGGTACACTTAACAACTTTAGCCTCGGCACAGAGAAGAAGCTAACCTTTAGCTTCAACCACTCAGCTATCCTTGGTCGTTTAAATAACATATTTCGGGCCCCAATGACATAGTTAATCGTGAACCTGTCTCGGAAAACTACAATGGAGGTGAAACAAAACACTGACTCTTTTTGTAACCTGACCTGGTTTCGTACCCAGTACCCCTTTGTTAACAGTGCCAACCACTCGGCTACCTAGGAGCTTCTTAAGACGGGATTGCGAGCCCCAATGACATATCTAATCATGGACCTGTCTCAATAAACTATGATCGAGATGTGATAAAACACTAACTCTTCCAAGTGGAGTTATGCAAGTGACCAATCGGTCCTACTAAGATTCAAACCCAGTAGCACTTGTTGGGGAGGCAACAGTTTAAACAACTCAGCTATCCGGGGTCTACTTGAGAGAAGATTCCAGCCATCAATGACAAATATAATTAGGGAACCCTGTTTCATTTAAACTACATGGGAAGTGAAAAAAAACTGAATACCAATCCACCCAACTGGGATTCGAACCCAGATCCAACAATTGAAAGTGTGTAGTATTAACCACTGAGCAATCTTGGTTCTTGTAGAGCAAATATTCCACCCTATGGAGAAAGGTTCCTTTCCTTCTATTGTGATACATAATACATGGCTTAAAAATATCTCAACATGGTGACACTGCAACAATCGATAAATTGCTCCTAACCTCTGTTAGTGATGAACCACAATGAATAAATACAACAATTGTAATGAATAATATTTAAGGCAGCAGCAGCAGCAACACAACGAAAATTGTTTTAGTACAACACGAATGTACAGAAAATGTTCTGTGTCCGACCAACAAATTCCTGGTGTCATTTCAGAATCTCACAAAAATGAGCATATACATACATACATATATGCATACAAAAAAATACATACTGTATATATACACATATACACATACATACATACATACATATACGTATACATATATATATATATATATATATTTATATATATATATATATATATACATATATATAATTTTTTAATATATTTTTTATATATAAATATATATATAAAAGAAAAAAAAATATATATATATATATATATATATATATTTATTTTTTAATAGATATATTTATTTATTTTTTTAATTTATAATAACACTACAATACTGGCGAGCGAATCAGAGGCACACTATGGAGGCTCATATGATGATTGATATATGATGATGATTTGACACACATTGCACTGATAAGAGATCAGTATCTACATCGGGACAAGGTCATTGAACGGCATTGATACAATAAAATAAGCAGCTAGCACGGTTTTTCAGATTAACTGGATAAATTAGCATTAGCTAATACAACGCAAAGGTTAGCTAGCTCACGCCCGTTGTGCATTCTCTCTGTAAAGACGTAAATTGTTTTTGTGCAGAGAACTCCGGGCATTTTGCACATAATGCATAAAATGCTCTGTGACCCAGACCGATCTGGCTGCAATGCCCTCTGCTGGTTGTTCAGGGGAGTGTGTAGGTTACATTTATTTGTGCATCTGGTTTGGGGTAGGAATGTCTCATCGACACAAAAGCAAAAAAGCGATTCACATTTGCAAATTCAATACAAACACAAATACAAAATCAAGCATATTTATATCTCAAATCTCAAAAATATATTTACAAATACACGTCTGTTTATACACACTTTTGATTTATTTGTAGGTCACATTTTTTATAGCTATACATTTTATTTGTATACATTTTCAAATCACAAAAATATATTTACAAATACGCATTTATTTATACAAATTATTCATTTATTTGTAAATCACGTTTGTATTTATATATTGACATACATAGGTTGATGTGAGACAATTCTAATTCCATGGTAGGTACCTTTTTTAATTCATTAGTGTCACAGTACTTATTAGGAGCGGTGAACTGCACAACTCTATTGTACAGAGGTAGGAAACCTATGGCTCTAGAGCCAGGTGTGGCTCTTTTGATGACTGCATCTGGCTCTCATATAAATCTTGGCTGACATTGCTTAACACGACAAGTAATGAATAATTCCGCTGGTAATCACAGTGTCAAAAATAACGTTCAAAATATAAAACATTCTCATGCATTTTCATCCATCCATCCTTTTTCTACCGCACCTGTTCAAGAAGTCGCATTAATGGTAAGGAGTATTTTATTTATTTTTGGTTAGCCTCAGAATAACAATGTTATTAAAAAGAATAAGAGACTTATTTTACTCTAAACATGTTGGTCTTTCTTAAAAATGCATGCATATAGTTGTATTCAGTGTTAAAAAAAATGATATCGCTCTCACGGAAATACTTTTAAAAATATTTGGCTTGTATGGCTCTCTCGGCCAAAAAGGTTCCCGACCCCTGCTATAATACAACCTTACACAACAAACCCGACATCAATGGAGTTAACAGCTGAGGTTTTTTTTTACATTCCTTCGGTTGATGAACAAAGAACTACACAGAGAAGAAGCTGCCATCTACGGCTGTTGTCTTTTGTTGATGTTTTGATGTAACGTTATGTTTTCACATTGGCAAGCTTTAAAGTTTTAGTATTATTAATTTGTTTTTTTAGCCGAGCGTTAGCTAGCGTGGCTAACATTACAAACTGACGTTCGACACTAACAGGTAATATACAATACAAAACTAAAGCAGAAATTGTGCATTTTCCTTTGGGCCTACCTGAGCGAGTCAGCACCTGAAATGGCTCACTCTGAAGGGTTAGATTCATACCCCCGGCTCCTCATTATGCCCACTCCCACTACATGCAGAGTCATTGGGGCACTACTACCTTCACGGGAACGCGCAAAATGTAGGGATAGGGCTCAAAAGTAGGGTGAGGAGTGTATTGGGATTGGGCCTAATGCTTCCACCTTGTGTTCAATATAAATACCTACCTTTATTATTAAAGTATTTAGATGACTTGTATTTACAGTAACTCATATCAATATTTCATATTATCTCATAATACATCATTCATAAGGGCAGCACTGTGATAGAGGGGTTAGTGTGTCTGCCTCACAATACGAAGGTCCTGAGTAGTCCTGGGTTCAATCCCGGGCTCGGGATCTTTCTGTGTTGAGTTTGCATGTCCTCCCTGTGACTGCGTGGGTTCCTTCCGGGTACTCCAGCTTCCTCCCACTTCCAAAGACATGCACCTGGGGATAGGTTGATTGGCAACGCTAAATTGGCCCTAGTGTGTGAATGTGAGTGTGAATGTTGTCTGTTTATCTGTGTTGGTCCTGCGATGAGGTGGCGACTTGTCCAGGGTATACACGGCCTTCTGCCCGATTGTAGCTGAGATAGGCTCCAGCGCCCCCCGCAACCCAAAACGGGACAAGTGGTAGAAAATGGATTGATGGATGGATTACATTTCATTATTAAAATTATTTTGTTTACTTTATTATTCTTTATAGTTAATATTTTAAGAATCAACACAATTTGAAATAGTAAATAAATGATCATATATATCTAATCATTTCTTTATTATCTTCACTTACGGATTCTTACAACAGTAGAAATAATGAAATGAAATGTAACTATTCACAGTTTTTTCTTTCAGAATACATATTCTTCTTTTCAGTGGCGAGCCGTGCGTTTCTCACCCAGGCTTTCAGTGATGTCCTACTAAGTCCGACTTCCCCTCTCAAAATACCGTAATTGATGTCACCACATGGCCACGGCTGGAGATACTATACAGAAAAACACTTGTACACTACTGAGCATTGAAAACCATCAACTGTGTACAAAGCAGTCTATTTTTTGGCGCATTTAACATTCAGTATACCCTCTTCAGCAATTAAAACATATCTTATGTGGTATTATCAAAATTAAAATAATTATATAAAACAAATTAAACATGAGAAAATTAAGAAATAAAAAATTTGCACACATAATTTGTAGCACCCATTTGACGCTGTATAAGCCAGTGGTACCGCTCATAGTAGTCGGTTGATTCGTGTGAATGTGGCGGGCAAACCATTTCATCGCTGGGACAACTGAGCTAGCATCCGGTGTCAGCCGACTTCGTCTCACAAGATGTAGTTTCTCTTAAGTATCCTTCTTGAAAATGGCCTTGCAAATGTATAGCTGCCACCTAATCAACATTTTGCTCTCCTTCTGTGCGAGTACCAGTGAGCTTTCTGTGGCTTTCTATGGGTCGTATGGCTCTGGTGCTTCTTCCTGTTTTCGCAACTTGTGATTGGATACTCACTTGGGACTCCTAAGTGAGAGCGTAAGCCCAGCTAGAAGGCCTTACTGACAACAACTCTTGATCTGATTTGCAATTTGCAATCGTCTATCAACTGTATGTCCCCGTTCAATTACAGCGCACAGACATCTGAATTGTTGATTCTGAAGGCACGGTAAGGTAAGATTGGATACAGCATGGCAACATAAGCTAGCTGATTTCTGATTGGATACAAACTCTAACCTAAAAACAACAGCATTGGAAAGAGCACAATATGACATGAATAGAATATCAATACTTTTAGATATTTAGGGAAAGTAAATTAAAAATAACTTTTGTCTTTAATTATGACCATAATTAAACCATAACATAACCATTTCTGGTTATGTTAGGCCAGCCGAGAAGGCCTTGCTGGCCCTGACGGCCCACCACTGCTTATTTTATACCTTTGTGCCATGTTTTCCATGTTTTAACGTTTTTCCTCACAGTTATTTCATTTTTTAAATAAATACATTTAAATAATCCCTATATTTGTTATGTTATGAACATTTTTACACCTGTATATTTGAATACTGTTAATTTATTCAAACATTTTCGAAGGTCACAGTGATTATTAAAAAGGTGCTTTTAAACACAAACATACTGCGGATAAAATCCACACAATACTGTGTGTTACAACAGTTGAACAGTCAGTGATGCTTGACAAATTAAATATGCAAAGACCATACAAACATCTTATTAAAGACGGCAACATGGAACACATTGTAATTTTTTTTAAAATACCGTTTAAAACAAAAAACACTTCATTTGGACAGTTCCTTCAGATTTTAAATAAAAGTCAGAATTATTGTTTTTTCCTTTGTCAGAAATGTATTTAAACAAGCTTGCTAAAATGCATAAAAAGGAAGCCTTAAAATACTGAAATTCCAATAAATAAATAAGTCAATAAATAAATAAGCTCACCTCCCAAATTAGCAGAACAATATCTGCAGGCTGACTGACCGTCCTCATTTATTCTCTCTATTTGTTGGAAAAATAAATACCCCATAACCTTTATCTTTACCTATAATTTTCTTTAACCCTCAGTTTGTGGACTGCTGACTTGCTTATTTATCATTGTTTTACTTGCTCTTTCACTTTTAATTTCTTCCTGTCTTTCTGCCTTCAAATTCCCTTACTCAAATCCCAAACCCTGTGGCCGTTGAAATTTGAAGCTCGCTACTATAATATTGCTTTGTTTCCACACTTTCCAGTGTTACTACAGTATTAAAATAGAAAATAATCACCTGTGGGGAGATGAAGGCACACCTACTCTTATTAATGGTGATTTGTTGTGTTTTTTTCTGCTAATGTAAAAAAAACAACTATACCATACTCAAATGTAAACAATACATACATGAAAAATGATGATGCGAATTAGTCTCATGAAAACAAATACTGTAAATATGGATAGAGGGATGTGGAAATTTCAAGCCCACCATAATTGGTTGCGTTGACAAAAATTTACTCCAGCAGCCACAAGACATTGTACATACATGTCCTTTAAAACTGACTTTGAAATAACCTTGCAAAACAGTTGTATTTGTAAATTGAGACAATGTTGATGTCCAACGTTGGATCCACGTTGTTGTTTGGGAAATGACCACATTTCAAAGGTCAAATCAACGTCACAACCTGACATTAAATAAACATCAGCATGTTGTTTAAACGTTGTGTTGTAGAATATTGGTTGGAAAATGACCAAAATTCAATAGTCAAATCAACGTCAAAACCAACTTTGATTAAATGTCGTCAAAAAGCATGTCGTTTCAACGTTAGGTTTGAGTTGCTCAACGTCAGGACCTAATTTAATAAGTTCTCAGCATTGTTATAATGTCTTGTGCCTGCTGTTTGAATAGTGAAAATCTGTGAAATAAAACCAGCTTTATGACAAATGTCGTTTTATAATGATTTTGGCATCGTGTTGTGTCATTGTAAGTAAGGCAGCCGCTGTCAAAGCAAATGTTAACAGACAATCAAACATGAAGCTATACTTTCTTGTGGAAAAAAGCTTTTCGTCGGTTAATTGAAGCGTGAAAAGCCATTTGGTTGCAGAGGGCGAGGGTGGGGAATCTTGAGCCAACAGTGCCCTTTGAGACCCTAAGGGCACAGAGATGAAGGGCCATATAAATAAACTTTTAATTGATCATGTGGCCAACTGAAACCAAGACAACTTTTTGAATGATACCTTTTATATTTGCATATAGGATGACTATTTTCTAGCTATTAATATAAAACATTGTCATACTCAAAATGTAAACAATAAAGTAATTGAAAATTAGGATACCAATTAGTCGCATGTAAACAAATAAATATGGCTATATCCTAGGCTACATCATCCTATATGCAAATATAAACCACGCAAGTCAAAAAAATTGTCTTGGTGTCATTTGGCCACATGATAGCACTGTTGGTTCAACTTTCCCACGTTCTCCCTCTGCAACCAAATGGCTGTTCACGCTTTGATTAATTGGCGACAAAATATTTTCTAACTATTTTGTAAAATATGTCTTATATCCGGGTTAACACCGATTTTGTTACATAAAAGTGACAAAATATGCATTAAATGTAAATTAATATTTTTTTGACTGAGCGTTATGCCATTAGAGGGTACCTAATGTTGTGGCCAGTAAGTCGATATGTAACGCTACAACTTTCCTGTCTGCATTTCTGTTCATTCACTTTGTCAAATTAGCTCAAAACGACATCACACACCTTCAGCTCCTTAACGTTTCTTAACCCGCCTGCTCGCCATCGCTCTCTTCACACCTGACAAAGCCTTTTATAATCTGAAAGTAATCCTAGGAGCTGATGATCTGACCAGACCAGGTCTCATGCTTGGTTCCTGGATTCAGGTGGGTGATGACCACCTCCACCGCTTGGATCTTCTGGTTCTTGGGTGGAACGGCACACACCTTGTACGTCACTTCGTCTCCTTCCACTGGCACATATTCTCCCTCGATACTGTCAGAATCAGAATAAGATCCATGCGTCAATGTACAATATGAAGAACTGGCAAAATAGTAATTCATTGATTTTCTTTCCAAAAATAGGCTGTTATTTTTCAGAAGGGAAAACTATTTAATTTACCATAAATCGGCAATCATTTATAAACAACTATCCAACAAAAAAAATGTTGGTTGAAATTGTGTGTTGATTCTGAAAGGTTGAAGCTTAACTAATTGAAAGAACGTTTGCCAGATAGCATCCGGAACTGTAATAATAGATACGACTCTTAGGTTTACCAGCATCATGAGCTACGATAAAATAACGTTACAAACAAGGTTCAAGAAAAGCAACAAACAATTTGCAGTCATGTTGTTGCTATGATACAACATACATTTAATCTTTATGTATGTATACATATACATATATGTATACACATATATATATCCATTTATGCATCCATTGAATTGCTGCAGGGCATATAGTATGCGCCTGCCTTGAATTACTGCCGGGTCCAACTCGCTTCGCAAAATAATTAGCGCATGCTTAGTATTACCGCCTGGTCAAACTCGTGACGTCACGAGTGACACTTCCCCTGTCATCATTTTTAAAATGGAGGAGGCTGATTTCAATACCGGTAATTTGAAATCGCATAAAGGGAAGGAGATCAAGAGCTATTCAGTAGGATTTAAGGTCCAAGCTTATATAACACTCAATTTTTTACTGCATGCCTTTGGTAAGTTCCCGGAGTGAGAAGAGGTTTTAAATTAATTAGCGCCATGGCGGCAATTCAAGGAAATACGGTGTATATATATATATATATATATATATATATTGTGTATATATATATGTATAAATATATATACGTATATATATATATATATATATATATATATATATATATATATATATATGTATGTGTACGTACAAACCCCGTTTCCATATGAGTTGGGAAATTGTGTTAGATGTAAATATAAACGGGATACAATGATTTGCAAATCCTCTTCAACCCATATGCAATTGAATGCACTACAAAGACAAGATATTTGATGTTCAAACTCATAAACTTTATTTTTTTTTTGCAAATAATAATAATTAACTTAGGATTTCATGGCTGCAACACGTGCCAAAGTAGTTGGGAAAGGGCATGTTCACCACTGTGTTACATCACCTTTCCTTTTAACAACACTCAAACGTTTGGGAACTGACGAAACTAATTGTTGAAGCTTTGAAAGTGGAATTCTTTCCCATTCTTGTTTAATGTAGAGCTTCAGTCGTTCAACAGTCCGGGGTCTCCGCTGTCGTATTTTATGCTTTATAATGCGCCACACATTTTCGATGGGAGACTGGTCTGGACTGCAGGCGGGCCAGGAAAGTACCCGCACTATTTTTTTACAAAGCCAAGCTGTTGTAAAACATGCTGAATGTGGCTTGGCATTGTCTTGCTGAAATAATCAGGGGCGTCCATGAAAAAGACGGCGCTTGTAGCAGCATATTTTGTTCCAAAACCTGTATGTACCTTTCAGCATTAATGGTACCTTCACAGATGTGTAAGTTACCCATGCCTTGGGCACTAATGCGCCCCAATACCATCACAGATGCTGGCTTTTGAACTTTGCATCAATAACGGTCTGGATGGGTCGCTTCCCCTTTGGTCCGGATGACACGATGTCAAATATTTCCAAAAACAATTTGAAATGTGGACTCGTCATACCACAGAACACTTTTCGGCTTTGCATCAGTCCATCTTAGATAATCTCGGGCCCAGGGAAGCCGGCGGCGTTTCTGGATGTTGTTGATAAATGGCTTTCGCTTTGCAATGCAGAGCTTTAACTTGCACTTACAGATGTAGCGACAAACTGTATTTAGTGACAGTGGTTTTCTGAAGATTTCCTGAGCCCATGTGGTGATATCCTGTAGAGACTGATGTCGGTTTTTGATACAGTGCCGTCTGAGGGATTGAAGGTCACTGTCAATCAATGTTAGTTTCCGGCCATGCCGCTTACGTGGAGTGATTTCTCCAGATTCTCTGAACCTTTTGATGATATTATGGACCGTAGATGTTGAAATCCCTAAATTTCTTGCAACCGCACTTTGAGAAACGTTGTTCTTAAACTATTTCACTATTTGCTCACGCAGTTGTGGACAAAGGAGTGTACCTCGCCCCATCCTTTCTTGTGAAAGACTGAGCATTTTTTGGGAAGATTTTTTTTATACCCAATCATGGCACCCACCTGTTCCCAATTAGCCTGACACCTGTGTGATGTTCCAAATAAGTGTTTGATGAGCATTCCTAAACTTTATCAGTATTTATTGCCACCTTTCCCAACTTCTTTGTCACGTGTTGCTGGCATCAAATTCTAAAGTTCATGATTATTTGCACAAAAAAAATGTTTATCAGTTTGAACATCAAGTATGTTGTCTTTGTAGCATATTCAACTGAATATGGGTTGAAAATGATTTGCAAATCATTGTATTCCATTTATATTTACTGTACATCTAACACAGTTTCCCAACTCATATGGAAACGGGGTTTATAAATGATATATGGGTTGTACTTGTATAGCGCTTTTCTACCTTCAAGGTACTCAAAGCGCTTTGACACTACTTCCACATTTACCCATTCACACACACATTCACACACTGATGGAGGGAGCTGCCATGCAAGGCGCCAACCAGCACCCATCAGGAGCAAGGGTGAAGTGTCTTGATCAGGACACAACGGACGTGACGAGGTTGGTACTAGGTGGGATTTGAACCAGGGACCCTCGGGTTGCGCACGGCCACTCTCTCACTGTGCCACGCCGTATATACTGTATATATGTATGTGTGTGTATGTATATATATACATATACTGGGGTGTAACGGTACGCAATAATTTCGGTTCAGTACGTACCTCGGTTTAGAGGTCACGGTTCGGTTCATTTTCGGTACAGTAAAAAAACAAAAACAAATATACATCTTTTGGTTATTTATTTACCAAATTTGTAAACGATGGCATAACATACATATACACACAGGGTCCATTGCCAGGGTTAATGTGGTCAACATATATAAAATAAAAACTAAATAAGATAAGGATCAGAATGTCAGGATGGGGGGGTTGCAGCTTGCTGCGGGGTCGTTCTCCCAGGAAGGTAGACAGACTACTCAAAACATGGCGTTCAGGTAAAAACATGATTTAATTTTAACTAAAAAAAAGGTACAAACAAAAAGCACTCGCTGCGGAGGCACAACTTGGGTAAACAGACAAAACTAACACTTTAACAAACTATGAACATAATGGAAATAACACTTACTATGGCTGGACAAGAGTAGCTAGGACTTTAGCATGAAAAAACTGGTATGGACAAAGCATGAAAAGAAACACAATGACGCCAGGACGACCAACACAAAATGACAGGCTTAAATAGAGATGTGGTGATTGAAAGCAGGTGTGAGACATGACAGGTGAACTGATTGGTCGTCATGGTGACAAAACAGGGAGTGAAAAAAAAAAGGAACTTAAACAGTCCAAAGGTCAAACAGCACCTGGTATTCCTAGGCAGTCTCCCATCCAAGTACTAACCAGGCCAGATACTGCTTAGCTTCGTGAACAAACAAGATTGGGGATGCTCAGGGTAGTATGGCCATACACAATCATGATCAGACATGACAGAAAACAAAACATAATCCACACGCATGACACAGAATGGTTTCTTAACAAAACCTTTCTACATATAAAGTGCTTTTTTTGATTGATTGATTGAGACTTGTATTAGTAGATTGCACAGTACAGTACATATTCCGTACAATTGACCACTGAATGCAAACACCCCAATAAGTTTTTCAACTTGTTTAAGTCGGGGTCCACGTTCATCAACACCCCTCCCCCCCATCCCATCTTACATTCATGTGAGTGCAGTGTACACAAAGGGTGGGCAAACTACGGCCCGCGGGGCGGATGTGGCCCGGTCTCTTTAATCCGGCCCGCCAAATATTAAAACAGAATTGAGCAAAAATGTGTTTTGAGAATTGCCACAACAAAACTGACACTAGATTTGCATGCTCTGGCAAAAAAAGGTGATCAACAACACTCCTCCCACTAAAAAATAACGGAAGTGTTAACCCTTTAATATCATTTTTATGTTTCTTTGATGTTCTGATATGGTATTGTTAAAAATAGATGTAATATGATTAAAGTAGCCCATGTCTGAGAAGCCTACTCTGAGTTTCAACAGATATCATATGCTTTGAAATGCATCATGTGCTCGCATCGCCCGTCCGGCAAATTTCAAAAGCTAATGTGGCCCTTGGGCCAAAAAGTTTGCCCACTCCTGCTGTATACTGTTGAACCTGCTGAAGTTTATGTTGACAATTCATCGTGGGCCAAAGTGAATATGATCACGTCAGTGATCTCCGACCTCACAATTGTTCTCAGTGAACGGACAAAAACACATTTGTTTACATTTTCACTTCCTGTCGGTGTAATGTCCCAATACTTATGCGCTTTGAGTATCTAATAATAGAAAAGCGCGATATAAATCTAATCCATTATTATTATTATTATTATTATTATCAAATTGTGAACTTTAGGAAGTTGAACTTAACAATGCTGACTCACTCTGAGACGTGCACAAAGATGTCCTCTCCCCCGTGAGACGGCCGAATGAATCCGTGACCTTGAGAGCGGGAGAATTTTTTACACACACCTTTGAAGACGGGACCTGATTTGGCTCGTACTGTCCTGTACACAAATGCAGGGAGAAGTGAGGACGTGTGTGTGTGTTGTGTGTTCTTGTATTTCTACCCTTTTTGAGACATCAATGAAAAGTACCTTCCATATAAGGACAGGTGAACAAGTTAGGACATAAATCATGGTCCCAATACTGAAAACGATTGCATCTAAAAGAGAACGTCTCATTTGCCCCCCTGGTGATGAAATATATGAAAATTAGGGTGGTCCCAAAAAGGAGGATTTTTTCCAATTGATGGTGTGTCGGTTTTAAAAGTGCTCCCCCTCTGGTCAACATATGAAATAACAAGTGTGTGTAAGAAATTGAAATGCACCCCCTTTGGCCAAAATTTATTTAAAAAATAAAATAAATATGTAAGCCTACTCTTAATTCTGTTGGAACTAAGAGTAGGCTTCTCAAGAGACATACTGTAATAACTTGAAGTAAATAATGAAGATTAAAAAACAATTAAATAAACACAAAATTATAAAAAAAAATAGAAATTAACTAAAAGCTTACCTTTTTTATATTTGCATATTATGTATATATTATTAAAGTTGTAAATACAAAGGCATTTTTCGGAGGTCTCAAGAAGGGAACAAATACAAGAGTGTGCATGAGTGCGTGTGTGTGTGTGTGTGTGTGTGTGTGTGTGTGTGTGTGTGCGTGTGTGTGTGTGTGTGTGTGTGTGAATGTGTGCAAGCAAAAAGCATGTTTGTGGTTTGTACTCACGCTGAATACGTGCGCGTGCGTTTGGTGGGCAGTGGGCTGGGAAGCTCTCCTCCCCCAAACTGGGGAGGCTTCCTCTCCTTCTCCTTCTCCCACACCCGGCTGCCCTCCCTCAAGAAGGGGAAGGACATTGGCAGCGATGTGCGAGGAGAGGCAAGAGGCAGCGCAGGGTCAGCGTCGTCAGACATCTCGACTTGTCTGAGAACTGTGTGCTTTTTTTTTTTTAATTGGTTTATGCACAAGAGAGTAGGTGGGTGAGCGCAGGGTCAGTCAGTCTGCATGACAACAAGCCTCTTCTTCATTTACTGGAATAAAAGAGAGACAGACACACAACAGATCAATACTCACATTATTATGTGCAGTTTTTTACACAGTCATTTTTTAAATTCACTAATAATATTAATATACATACTCATTTGTATTATATATAATACAGAACAGATGTTCCATTATGAAATATTTCTGGTAGTGATGACCCTATGTGTAATTCATCTGGAATTTGACTTTAGTTGTTAAACATGTATTTGTGGTATAACAGGCAAGGAGTCACGACACAGCTTTTATTCTTCACAATAGTTCTGTCACATGGAGTGTGTGCCTTAAAAGCAGGAAGCAAAAGTTTGGCTCCCACTGAAATGTGCACGTGTGAGGTACAATATATCTCATATAAATTGTGAAATTGTAAAAAAAAAAAAAAAATCTCAGTATTTTTTCACAGTAAAGTACTGTATTCAAAATGTTTACATTACAACAACAAATGACTGTTCAAATAATAAATATATATATATATATATATATATATCTATATATATATACATATATATGTATGTATATATGTATATGTATTTATATATATATATATATATATATATATACCCTTATATTCAAAGCAATTAACTGATATTTCACAGTAAAATGCTAATCATAGTCCTCCGTGATATCACAACAACTCTTTAGTTGTAACTATATTGTAAATAGCCGTAAAATCACAGTCTGCATTTGAAGTAAATTGCTGCAAATATATTTTACAGTAAATACTGATATAGGCTAAGGCACCCCCCCCCCCCCCCCCCCCTGTCCCCCGAAACACCAAAAGGGACAAGCGGTAGAAAATGGATGGATGGAATACTATAAATGTTACTGTAAAAGTGTAATGCAATTATTAGCTAATAATTTGCTGTGAATTTACAATGACATTTTTATATAATATACCGTATAAAAATGTACACATGATAATGTGTATATATATATATATATATATATATATACACATATATACATATATATGTATATATATACATACATTCATACATATACACACACATATATATATATATATATACACACATATACACACATATACACACATATATATACGTATACACATATTTATATACACACACATATATATATATCCATCCATCCATTTTCTACTGCGTATTCCCTTTTGGGGAATAAGCCTATCCCAGCTACAGACCGGTGGAAGGTTGTGCACCCTGGACAAGTCCCCACCTCATCGCAGGGCCAACACAGATAGACAGACAACATTCACACTCACATTCACACATTAGGGCCAATCTAGTGTTGCCAATCAATCTATCCTCAGGTGCATGTCTTTGGAAGCCGTAGTATTTATTTACTCAGGACCTTCGTATTGTGAGCTAGACGCACTAACCCCTCTGCCAACGTGAAGCCCACATACATACATATATACATATATATATATATATATATATATATATATATATATATATATATATATATATATATATATATATATATATATGTATATATATATATATACACACACACACATATATATATACACACACATATATATCCATATATATACACACACATATATATATACATACACGTATATGTATATATATATATATATATATATATATATATGTATATATACCTACACACACATATATAAATATATGGCGTGGATGGGGGCGTGGTTAAGAGGGGAGGAGTATATTTCCCCCTAGATTCACCAAGTCAAGTATTTCCTATATATATATATATATATATATATATATATATATATATATATATATATATATATAGGAAATAATTGACTTTCAGGGAATTCTGGTTATATATATATATATATATATATATATATATATATATATATAAAGAAATACTTGAATTTCAGTGTTCATTTATTTACACATTTACACACACATAACACTCATCTAGTCATTGTTAAGTTAAGGGTTGAATTGTCCATCTTTGTTTTTCTAACCATATGCATGTACAGTAGATGGCAGTATTGTCCTGTTTAAGAGTGTCACAACATTGCTGTTTAGGCAGACGAACTGCTTTACGGTAGACGAAAACGGACTGCTGTTGTTGTGTGTTGTTGCCGCGCTGGGAGGATGTTAATGAAACTGCCTAACAATAAACCTGCATAAGAAACCAAGAACTCGCCCTCGATTATTCTACAGTTATAACGTCATTGGGCAGACACGCTCTTTATACACGTCCATCAGGTCCGCATGGAGCTGGAGGGGCCGCGGTCTCCAACTGCGCCTGAATTTCGGGAGATTTTCGGGAGAACATTTGTACCGGGAGGTTTTCGGGAGAGGCGCTGAATTTCAGGTGTCTCCTGGAAAATCCGGGAGGGTTGGCAAGTATAAATACAGTCCACTTTTTTTTTTTTTACTTTTAACACCAGGCTGATAATAGCTGTGCTGTCCAGGTGTTATGTGTTGTTGCTTTTTTACACTTCTTATTAGCAAGTGTCATGCTGTGGTCTTTGCCATACTATGATTCTCACTTTTTTTTTTCTTATATTCATATTTTATTTTTAAATAAATTGTAAGAATAAATTTTGTATTCTTTTTTTAGATTGCGTAATTTTTTTTTGCAATCCTCCAGTCTGGATGCCTGAACGGTAGCATTTGTCCTCATCGCTCAGTGCCATGCCATGTCTTGTCATTGTCAATATTCCTTTGTGTGTGTGTGTGTGTGTGTGTGTGTGTGTGTGTGTGTGTGTGTGTGTGTGTGTGTGTGTGTGTGAGTGTGTGTGTGTGTGTGTACATTTTTGGGGGGTAAAACATTTTGTGTTGCAACTTGCCTGTGCACAAAAAGTGCTCTATGAATGAAATTTGATTTTGATTTGATTTAAAGTTGATGAATTTTACAGTCTTGTCTACTGTTGAGCCCTAAAAATTGTAAGAAATTATTTGTATTTATTAAACACTAGCTGTTTGATTGTAACGTACTTCTTAGTTGTAGTTTTGTTTACCAAAGTTGGAGATGTTGAAATCGCCATAAAAAATCCTTAGCATCTGTATGGCATTTTCAATGTATTGTATATTAGCATCAAGTTCAATTTAACAATTAATCTACGTTCCTACCCTCACCTGTGGTCATGAGTGAAGTGAATTATATTTATATAGCACTTTTCTCTAGCAACTCAAAGCGCTTTACATTGTGAAACCCAATAATGAACTTGCATTTTTAAACAAGTGTGGGTGGCACTGGGAGCAGGTGGGTAAAGTCTTGCCCTAGGACACAACGGCAGTGACTCGGTTGGTAGAAGCGGGGATCGAACCTGGGACTCTCAAAGTGGTTCCAACCGGGCTTTACCGCACCATGAGCTTTGAGTAATGACTGAAAGGACAAGATCACGGGTACAAGCGGCCGAAATGAGTTTGTTCCATCAGGCTCTCCCTTAGAGATAGGGTGAGGAGGTCAGAATAAAGCCGCTGTTCCTACGCATCAAAAGGAGCCAGATGAGGTGGTTTGACCAGATGCTACCTGCTACCGTCCGACCGGTAGCAGACCATGGGGAAGACCCAGCTGGCCTGGGAACGCCTCGGGATCCCCTGGGAGGAGCTGGACAAAGTGGCTGGGGAGAGGGAAAACTGGGCTTCTCTATTTAGGTTGCTGCCCCCGCGACACGACCTTGGATAAGCGGAAGAAGATTGATGGATGGATGAATGGACGGATTTGCATCGAGATAGGCTTCACTTTTCAAAATGCGCTTTCTTTTAGGCATACTGCCATGCAAAATTGTAACATTACTTTGAGACAGTCTACTATGACCACACCTAGCGGTTATTCCTGAAAACATGTTAAGTGAAAATGTACACCCTGAGAAGATGGACATTCAGGGTTTTCCAATTCAGAGAGCTAAGTCAAAATCAGAGTCAGTTACCATGGTAACCTACTCTGTGAACCAAAGGTTTTATTGAACCAACCTTACATTTTCCCTGTCTCCTCCCGCCTGATATACATAAAGCAAGCTGTCATACATGATGTGCCTTTTCCTTTGTAACCCAGTAAATGTTCAAACAATTGTGTGTGTTTGTTAGCCAACAAATAAATTGTTTATTTCAGATATTTAATAATATTGGATTTGTTTGATACAATTTAAATAAAACATAACCAAAAAAAAACTAAAGAGAAGCATATGTTTACTTGTTTCATCTGTATAAGTATTACAAACATATTTGCTATATCCTGCTGAGGACTGCAGCATCCTCCAAACTAATGGAAAAAGGGTCCACTTGTTCTCAGGAGGATATTAATTAAATTATCACTAACATAAAGTAAACTGGCAAGAGAATAATGCTTGTTAAGCAAAAGAAAAAAAAAATTTAGACTTTGGTTTAATCTGTTTTTGTCATAACTAAATTGTATTTCATGGTTTTTAATTAAATAATTGTTTTGGTATTTCATTGTTGTAAATATAAGTACCGTATTTTTCGGACTATAAGTCGCAGTTTTTTTCATTGTTTGGCCAGGGGTGCGACTTATACTCAGGATTACTTATGTGGGAAATTAATAACACATTACCGTAAAATATCAAATAATATTATTTAGCTCATTCACGTAAGAGACTAGACGTATAAGATTTCATCGGATTTAGCAATTAGGAGTGACAGATTGTTTGGTAAACGTATAGCATGTTCTATATGGTATCGTTATTTGAATGACTCTTACCATAATATGTTACGTTAACATACCAGGCACCTTCTCAGTTGGTTATTTATGCGTCATATAACGTACACTTATTCAGCCTGTTGTTCACTATTCTTTATTTATTTTAAATTGCCTTTCAAATGGCAATTCTTGGTGTTGGGTTTTATCAAATAAATATCCCCCAAAAACGCAAGTTATACTCCAGTGTGACTTATATATGTTTTTTTTCCTTCTTTATTATGCATTTTCGGAAGGTGCGACTTATACTCCAGAGCGACTTATACTTCGAAATGTGAGTTGTATCCCTTACAATGGGCAAAATAACATGCCAACAAGAGCTTAAATTTGGGATGTTCCGATCAGGTTTTGTGCTGCTGATTCCGATTCGGATCATCCACGAGTGAGATTAGCCGATACCAATACCAATCAGATGTATTAACAGTAAATGTTTCAACTTTTTATGATGAGTGCTTGTGACAGTATAACAATATCAACACAATATTCAAACTAGTTTCTTATTCTATTTTCTGTGTGTAAAACGTTCAGCCTTGACCTCCAGTGATAATGCTTAGAATGCAAAGAATTGCAGGAAGTGATTAGTATTAAATTAAGGGAGTGTCTCCACACTCTGTATAGAAACACATAATTAGCTGCTAGCTGCTTGTCAATTGAGGAATTAAAATTAAATACAGTGTTAGCCAGAGAGGATCGGCGGTCACAAACTTTTTCACAAAAATCATCCGATACTGATCGGTGGCCGATTGATCTGCACATCCCTATTTAAAATGGTAGATTATTTTTCTTGTTTCAATTAATATACATTCCAGATTTTATTACATAATACTTCAAAGTAAATTGGTCTAGCACAGTGATTTTTCAAACTGGTTTTCACCAAGTACCACCTCAGAAAACACCTGGCTCTCCAATAACCACCATAACGACCAACATTAAAATACAGTAGCGTAGTAGGCCAAAGTGTTCATTTAAAACAAGGTGTTTTTTGACAAGTATATTACGCACAGTTTGAACAGTAACACTGTGCTTCAATAGAGGAAAATAAAACACTGAAAGTGGTTACAAAAAATATAATAATCACTCACTTGTTTGTGTTTGCGTTAACTTTATATGTTAAATACAATTAAAACAGATAAGCAATATTGCTTTCAGCCATTTTTAAGTGATTATGTACACCTGGTACGACCGATAAAAGTACCAAACTCGGTACCCAGACCTTATCCATCAGTTTATCTATTTTTGGGAGCAGATGGTGCTCACATACATACATCTGTCAGCGACAACGATAAGTGACCTAAATAATTCAGCAACTGAGCCCTTTTATTGGCAGCGGGCTTTTTAGGTCCATCCAGGACATCATCGCGTCATGGTGGCGTGTCAGCATCGCCTGTGAGACTTGCAACATGTGCAATAATCATACATATTCAAACGTGTAATCAATCAATCCAAAACCCCCCATACTGTACGATGATTTGACCCCCTTAATACATGATAATTATATGATTATTCAAAGGTTAAGGTGTCCAACAACTTATTCACCGATTCTTCATCCATGTAATACATCACGATATCCTAAATGTAAACAAAAAAACATACGACCTACAATATCGATCGATACTGACGCTATCCCTGGATATCGACACGGTCGCGTGAAAGAAAGCGTCGCCCTGTTGTCTTCATCAGCATGTGGAGCACGTCAACGCGCATGCAACTCAAATGCAACGTTTCTCCGCTATAAAAACATGTCTGAAAGACAACAAGTATTTCACAACACTAAAAACCTGCCGAGGCACTTTCCTCCAGAACCTTCTGTCACTGTCCATACCGGATGGGGACGCAGAAAGAAGACCGTCGGTTCGTGTTAAATCCGCACACGCTTTCATTGTTTAGTTGTGAAGAGAGAAGACATCCGGGGTGTCGACAAGAAATGAGCGATCAACAAAAATCAACGGGTTCGATTCCGTTTACCCTCTCAAGCGACCGGGCGTTCAGTCGGAGGTGATCCGCAAGAGTGATGGCAATAAATCCGTGGAAATCCGTGGAACGTGATGGATAAACTGGGTCTATTTGGGTGCGGGTGCGTGTGTGAGTGAGTGGATTGGGAGGTGGATGGGTCGATCCAAATAGTCATATCATCGATGCGTTTGTGGTATCAGAATTATATCGATACCAGCATACTATGACCAATACTTTTCCCCGTTTATTTTCACTAATATTTGTGTTGTTATGTTTTAACAAACCACAAGTGAAAATCTTGTATTGAATATAGATTCCCGACACCAGTGGCTTTCAACCTGCGGTACGCGGGCTCTTTCTAGAGGAATTACTTAACCAAATATTGTAATGACGAGACTCGAGCCATTATCAATAGCCTTCAATGGAAGTCCGACAACTGTAGGCCATAGTTGATTTTCTCCTCTGTCCCACTCTCCCTTGTGGAGGGGGTCCAATCCGATGGCCATGGATGAAGTAATGGCTGTCCTGAGTCGGGACCCAGGATGGACCGCTCGCCTGTGTATCGGCTGGGACATCTCTGCGCTGCTGATCCGCCTCCGCTTGGGATGGTTTCTTGCTGGCTCTACTGTGGACGGGACTCTCTCTGCTGTGTTGGATCCACTTTGGACTGGACTCTCACGGTTGTGTTGGATCCACTATGGATTGAACGTTCATAGTATCATGTTAGACCTGCTCGACATCCATTGCTTTCAGTTCCCCTAGAGGGGGCGGGGAGTTGCCCAAATATGTTGTCCTCTCCAAGGTTTCTCATAGTCATCATTGTCACCGACGTCCCACTGGGTGTGAGTTTTCCTTGCCCTTATGTGGGCTCTACCGAGGATGTCGTTATGGTTTGTGTTGTGGTTTGTGCAGCCCTTTGAGACACTAGTGATTTAGGGCTATATAAATAATCATTGATTGATTGATGCCAAAATAAACACTTAAGACATAAACAGTACCGTCATTTCTACAACTTCCCCCATTCAAACAGAGTGTTACTGTCCTGGGCATGACGCTAAAGTGCACCCGGCAGTGGAGGGGCACCCCTTTACTACCGTCACCCCAGGTGGCCCATGGCAAATGCCTAGAACCTGACTGGCCCCAAGCCAGAGATACGGTGAAGACCTCAAGGGCGGAGCGGAAGACGGTAGATTTAAGAACTACCACAACAACTGCAATGGCGGACCACGACGGCTGTAATGGCGGGAGAAGGCTGCAGCAGAAAAGGGTCCCCAGTCGTATTGGACTCCATGCCACTGGACCTGACCCGATTCGGTCAAGGATTGTGTGGTGACTTTCTGTGCACCAGTCTGCCCCCTAGTTAAACAAAGTCATGCACAGGTATCCTCCATAAAGGGATACACCCCCTACCAGGAGGATCAACATACTCGTTGGAGTGACCGCCATAGATGATGACTGTTACAGTGGCCAAAAATATTAAATATACTTATTTTTGATTAATGCTTAGGCCTACTATGCTACTGTGTTTTAATGTTGGTCATTGCGGTGGTACTCGGAGAGCAAAGTGGTTTTCTGAGGTAGTACTTGATGGAAATTAATTTTAGACATATACAAACAGGTGGAATATTCCATCAGAGCATCTCTTAAATCCTAACTAATGTTGAATATATTAACAAAATAATCATTAAAATGTGAAAAGGTTTCAAACTGTAAATAACTCTACTCAAAAAGTGAATTGTAAAAACTTGACTGAGCTTTTGACTGTTTTTCAATGATATCAAATTCAATCCCTTTTGCACTATTAACTTACTTTCACTCCAATATTTGGACATAATGAAAGGGGATAAGGGGACATTTCATAATTGTTGTTCATGCCTAAAATTGTTATGTGTTATTTCGATGTAAACACACTAAAAGCTACACTATTGAGCTTGAACGACTTCCACAAAAAAAGCATCAGTATGGGGAATGCCATTGGTATTGGGTCGATACCAAAGTGAGCAGTATCGCCCATCCCCGGGGTGGATGCTGTTCATGCAGGCGGGACCAGACCGGAATTGGAGTGAAAGGAGGGAGGGCTAAACAAGGTTTGTTGATTCTAAAAATAAAACAATTCGTTCTTTGTTCATCACATTTAAAAGCAGATATGCTGCTTTTATTACAATGGCATTTATTAAACATCTTGTAAAAACCTATAATGATGGCATCACCGATTAAATAATGTAAAGTATGTTGACACCGGCTCAACAGCGCCACTGCAGGTTGCAGCTAAGTACTGCGTCCCCTTTAGCCCCGGCTGCTAATCAATCCCTCATAATGTATGCAGAGTAAGTTTTGAGCATCTTTATGATACAGTCTTGTATATCGATGAAGATTGTCATGTTTATTATTACTTGTTATTGTATCATGATGATTCTTCTAGCCCAGTGGTTGTCAACCTTTTTTCAGTGAATTACCCCCTGTGAACATTTTTTTAAATTCAAGTACCCCCTAATCAGAGCAAAGCATTTTTGGATGAAAAAAAAAGATGAAGTAAAATACAGCACTATGTCATAAGTTTCTGATTTATTAAATTGTATAACAGTGCAAAATATTGCTCATTTGTAGTGGTCTTTCTTGAACTATTTGGAAAAAAAGATATAAAAATAACAAAAAACTTGTTGAAAAATAAATAAGTGATTCAATTATAAATACATATTTCTACACATAGAAGTAATCATCAACTTAAAGCAGTGGTTCTCAAATGGGGGTACGCGTACCTCTAGGGGTACTTGAAGGTATGCCAAGGGGTACGTGAGATTTTTTTTAAATATTCTAAAAATAGTAACAATTTAAAAATCCTTTATAAATAAATATATATATATATATATATATATATATATATATATACATAAAATAATACTTCAACAAAATATTAATGTAAGTTCATAAACTGTGAAAAGAAATGCAACAATGCAATGTTCTGTATTGACAGCTAGATTATTTGTGGAAATGTTCCATAAATATTAATGTTAAAGATTTATTTTTTTGTGAAGAAATGTTTAGAATAAATTGATGAATCCAGATGGATCTCTATTACAATCCCCAAAGAGGGCACTTTAAGTTGATGATTACTTCTATGTGAAGAAATCTTTATTTATAATTGAATCACTTGTTTATTTTTCAACAAGTTTTTAGTTGTTTTTATATCTTTTTTTCCAAATAGTTCAAGAAAGATTACTACAAATGTGCAATATTTTGCACTGTTATACAATTTAATAAATCAGAAACTGATGACATAGTGCTGTATTTTACTTCTTTATCTTTATTAGGGGGTACTTGAATTAAAAACATGTTCACAGGGGGTACATCACTGAAAAAAGGTTGAGAACCACTGACTTTAAAGTGCCCTCTTTGGGGATTGTAATAAAGATCCATCTGGATTCATGAACTTCATTCTAAACATTTCTTCATAACAAAATAAATCTTTAACATCAATATTTATGGAACATGTCCACAAAAAAATCTAGCTGTCAACACTGAATATTGCATTGTTGCATTTCTTTTCAGAGTTTATGAACTTAAATTCATATTTTGTTGAAGTATTATTCAATAAATATATTTATAAAGGATTTTTGAAATTTCTTTTTATAATATTTTTTAAAAATCTCACGTACCCTTTAGCATACCTTCAAGTACCCCCAGGCACACGCGTACCCCCATTTGAGAACCACTGTTCTAGCCCAGTGATGGGGAACTATTATGAATGAGCCATTTTGCCCATCTAACAGCTCCAAATCATAACTTATAAACGTTTTTATTTATTTATAATACATTTAAACGTTCTCCTGTTTTCTTTTGGGGACATTTATTCAAAGTAAATATTTGTAATAGGAAAATGACGCCTCAGTGAGTGTGATTAACTGTATTGATACTGTGTCAGTGTTTCATTATGGTCATCCGCCATCTGCTGGAATAAAAAAACATTCACGACATTAGACCTGCAAATAACATTAGTCAGCCAGCAAATATAATTGTTTTTATTTTTAAACACATAGCTGTGCATAAATAAATATGAAAAGGCAAAAGTGGTCATGAACTATGTGCATAAATAAATATGAAAAGGCAAAAGTGGTCATGAGCTAAACGGTGAACCATAAAAGATTATTATTAACTTAGTTCCATTTAGATTGATGATGGAGACCAAAAAAACGATGTCAAACACCTTCCGCCTCTAAAACTGCTTTTAGTACGAACTGTTGCTTGTGAACCAAAATAAGTGCTTTGCGGTGAAACGACACAGCAGTTGTACAGAATCGGTCACGTGTTTATTTTTCCTAAAGTGACACACATATCGAGGCATGGAGAGACACCGTCTCACTCATTGTTTCATAAGGCATCATTTTACCGAGTTCTAATAAACATACCGCCAATGTCTCCGTCAGAACACTCACAGGCTACCCCTCACTTTCTCTTGCCTTCCGAGCGCTCTTAAAGTCACCAGTCAAAGTCAGCATGGATGCATTCACTGTCATACAAAAAGCCAGAAAATATAACGCTCTTTCCATAATGCACTTTTCCTCCACACCGGTGTTAAAAAAAAATGTCAATGAGTTATACCCGCCACAAACCCTTTTCTGGATCTTCCAGTTTTATTTTATTTAGTACCAAGGTGTTTTTAACCTTCAAACTACAAACCCCGTTTCCATACGAGTTGGGAAATTGTGTTAGATGTAAATATAAACGGAATACAATGATTTGAATATCCTTTTCAACCCATATTCAATTGAATGCACTACAAAGACAAGATATTTGATGTTCAAACTCATGAACTCAATTTTTTTTGCAAATAATAATTAACTTGGAATTTCATGGCTGCAACACGTGCCAAAGTAGTTGGGAAAGGACATGTTCACCACTGTTATATAACTTTTTCTTTTAACAACACTCATTAAACGTTTGGGAACTGAGGAAACTAATTGTTGAAGCTTTAAAAGTGGAATTCTTTCCCATTTTTGTTTTATGTAGCGCTTCAGTCGTTTAACAGTCCTGGGTCTCCGCTGACGTATTTTACGCTTCACACATTTTCGATGGGAGACAGGTCTAGACTGCAGGCGGGCCAGGAAAGTACCCGCACTCTCTTTTTACGAAGCCATGCTGTTGTAACACTTGTCTTGCTGAAATAAGCAGGGGCGTCCATGATAACGTTGCTTGGATGACAACATATGTTGCTCCAAAACCTGTATGGACCTTTCAGCATTAATAATGCCTTTAAAGATGTTTAAGTTACCCATGCCTTGGGCAATAATACACCCCCATACCATCACAGATGCTGGCTTTTGAACTTTACGCTTATAACAATCCGAATGGTTATTTTCCTCTTTGTTCTGGAGAACACCACGTCCTCTGTTTCCAAATATAATTTGAAATGTGGACTCGTCAGACCACAGAACACTTTTCCACTTTGCATCAGTCCATCTTAGGTGAGCTAGGGCCCAGCCAAGCCAGCGGCGTTTCAGGATATTGTTGATAAATGGGTTTGGCTTTGCATAGTACAGTTTTAACTTGCACTTACAGATGTAGCGACCAACTGTAGTTACTGACAGTGGTTTTAATTAGTGTTCCTGAGCCCATGTGATGATATCCTTTACACACTGATGTCGGTTTTTGATGCAGTACCGCCTGAGGGTTCAAAAGTCCGTAATATCATCGCATATGTGCAGTGATTTCTCCAGATTCTCTGAACTTTTTGATGATTTTACAGACCGTAGATGGTAAAATCCCTAAATTCCGTGCAATAGCTCGTTGAGAAATGTTGTTCTAAAACTGTTTGACAATTTGCTTACAATTTGGTGACCCTCGCCCCATCCTTGTTTGTGAATTACTTAGCATTTCATGGAAGCGTTTATACCCAATCATGGCACCCACCTGTTCCCAATTAGCCTGCACACCTGTGGGATGTTCTAAATAAGTAAGTGTTTGATGGAGTATGCCACAACTTTATCAGTATTTATTGTCACATTTCCCAACTTCTTGGTCACATGTTGCTGGCATCAAATTCTAAAGTTAATTATTATTTGCAAAAAAAAATGTTTGTCTCTTTGAACATCAAATATGTTGTCTTTGTAGAATATTCAACTGAATATGCGTTTAAAATGATTTGGAAATCATTGTATTCCGTTTATAATTACATCTAACACAATTTCCCAACTCATATGGAAACGGGGTTTGTATATAAGGCAACGCGAACGATCACAGAACAGCAAATAAGCTGAGATCTGCCAACATTTATTTATACAACCGGTTATCATTCATAATACAGAGGAAATCTTGTAGGAGAAAAAATAATAAAATGCAGACACAGACACTTTACATAAAAGTGCTGGAGAGCAGTGTAACCGTGACATTTAAAATGACCTCAATTCATAGAAGATTTTACTCATTAAGCTGCACAACTCTCCCCTTTCTATACCTTCATAACTCAGTGGTAACAGTATTACATCAGCTTGGTTTCTTATTTCCTTAGTAACCTATTTATCTAGGTTGGGCAAATGTTACATGACATATGTAGGACCAATTGTATGCATGGAGTAAAAAGCCAGACCAAATAAATATAACATGAGGGAAAAATGTTACTTTCCATTTAGAGGGAAGAAAAGTAGAGCATCTGAATCCTAGCATGATAACCCTGTAGGCACACACACAACTCATAAATCATACTGTAGTGAAATGAAATGCACTATTATTAGATACGGAGTCAAAGCAGGGTAATCATCGTGTACGGTTATGTATCAGTGTTCAATTAGACATGAGTGACATTTTGGGAGGTCCACTGGCGCTATGACTTCAGTCAAGAAGAAACAAATCCTCACACATTCCTCATCTCCTCCCCTGACAATCGTCCTTCCTCCATCAGTGCTGGAGTAACTTCATCCTGTTGAGAGCCGAACCGGCCTTGAACCAATCGATCTGTGTTTCGTTGAAGCTGTGGTTGAGTTCCAAGACGTCTTCGCTGCCGTCGCTGTGCTTCACGACAGCCGTCAAGGGCTGAGGGCAGAGATGTCTCATTACTTTAAAAATACTCATAAAATGAAACCGTCATGTCAACATAAGGGGTTATCAAAATAATGGAAAATAGCCATTGCAAGCACATTTACTTGTGACTTTGGTCAGAAGCAAAAGGGCTGATAAATAAGGACTTCAGCATCCACAACACTTTGTTGACATTCTTTTACTCTATTTGGAACTATTCATTCTTATCATATTATCTTATCTAAAAGAGCTTTTGCAGTATTTTTGTTGTATGTGAGGTTGTCCCAACGTTTACCTCAGGTTGCGATCACATTTTTTGGCCTCAGCCCTGATTAGATTTCAAGTCCCGATCTGACACAATGACATTCTAGAAATCAAAATGTTTAATAGCAAAAAAAAAACAAAGTAAAAATAATACAATTTTATAAACGTTACCTTATTGAATGTAGAATTTGCGAGTATTGTTGTAAATCGTTCGGGTGGCATCCTGACCAGATGCCCGAACCACCTCATCTGGCTCCTCTCGATGTGGAGGAGCAGCGGCTTTACTTTGAGTTTCTCCCGGATGACAGAGCTTCTCACCCTATCTCTAAGGGAGAGCCCCGCCACACGGCGGAGGAAACTCATTTCAGCCGCTTGTACCCGTGATCTTATCCTTTCGGTCATGACCCAAAGCTCATGACCATAGGTGAGGGTGGGAACGTAGATCGACTGGTAAATTGAGAGCTTTGCCTTCCGGCTCAGCTCCTTCTTTACCACAACGGATCGGTACAACGTCCGCATTACTGAGGACGCCGCACCGATCCGCCTGTCGATCTCACGATCCACTCTTCCCCCACTCGTGAACAAGACTCCTAAGTACTTGAACTCCTCCACTTGGGGCAGGGTCTCCTCCCCAACCCGGAGATGGTACTCCAGCCTCTTTCGGGCAAGAACCATGGACTCGGACTTGGAGGTGCTGATTCTCATTCCGGTCGCTTCACACTCGGCTGCGAACCGATCCAGTGAGAGCTGAAGATCACGACCAGATGAAGCAAAAAGCAGAGACCTAATCCCGCGGCCACCAAACCGGAACCCCTCAACGCCTTGACTGCGCCTAGAAATTCTGTCCATAAAAGTTATGAACAGAATCGGTGACAAAGGGCAGCCTTGGCGGAGTCCAACCCTCACTGGAAATGTGTCCGACTTACTTCCGGCAATGCGGACCAAGCTCTGACACTGATCATACAGGGAGCGGACTGCCACAATAAGACACTCCGGTACCCCATACTCTCTGAGCATTCCCCACAGGACTTCCCGAGGGACACGGTCGAATGCCTTCTCCCAGTCCACAAAGCACATGTAGACTGGTTGGGCAAACTCCCATGCACCCTCAAGGACCCTGCAGAGAGTATAGAGCTGGTCCACAGTTCCACGACCAGGACGAAAACCACACTGTTCCTCCTGAATCCGAGGTTCGACTATCCGGCGTAGCCTCTTCTCCAGTACACCAGAATAAACCTTACCGGGAAGGCTGAGGAGTGTGATCCCACGATAGTTGGAACACACCCTCCAGTCCCCCTTCTTAAAACAAAATGCTGCATCAAAAGGGGCTATCCCAAATAAATTTGATTTAATCCATTATTTTGTATTTACATCCACAGCATTTATAGCAACACACTTATTTCAACAGAAATGCAACCCCACTTAAAAACAGTAAAAGGTTTGAAATTTTGCTTAGGAAAATGAGGAAAAAGTAGCCCAATGTGTTGGTGTTTGAGTAGTTTTGTCAATTCTAATATGATTTTTTTAAGACAAATATCCTTTGGTAAATTTAACTTACACTTGCAAAACCGTAAAAATGGCTTGGAAAAAAATTTAAAGGAGGTACATTGGTGTTAAGAGTGAGGCCCGTGGTTTGTTTTTGTTTTTTTGTTTACCCACAGCACATTGTAGAAATGTGGACACTATTAACATAACTAAATGTTGCAAATGTGCCGCCTGTATCCGTTGGTTTTTCAGTATGGGCACACCTGATTTTAGGGCTAGCAAAGAGTGAAAATGTTTGGGGAAAAAGCATATTTTGCCATTCTCACCTTTCCTGGAGTGAATGTTTGGAGTCCTTTAATGGAGATCTTGTCATCGGGGCAGATCTTATCATAGTCTGATGGTTTGCTGAAGGTCAGTGGCAGCACACCTTGCTTCTTAAGATTTGTTTCTAAAAAAGAACAGAAAAGGCCAGACAATGTCAGCCAAGATATAAATAACCTCACATGGCAGATGTATTCTGTGCGTGAATCTACCGTGGATTCTGGCAAAGCTCTTCACAATGATGGCTCTCCCTCCAAGATGTCTTGGCTCGAGCGCAGCGTGCTCTCTGCTGGAGCCCTCGCCGTAGTTGTCGTCTCCAACCACAACCCATGACACATTTTGGGCCTGTACACAGCACAGTTAAGTACGCTTTTTTGTTCTTAAAGGAGATCTGCCCTTTCCTGGGAATTTTGCCAATCGTTCATAATCATTATGAAAGACATGACGATGGATGGTTTTTTTTTGCATTCTAAATCTCAAATAAACGCAATCAAAAGTCTGCTTACAATAAAGCCAGTGGGAGCCGCGCAAATCCGCTTATAAAGCCCTTAAAAAACATCCTAACACCTTTTTTGAAGTTTTAAATACATGAAATAAGTATTTTGCAGTAAGTGGCACATGTATTATAACATTTAATTTTTACGTATTTTGATCATTTTAAGCATACGCAATGCATTCATTTCAAAAAGTAATCACGTTTGCTATTTTTTTCCTCCATCTGTAATTATTACTCACTGCAGTTTTTATAAGAACCAACAAACATAATAAAAAATAAAATGTCTCATAATCCTGACGAAGCAAAGGGGTGGGGAGCGGGGGCCTTCAAACATCTTTTTGTGTTGTTCGCCATTTTCGGGTCCTAAATGGCTGTCAGAGCGTATTAATTTGTCAGAATAGTTACTCAGACATCTTCTGTCCAGGTGAGATACATGATTTTTGATATAAAACTCACAGGGAGCAAGAAAGCAGCAGACCATTCAATGATGTAAAACATAGGCACGCATGCTTGTGATCACGGCGCCACTATAAATAGTTTGTCTGCGTTAGCGCTTATAATAACAATATCACTAATACTTGGTTAATAATCAAGTCACAACGTGTAAATTAATGATTGTCGGCGGTTTATTTATTGTATTTTATGGGCAAAATAGTGGAGCTCCCATTTGGTTCACTGTAAGTGGACTTTTATTTACGTTTATTTAATATTTAGAATGCGTACAAAAAAATAAATTTGTGTCATGTCTTTTATAATGATTGTAAACGATAAACAAATTCCCCAAAAAGTGCAGTTCCCCTTTAAGTTATTCTCTTCTTCGGTGCTCACCTTGTAGTGACGAGCCACATCGGGCACTCCACCATATTCTCCGGTCAGGTAGTTTTTCACCTTGTTGATGGCTTCGTTTTCGCTGTTGACGGCACCGATCAGCATGTTGTTAGAGATGTTGTCCAAGTGGCCGCGGAATTTGAGCCAAGGGCCAGCAGCGCTGATGTGATCTGTGGTGCACTTGCCCTTCACCTGCAAACGCAGAAGAAGTTTGAATAACTTTTTCAGAACAAAATAAAAGTGCATGTATGAAGTGCTGACCTTGATGAGAACTCTCAAGTCTTCCAGGTCTTTGCCACTCCACTGGTCAAAGGGCTCCAGCAGCTGGAGGCGGTTGCTCTGGGGGTTGACATCCACCGAGACACTAGTGCCGTCAGCAGGCGGGTGCTGGTAAGTATCCTGGCCTGGGTCAAAGTCTTTGGCAGGGAGCTCGTCTCCATTGGGTGCATCCAGCTTGAATTTCTCACCGTTGGCAGCAGTAAGGTAGTCAGTCTCAGGGTTGAAGTTTAGCGTTCCTGCGATAGCCAAGGCAGTGACAATCTACAGAAGACATAAGGTTATGAAGCATCGTAATAGTATTTCCAAAATCGAACACTGTAAAGAAAATAACTTTGAGAACTAAGAATGCAGTTCTTTGAAAAAAATGGCCTGAGATAGGTTTTTGTAAAGGTGACAGTTTTCCCCCTGCCACAGGTAATTTCTATTTCCATTCCATCCTGTAAGATGGTCAGAGGTAGACCAGCGGCCCAGAGCACAGTGAGTTTGACATTATAGGCTCGACAAGAGCTGGTAATTAAATTAGCTTTGACTGGGTTTACCTCAGGAGATGTAACAAAGGCGTGTGTTGCGGGGTTTGCATCATTCCTGGCCGTGAAGTTTCTGTTGTAAGAGGTGACGATCGTGTTCTTCTCGCCTTTTTTCACATCACGTCTGAAGGCAAAAACAACAGTACAGCAACTCAGATACTACAGTGGATTCAAGCGTTTCCATTTCTTCAAAATTACAGATTTCTGATATAAAAAAATACATATGTATTTAGTTCCTCTTAAAATAAGCTGTTTTCCTTCAAATTAATTTGCCCTAAGTTTGTAATTATTGATAAATATGTGAAAAGCATCAAGGAATGTATTCTCCAGTTTGCGCCTAGGTGTTTTTAATGCATTTCAAGTTATGCATGTTTCTCGTATTTGTATTAACCTCTTCAGGACACGCCCACTCCGTATAAGTTAGGCAAAAGTACTTGAGTCGTGAAAGAAAGCAGGCATATTACTAATAAGGTGGACTTTACCATGTCGCCTTTTTTGTAGTTATGTGAAAAGCATGGAGTTTTGACTGATACTGAATGTCATTGAAATAAATTAAAAAGATGACATTTCAATTTAAAATGGCCATTCAATCAAGGCAGTGCTTGTCATGTGTTTGTGTGTCATCATGGAGATGTGTGTATGCCCGCAACAACAGCTTCTTTTTACTGGCTAGATGTGAATAACAATCCATAGATTTACCTGTTACCATAACCATCCTGATGTCATTTGTGATGTTAAGAGTTTGGTTTAGTACAAATATTTGTGACACAGTGACACCTCATAGTACGCTGTAAAAAAAAATCCCTTAATTTACCCATTTTCCCAGGGAAATTCTCATATTTTGAAATGCAAATGTTGACATGTATGGTTGCGTAGCCGCAGAACTGGGTACCACTTCTAGCTGCTTTGGAGGGAGATGGAGGCTGCGAAACGGGAGATGGAAGCACGGTTGAAGGCCTGGGCCATTAACAAAGTTTGCTTGAATATATGTTGACCTACAAAATCATTGCAGATAAATTATATTATTGCCATTATTTTTATGAGACCAAATTAACCATTGATGTAACAATACATAATAATAATGCATGTATATCCTTTGAAATGCAATAATCTTGTATTTCTTGCGTATTTTAACATTGAAATTGGAATGAAAACGTTAAATAAAACAAACAAAAACAATAAAATATACTTTGTCTATTAGCAAAATTATTCATCCATCCATCCATCATCTTCCGCTTATCCGAGGTCGGGTCGCGGGGGCAGCAGCCTAAGCAGGGAAGCCCAGACTTCCCTATCTCCAGCCACTTCGTCTAGCTCTTCCCGGGGGAGCCCGAGGCGTTCCCAGGCCAGCCGGGAGACATAGTCTTTCCAACGTGTCCTGGGTCTTCCCCGTGGCCTCCTACCAGCTGGACGTGCCCTAAACACATCCCTAGGGAGGCGTTCGGGTGGCATCCTGACCAGATGCCCGAACCACCTCATCTGGCTCCTCTCGATGTGGAGGAGCAGCGGCTTTACGTTGAGCTCCTCCCGGATGGCAGAGCTTCTCACCCTATCTCTAAGGGAGAGCCCCGCCACCCGGCGGAGGAAACTCATTTCGGCCGCTTGTACCCGTGATCTTATCCTTTCGGTCATGACCCAAAGCTCATGACCATAGGTGAGGATGGGAACGTAGATCGACCGGTAAATTGAGAGCTTTGCCTTCCGGCTCAGCTCCTTCTTCACCACAACGGATCGATACAACGTCCGCATTACTGAAGACGCCGCACCGATCCGCCTGTCGATCTCACGATCCACTCTTCCCCCACTCGTGAACAAGACTCCTAGGTACTTGAACTCCTCCACTTGGGGCAGGGTCTCCTCCCCAACCCGGAGATGGCACTCCACTCTTTTCCGGGCGAGAACCATGGACTCGGACTTGGAGGTGCTGATTCTCATTCCGGTCGCTTCACACTCGGCTGCGAACCGATCCAGTGAGAGCTGAAGATCCCGGCCAGATGAAGCCATCAGGACTACATCATCTGCAAAAAGCAGAGACCTAATCCCGTGGCCACCAAACCGGAACCCCTCAACGCCTTGACTGCGCCTAGAAATTCTGTCCATAAAAGTTATGAACAGAATCGGTGACAAAGGACAGCCTTGGCGGAGTCCAACCTTCACTGGAAACGTGTCCGACTTACTGCCAGCAATGCGGACCAAGCTCTGACACTGATCATACAGGGAGCGGACTGCCACAATAAGACATTCCGATACCCCATACTCTCTGAGCACTCCCCACAGGACTTCCCGAGGGACACGGTCGAATGCCTTCTCCAAGTCCACAAAGCACATGTAGACTGGTTGGGCAAACTCCCATGCACCCTCAAGAACCCTGCCGAGAGTATAGAGCTGGTCCACAGTTCCACGACCAGGACGAAAACCACACTGTTCCTCCTGAATCCGAGGTTCGACTATCCGGCGAAGCCTCCTCTCCAGTACACCTGAATAAACCTTACCGGGAAGGCTGAGGAGTGTGATCCCACGATAGTTGGAACACACCCTCCGGTCCCCCTTCTTAAAGAGAGGGACCACCACCCCGGTCTGCCAATCCAGAGGTACCGCCCCCGATGTCCACGCAATGCTGCAGAGTCTTGTCAACCAAGACAGCCCCACAGCATCCAGAGCCTTAAGGAACTCCGGGCGGATCTCATCCACCCCCGGGGCCTTGCCGCCGAGGAGCTTTTTAACTACCTCAGCGACCTCAGCCCCAGAAATAGGAGAGTCCACTACAGATTCCCCAGGCACCGCTTCCTCAAAGAAAGACGTGTTGGTGGGATTGAGGAGGTCTTCGAAGTATTCCCTCCACCGATCCACAACATCCGCAGTCGAAGTCAGCAGAACACCATCCGCACCATACACGGTGTTGATAGTGCACTGCTTCCCCTTCCTGAGGCGCCGTATGGTGGTCCAGAATCGCTTCGAAGCCGTCCGGAAGTCGTTTTCCATGGCTTCCCCGAACTCTTCCCATGTCCGAGTTTTTGCCTCCGCGACCGCTAAAGCTGCACACCGCTTGGCCCGTCGGTACCCGTCCACTGCCTCCGGAGTCCTATGAGCCAAAAGAACCCGATAGGACTCCTTCTTCAGCTTGACGGCATCCCTCACTGCTGGTGTCCACCAACGGGTTCTGGGATTACCGCCACGACAGGCACCAACAACCTTGCGGCCACAGCTCCAATCAGCCGCCTCGACAATAGAGGTTCGGAACATGGACCACTCGGACTCAATGTCCCGCACCTCCCTCGTGACATGTTCAAAGTTCTCCCGGAGGTGTGAATTGAAACTCTCTCTGACAGGAGACTCTGCCAGACGTTCCCAGCAGACCCTCACAATGCGCTTGGGCCTGCGAGGTCTGTCCGGCATCCTCCCCCACCATCGCAGCCAACTCACCGCCAGGTGGTGATCGGTAGAAAGCTCCGCCCCTCTCTTCACCCGAGTGTCCAAAACATAAGGCCGCAAATCCGATGACACAACTACAAAGTCGATCATGGAACTGCGGCCTAGGGTGTCCTGGTGCCAAGTGCACATATGGACACCCTTATGTTTGAACATGGTGTTTGTTATCGACAAACTGTGACGAGCACAAAAGTCCAATAACAAAACACCACTCGGGTTTAGATCCGGGCGACCATTCTTCCCAATCACGCCTCTCCAGGTTTCCCTGTCGTTGCCAACATGAGCGTTGAAGTCTCCCAGTAGGACAAGGGAATCACCCGGAGGAGCACTTTCCAGTACTCCCTCGAGTGTACCCAAAAAGGGTGGGTATTCTGAACTGCTGTTTGGTGCGTAAGCACAAACAACAGTCAGGACCCGTCCCCCCACCCGAAGGCGAAGGGAAGCTACCCTCTCGTCCACTGGGTTGAACTCAAACATACAGGCTTTGAGCCGGGGGGCAACCAGAATTGCCACCCCAGCCCGTCGCCTCTCACTGCCGGCAACGCCAGAGTGGAAGAGGGTCCAGTCCCTCTCGAGAGAACTGGTTCCAGAGCCCTTGCTGTGCGTCGAGGTGAGTCCGACTATATCCAGCCGGAACTTCTCTACCTCGCGCACTGGCTCAGGCTCCTTCCCCCCCAGTGAGGTGACGTTCCACGTCCCAAGAGCTAGCTTCTGTAGCCGGGGATCGGACCGCCAAGTGCCCTGCCTTCGGCTGCCGCCCAGCTCACAATGCACCCGACCTCTATGGCCCCTTGAATAAAAATTACAACCAAAATCAATACAATATCTTAAGAAGGGCACTCAAATATACGCCATAACAAATAAAATAGCGAAATAACGTATTGACAAAGTTAAAGTACCAATGATTGTCACACACACACTAGGTGTGGTGAAATTTGTCCTCTGCATTTGACCCATCCCCTTGATCACCCCCTGGGAAGTGAGGGAGCAGTGGGCAGCAGCGGTGCCGCGCCCGGGAATCATTAATGGTGATTTAACCCCCAATTCCAACCCTTGATGCTGAGTGCCAAGCAGGGAGGCAATGGGTCCCATTTTTTTATAGTCTTTGGTATGACTCGGCCGGGGTTTGAACTCTCAACCTAACGATCTCAGGGCGGACACTCTAAACACTATTCCACTGAGTAGGTGAACACAGTTGCACTTCAATATTCCACGTGCAGGCAGAAGTAGAGTTGTACATTACTGAACTAACAATGAAGTTTGGACTTGTTTAAACAAAAGTGCAGTATAACAATATAACATTACAGTATAAACAGATGTGTTGACAGCTCATATGCAAAACACAATTAAGTTTGGCATTATCTGATTGAGGAACACCAAAATGACAGGACAACACTTATAAAAAAATGCTAGTTTTATAACAGTATTAAATGGCCGCATTGCTTTGGCAATGTTTTTAACCAAACTCTATGTAAGGGAACACCATTTTGCATTGTTGTGTTTACACTGACCTGGCTTGTTCACCAAACACAAAGTCAGTGCGAAGTGAGTGCGGACTGTCGCGAGGTTGTGTTTCAAGTGGGCGTGCAGGTCGTTTGTAAATGCGCACATTTGGCAAAGTGTCGTCTCTGTGTTAATAGGCTCATCTTGTTCCAAAAGTATAAACTGAAATATTCCCACATTGGTGTGGTGGCATTTGGTTTTGTGATCATTTTGTCCATATTAGCGTCTACATGCTAACTGGTGGCACTGTGTGGTGCTAGCGGGCCCGCGTTGCTGCAACAAGAGTAAAATACACTTAATGAAGACAAGGTAATTCAATCCTTTCTTTTCATTTCGCTATGGTACAAATGCGCATAGCCGCTAAAAGCGATGAAAAGCGTGAATGCTCTTGAAGCATGTACATAGCAATTTATCGACACTGGATAACTTACCAACTTTAATTTATCGTTAATTAATTGACTTATCGAATATTGGCCCAGGCTTACACAGTTGTAGTGCTGGCCTGATTGTCATTCCATCTGCTACAAGCGATCATCTTTCATGATCATCACTGGTAGCAAGCCCCAATAAATTTTGCAATTCAAAATGTGTGTATTAAAAAAGTGAGGTATATTATTGAGCTTAAACCTGGAGTATATACCGATGCATTTAGCTTGTTAGCTTCATTACTTGTGAACAACGGTGATTAAAAAGGGGAGTCAGTAGAGAATATCAAGCTAACCCAAGAATTAAGAGAGAAAAGAGCAAGCCGGTGTAGCGTACAATGGTGCCTAGATGAAGTATCATAACCTAAGCTTCATTAGTGCCCAAATGAGACACTTCTATTGCCGTCCCAATTATTGGCATTTCTTTGCTGTATGCGAGTAGCCTCAGACCGTAAACACAAGGAATACCGGGGATCTATTGTACTTGCCAGAAAGGTTTTCTCCTACCTGTCCCACTGTCCGATGCAAGGTCCACATGCGTTGGCCAGAACTACACCCCCAACATCACTAAGTATTTTGGACTACAGAAAACAAAACATCAGATATACATAAAGATTCAAAGACTTTAGCAATTATATTCCATTCAAATTCACTCACGTAACCGTCTCTTTCAATAGTGGCACGAATCTGCTCCGAGCCAGGGGTGACAGTGAACTGAGCCTTGCACTTAAGGCCCTTGTCCAAAGCCTGCTTTGCAATAGAGGCGGCACGGCCCATGTCCTCATAACTGGAGTTGGTGCAGCTGCCAATCAGACCTAAAGAGGACACAAAAGTATGGATAATAATAATTCACACAAATTCATAGTTACACGTAGGTGAGTACAAGAGTGTTAAGTACAGGGTGTCAACAAAGTGTCTGTACGGCTTAAAAATGTATTACAAAAGCAAATGATGAGATATGTCGGGGGCCGGGGAGTTATTGATGGGGGGTGGCATCGGCGGCAGCGATGACCAAGAAGAACGCGGAGTTGGAATATAATTACACTTTATGTACATATTTTTATACATATTTATATAATATTTACATATTTATATAATATGTAACTACAAGCTCCATTCACAGACAGAGTCCCATTGCTTTTATGACCGGTCGAGCGAGTCAAAAGCTGAAAAGAAAATGAATTAAAAAAAATAAATAAAAATTACTTTTTTTTTTGTGGCGGCCGTAATTCTTTCGTGGCGGGCCACCACAAATAAATGAATGTGTGGGAAACCCTGCTGGTGCAATATTTGTAGATATTGTATCGGGTCATGTAGTCGTGTCTTTGTTGTTGTCTCATTTTCTTTTCTCCACAATTCCTCCCAGTCTTCTTTCTATCCCTTCTGACGCGGTTGTGTCAAACACAAAATACGTCCAAACATTTATAAAAGTGAAACAAATATTGCAACAGGAGAGGTACCTCATACTTCTCCTTGTAAAGTAAATATTCACAGCAAATAAGGCCTCTCAATCAACAATGTTATTTGCCTGTATGACTGGACAAGTTAAAAAAAAGTTAGTAAATAGTTTGGACGGACAATGACGTAAATAAAAAGAGCAGTGAGCTGGCATTATTCAGCTTTTACTTTACTAAAAATAAAACAATAAATCAAACTGTTCAAAAATTACTGTTGCACATGTGTATTATTTAACTTTCCTAAAAAACATTGTAAATTCTGACATAGTATATCATATTTACGGTTTTGTCAAGAATTGTATTTGAAAATTGCCTGTCAGCATAGTTTTTTTTTACAGTAAATTAAAAAAAATAATAAAACTGTTCACTTAAAAAGCTAAGCAATTTTATGGTTTTGCGTTTTGTGTACTTACAGTAGCGAAAATGAAACAACCTTTGGCCTTGTTAACGAGGTTTGTATCGAGTAAGGGTGTATGGCAAACTATTGCGATGTATCCCTAATATCCTGAGATTTCAAATGTAAAAAGACTTTATGGACATCATGTGTATGCAGCATATTCATGACTTTTCACTTCGTACCAACTTTAACCTCCAATGGCCAGCCGTTCTTCTCAGCCACAGAACCTACTTCAGAAACCGGGTGAGCCAGGTCGGGGGTGAATGGACCGTTGATGTGAGGCTTCAGCTGGAAAAACATTTTTTTTTTTTTCAATTTGCACTGTGTGACCTAATGAGACCTTAATGAGATCTAAACACATACAAAAGTTATGCCTTCACAGACATAACATGACAAGCCAATAAAACAAATGTAGCTTTAATGATCCAATGTATTTATTCCCATGTCCTTCACATTGACCTGAATACAAAATCTTAGAAACTACTGACCTCATCCAGATTGATTTCAATGACCTGGTCGTACTTGCAACCTTCATCTGGCACCAGCAAGTCAGAGTACTCGTTAGCCATTGCAGCGATTTCTGAGGAATAATAAGACTTCATATTTAAAAGTGTGCCTTTGAAAAAAAACAGGAACAATTAACAAATAATTAATTAATTTAGGTTTTGTTTACTGAATATTAGATTGCACTCTGTACAGTAGTACCTCAACTTACGAGCTTAATTTGTTCTGTGATGGAGTTCTGAACTCAAAACACTTGTATCGCAAATCACAGTCTCTCATTGAAATTAATTGAAATCAATTAAATCTATGCTTGTCCCTCCCAAAACAGCAGTTTTGACATGCTTTTTAAAAAGAAACACATTTTAGATAATAAATATTGTATGAAAAACAATACAATAGACTGTACTATGAACAAATACAGTACTTGTTTGAAGTAATGTAATAATGTACAGCATTAAAATATACAGTATCTTCTGCCAGTTGCTTCTGTGTCAAAAAACCATTAGCACATTTTCCATATTTTCATTGATTTTAACATTTCTGACTAGCGTTACTCATTGTGCTTTAGTACGGTGCAGACTGCAGAATAGCAGCGATATGCTCTAATAACTTCACCAAATTGGCGACACACTTATGATTTATTGTTTTAATTCAATGAATATCATCCTTCTCTTCTTAGTAATGTACTTACCACACTTGGAAAAACGGAACTTACGGGGTTCACTGTGACATTTGCTATGCCCAATAACTCAAATTTTTCTTTGCAACTTAAAGAATAACAAATGGCCAAGACAACACTCTTATGTTGGGGTACCAATGTACTTACAAGGTGATGACAAAAAAGCAAAAAAAAAAAAACATACCTCCACGCCCGGTCTTCTCCAGGTAGGTCCTCATGCGGTGGTTGTAGGGGAACAATGAAGTTGTAGCGCCAATCTCTGCTCCCATATTGCAAATGGTGGCCATTCCTTCATACAAAACGCACAAAAATCACTGGATATGTACAACGCAAAAAAAGTCCTTACAAAAGGTATCCGAGTTCACAAACGGAACTTTGTAATGATGTTCTAAAAGTAATATGCATTTATGGCCACCAAATGTGAAAAAAAATATCCCTCAAGTGTTTCCGTCAACCGATTAGGACGTCTCAGGTTTTTCTGACATCATGAACAAAAAAAACTCCTTCCCCATACAACATGATACTACTCTGAGCCATCCAGCGAAGGGTTTAATTCCACCATGTCACTGAGGATCGCTTTGTTTTGATAAAAAACAACAGGCTTTGTAGGACATCCAAAAATAAAGCATGGACCTCGGCTTACTATTTTACAGGTTTCTTTTCTCCAGCTAATATGCTTATGTAGCCTCTAATGCTAGCACTTTGCTCACAAAGGCAACATTTATGTCTTAATGTCTGACTCTTCAACGTTATGTTGTTGTATGTGATACAGTGCATATATCAAGTTCAAAAATTTCGTCTTTGCTTACTAAAAGCACTTTTTTTTAACTGCATAAAAGGCAAAACACTATTCTAACACATCTGAGACTTTCTTAAAATTGTTGTTTAAGAAGGTATAATATGGGACCTTTAAGATATTAAGACACACCAGTACAGGAAATGGAGTCCACCCCCGGTCCGTGGTACTCAATGATCGCTCCGGTGCCGCCCTTCACAGTCAGAATGCCGGCCACCTTCAAGATGACATCTTTTGGTGATGTCCAGCCAGAAAGGGAACCTGTCAGCTTTACTCCTATCACCTATCACATGATGTAAATGAATAGGGAACAAATCAACATTGTGCCTCATTTACCGTAGATACTTCTTCTTAAAAAAATGCCTTTGGTTTTAAGTAAAAGCAATTTATAGGACTACAGAAGAAACAAGAGATTGACCGATTATCTGCTGTCCAATTATTTGTGCTGATATTTGGCATTTTGACATATATCGTTATCTGCCTTTTTCTTTATTACAAGACAACTACAATAGCAGATAAAATACATACACATATGATACAAGTATTTAGTATTCAAATAAAATAATTAAGTAGATAGTAATAAAAACTGCTCAAGCACCAGCCCTTTTGCCCTGCATGAAAAATGTCCCTTTTTGCCATAGCTATTTTTTTTTCCATTTAAGAATAAAAAGTACTGTCATTGTCAATAATTCTGCCCAAATTTGTTTTGATATATGACAGGGCTTTTAAGTTCTTGTGGGAATTCTTCCCAAGTGTGCTCAGCTTTATCTTCCTTCCTTCAATGCTGGTCCCCTACAGTACTTTCCCCTGCTTACCTACCAAAACTTCCCATTTTCAGGAAATCCAGTTTTTATCCTTCTTTCCTGGCATCTTTCCCAATAGCGTTTTGTTTGTTTTTGCTGCAGTAGCGACCGAGTCGCTCGGCAAGGCTCTGTAACACTTGGGAGTGTGGGCTCGTCAAAGGAGCGCCGTGGGTTTCATGTTCCGTGATTCAATCAAATAAATCAACTGAGCTGGATGAACACTAAGACAACAGCAAATATATTTATACCATAAATTAAACTTTGTGTAATTATCTTGACCAATAGTACACTTATGATATAAAAGTGAGGCAGAGCAGGCAGCAGCTTACACATTCTTATACTCTTTGTAACATCCAGGAAGAAATTATGTCTGCTTGCTTGAAAAATGTATTGGCTATAAGCTATGGTAAGAAAGCCCATATTTGTTTTTTATTTAAATACAATTTTAAAAGTTTCTCACAAAGAAACCTTAAAATGTATTAAATCCATAAACTGCTATAAAAAAAAAGTATAAAATTCAGTAGATGGAGAGTTATTGTAATGTAGGTAAATGCCATATTTTTACCAAATTTCCAAGAAAATTTCCCATATTTTCAAATGCCAATGTTGATGCTCCTCTTACCCGCAACATTAGACACGTGTAATAAGTGTTTGTTAAGTCCCCCTTATGTTGTTTGGTGCTAAATTATCCATGTAAATCGCATAAAACGTTACGTCGCTACTGATCTGACGTTTTATCACAAAAAATTAATATTGGCTCCAAATATCGGTTATCGGCCTCCTTGACTACTAAAAATCGGTATCAGTCCTGAAAAAACGTATCGCTCGATCTCTAAATAAAAACATACATTGCTGAATGAGCACAAAAAAATGGTCCTCTGCTGACCTTCGGACATTTGAGCTCCCAGGGGATGCCAGCCATGACATCTACAGCATCAGCACCTCCAACTCCGATGCAGATGGAACCAAGTCCGCCACCGTTTGGTGTGTGGGAGTCTGTGCCGATCAGCATCACACCAGGATAAGCGTAGTTCTCCAAGATGATCTGAACAAAAAAGATCATGTCAGCTAGCGAGTACTTGAATTCACTAAAATCTGTGTTAGACTTCTATACCTGATGGATGATACCGGAACCAGGTTTCCAGAAACCAACTCCATATTTTGCGCCAGCACTTGACAGGAAGTTGTAGACTTCTTCGTTGATTTCCTAAAATGAGGTGCCCTTAATGCTTTTCTACAAACACTCTCCAGCATTATCATGACGTCAACCTGTAACTCACTTTTGCTCGTGCCAGATCCTTAACTCCGCCAACCTGAGCCTCGATCAAGTGGTCGCAGTGGATGGTGGAAGGGACAGCCACTTTTGGCAGGCCACTGCTGATAAATTGGAGCATGGCCATCTGCGCTGTGGCATCCTGCATTGCCACGCGGTCGGGACGCAGGCGCAGGTAAGTGCGTCCACGATCAATTTCCTGGTTGTGGGGGTCATCGAGGTGACCGTAGACGATCTTCTCTGACAGAGTGAGTGGTCGGTTGAGCCTAAGCAGAACAGATGAACAAAAATAATATTTATAATGCTACAAAGGGGAACTTTCTTAGTTTTTATCAAAATGGGTAAGTGCTGTCTAATTGCAGGCTTATTGTGAAATGCTGTAGAAAACGGATAAGGAAAACAGTGATGTCAGTAAACAAGACTGTCAGCAACCTTTTTTGCACAATGTCAACATTCGAATTGAGTTGTTCATAGTTGACGAAGGAGGTGGGCTCGAAGCGACTCATGGACACTTGGGCCTTGGCTCTGTAAGCAGCTGCTACATGCAGACGCCGTGCGCCATGGCCCAGAGCAAGCTGGAAACAACAACAAAAGAAAAAACATTTATACTTGAAGCAATGTTGAAAATTACTATTATTATTATAGTAAAATGTTCCAAATATGGTTTCACTTAATTGTTCTACACCCCATTATATTTTCTAAGATTACAAACTTCCAATAATTACCAATGAACCTTCAAATAAATAAAAATTTAAATGCCAGTATTAAAGGCTTCCTTGCACATTTTGGGAATTGAAAACCTTTTGAAGCCAACAGTAAAGGTAAAATAACTGTATTCACTTTCGTACAAAGAGTTTTTGGTGCCACACTTAAACAGAAAAAAAAACATTGGAAAAAAAAATCCTAATTTATTATAAACTTATTTAAATACAAGTGTTATTCATCATTAAAATTATGTTGTATAAGTTATTGCTTTTGAATTGCTTTTAAAAATGTGATATGATTCCTCTAAATACAACTATTCTTGAACTAGAGGACTAATGTCAACATAAGCATTTCATATTTTCAATTAAGTTTGAATACAAAAAACCCACCAAATATAGATTTTCCAATACAATATCATCTGAAAAAACAAGGGTAAAACCGTAATACTAAAAAACAGTGTGTCTAAGAAGCCTGCCTCATCACTCAAATATAATAATAATACTAATCTATTATTTTTATTATTAATGTAAAATGCTCCAAAAAATAAATATGGTTTCACTTACAATTAATTGTTCTACATCCCAATGTATTTGCAAAGATTACAAACGTGCAGTAATTACCTATGAACCTTAAAAAAATAAAAAATTAAATGCCAGTATTAAAGGCTGCCTTGCACATGTGGGGAATTTTAAAACCTTTTGAAGGCAACAGTAAATGTTCAATAATTGTATTCACCTTCGTACGAAGAGTTATTAGTGCCACACTAAAACAGAAAAAAAAATATTGGAATAAATCCCATTTTATCATAACTATTTAAATTCAAGTGTTATTCGTTATTATAATAATACTATATAAGTTATTTCTTGTGAATTGCTTTTAAAAATGTAAGATTATTCTTGTAAATGAAACAATTTTTGAACTAGAGCACTGTTTTTCAACCACAATCTGGTGTGCCGTGGGAGATTATGTAATTTCAACTAATTGGGTTAAAAATATTTTTTGCGAAGCAAAATGTCAAGAGCTCGGCTGAGTAACCGTGTAATACTCTTCCATATCAGTAGGTAGCAGCAGGTAACTAATTGCTTTGTGGATGTTTGTCATGATCACAATATGTAGACGACAGCGGGGGGGCAGCGTACAGGTAAAAAGGTATCTATCACTTAAACCAAAAATAAACAAAAGGCGAGTGCCGCTAAAAAAAGCCATTGAAGCTTAGGAATGGCTATGCAAAATAAAACTAAAACTGAACTGGCTGCAATGTAAAGAAAAACAGAATGCTGGACAAGAGGAAAGACTTACAGCGTGTGCAGCAGACGGCGTCCACAAAGTACATCCCGTACATGACATGACAATCAACAAATCCTCAACAAAGAAGGATAGCATCTGCACAACTTAAATAGTCTTGATTGCGAAAACAAAGCGGGTGCGGGGAATAGCGTTCAAGGAGGACATGAAACTGCTACAGGAAAATACCAACAAAACAGGAAAAGTCACCAGAAATAGGAGCGCAAGACAGGAACTAACACACTACACAAAGTGAAACACCAAAACACTCAAAATAAGTCACGGCGTGATGTGACAGGTTGTGACAGTACACCTACTTTGAGACAAGAGCTATATTGATGCATTGTTGGTTATGGTTTTAATTCTTATCCAACAGTTGAGAGAACAACTTTTTACTGTCAATATCGGCTGCTGAGTTTCATTTTTTTATGTTTTCTGCCGCTTGTGTGCCTCTGGATTTTTTCAATTAAAAAAAATGTGCCTTGGCACAGAAAAGGTTGAAAAACACTGAACTAGAGGACTAACGTCAACATAAGCATTTAATTTTTTCATTTTAGTTTGAATGCAAAAAAACAAACAGATATAGCATTTCCAAAACAATATCACCATCTGAAAAAACAATAGTAATACTGTAATAGTAAAAAAAAAACACAAAAAACATGGTGTGTGTCTAAAAAGCCTGCCTCATCACTAGGGTTGGGTATCGTTTCAATTCAAACGATTCCGATTCTTTGTTTCGATTCCGATTCCTGACGATACTCGATTCCGATTCTTTCTTTTAAAAAAAAAAAAAAAGGCAGGGTCAAAAAAAAGTTTAGGATATTTTAAATGATAGCTGACCTACAGTCTTTCTGAATTAAATAGTCTGACATTTTCCATCAATTTTAATTCTATTAACTTTTTATGAACTTTACTATAAATTCCTCACAGGGCTGTTTTCAACTAGAATATAAATATCAAATCTATGAACTGAAATATAAATATTATAAATTATGAATACATTTTCACAGGGGTACACTTTCATCAAGAGAGCTTTATTTTTGAAAACCGCATGAAAACACATTTACACATAAGTGTATGATGCTGCAGGAAACCTCATGAAAACATTTACACACACAAGTGTATGATATTGCAGGTACTTAAACATGTTACCGTGCTCCCACTGATGGGCTAACCTGGTGCAGAAAAGCAAATAAATAATAAGAAACAATTTGCAAAATTCAGTCCAGATTAGCAGCAGGTACAGTATAAAATCAGAGACAGTTCTTGTTTAGGAAAATGACCATATCCGCCTTCTCAGGCAGGATGCGTGAGCATTCTGGACAGATAAGTGTCTCCTGTCGAAGACGGGACACGCATTTATTTGTACTCCATGAACTCGGAGGTGCTTCATCATGTTTGACGTGCACCCTCCTAAGCACGAAACAGTCCTGTCACACGTGTTACATTTCGCCGATATTTCATTTTTTTAGTAAAATAAAGCCACACTTTCGACCGTCGACGTTCGCTATCCATGCTTGACTAACTCGCTCGGCTACATAGGCTGGGCTATGCAAACACTTCCGGCGGTGGGCGCTTCTTCGTTGGTGTTCAGTGGCTTCTTCTTCCGGGTTGGCAGACTTATTATTTTTTTTCCGGTCGGCGGACTCAAAACTACGAATCGAAATTTAAAACTTTTGAACGATTCCGGGAGAATCGGAAAGTTAGTCCCAGTTCCAATCGATACTCGATACCCAACCCTACTCATCACTCAGATATAATAATCTGTTTATAAACAATACATGCCTCTATGTAATAATATTCGGTATATAATTACAGAGTACATACCGTATTTCCTTGAATTGCCGCAGGACATATAGTATGCGCCTGCCTTGAATTACTGCCGGGTCAAACTCGCTTCGCAAAATAATTAGCGCATGCTTAGTATTACCGCCTGGTCAAACTTGTGACGTCACGAGTGACACTTCCCCTGTCATCATTTTCAAAATGGAATAGGCTGATTTTGATACCGGTAATTTGAAATTGCATAAAGGGAAGAAGATTAAGAGCTATTCAGTAGGATTTAAGGTCCAAGCTTACATCACACTAAATGTTTTACTGCATGCCTTTGGTAAGTGCCTTAGTGAGAAGAGGTTTTAGAATAATTAGCGCATGCTTACTTTTACCGCATTCATTTGGTAAGCGCAGGAGTGAGAAGAGGTTTTAAATTAATTAGAGCCCTGACGGCAATTCAAGGAAATACGGTATATGTGATTACATCCATAAACACTCAATAATAAACCCACTAATTTAATCGAATGTAGTGTATGAAGTTCATTTTCATACATTTATTTGTAAATTGAGGCAGTTGTCAACAAAGAAAATAAATAAGTGAACTAACTTACATTTACTGGTCATATGTCAGTGGTTCTCAAATGGGGTTAGGCGTACCCCTGGGGGTACTTGAAGGTATGCCAAGGGGTACGTGAGATTTTTTTTTTTTAAATATTCTAAAAATAGCAACAATTCAAAAATCCTTTATAAATATATTTATTGAATAATACTTCAACAAAATATGAATGTAAGTTCATAAACTGTGAAAAGAAATGCAACAATGCAATATTCAGGGTTGACAGCTAGATTTTGTGTGGACATGTTCCATAAATATTGATGTTAAAGATTTCTTTTTTTGTGAAGAAATGTTTAGAATTAAGTTCATGAATCCAGATGGATCTCTATTACAATCCCCAAAGAGGGCACTTTAGGTTGATGATTACTTCTATGTGTAGAAATCTTTATTTATAATTGAATCACTTGTTTATTTCAAGTTTTTAGTTATTTTTATATCCTTTTTTTCAAAATAGTTCAAGAAAGACCACTACAAATGAACAATATTTTGCACTGTTATACAATTTAATAAATCAGAAACTGATGACATAGTGCTGTATTTTACTTCTTTATCTGTTTTTTTCAACCAAAAATCCAAGGGGGTACTTGAATTAAGAAAATGTTCACAGGGGGTACATCACTAAAAAAAAAGGTTGAGAACCACTGTGTTATGAGAGTAGCATATGTGTGTGTGTGGCCCTTAAATATGTGACAGCATTTGACGTCATTGAGTGTGTGGGCGAGCGAGGTGATGGCGAGCGAGGTGAGGGAGCGGTAGAGCGCAGGAGTGGCCAGTGTTTTGTTGGATTGGCTGTGTGCAAAACCTCAATAAAGCCACGATTTGCAACTAATCGCTGGACTCTTCATGTACCCTGGAGTCCGGAGCTGTGGAGACCCACTGCCGGGTAGAGTGAAGGGTTGTGCGCGCGAGGGAGGCACTATGGGAGCCGGAAGCAGGAAAGGTGTAACACATGTTTGACGTGTTGTCAGAAGCAGCTGCCCAACAATCTTGGCAAACCTCCGTCTTCCATTGTTGTATCGCGCAGCAAAAGTGTTCCCAAACAGGAGATCTTAACGAGGCAGGAGGGTCTTCCAGCTCTGGCTTTAACATGTTGTCCTAGCCTGCTAGCTGCTAGCATGTCTACTTGTTCAGTACACCTCCGAACCAATAACAATATAATAAATCAGAAACTGATGACATAGTGCTGTATTTTACTTCTTTTTCTCTTTTTTTCAACCAAAAATGCTTTGCTAAGATTAGGGGGTACTTAAGTTAAAAAAATGTTCACAGGGGGTGCATCACTGAAAAAAGCTTGAGATCCACAGGTATACCGTATTTCCTTGAATTATTGCCGGGTCAAACTCGCTCCCCAAATTTACTAGCGCATGCTTACTTTTACCGCCGGGTCAAACTCGTGACGCTTCCCCTGTCATCTTTTTCAAAATGGCGGGGGAGTTTGTTTTTTTTGCTTTTACTATGTGTAAAGTAGGGGTCTTGTTCCACAGCCATACAGATCACACTGATGGTTGTGATATAAAACAACTTGTCTTTACACTCTTACTAATATGCGCCACACACTCTGTGAACCCACACCAAACACATTTCTGGAGAACATTGGCTCTGTAACACATTATAAACGCAACATAAGAACTACCCAGAATTCCAATGCATCCATGACTCTTGGCTATATTATACACCCTGCTAGCACCAAACCACGTCCCCCACCCCTCTCTGTGCGCCGGTTGAGGTGGGCAGGGTTGGGGGCGCTTGTATGATATAGCCAAGAGTCATGGATGCATTGGAATTCTGGGTAATTCTTATGTTGCGTTTATAATGTGTTACAGAGCCAATGTTCTCCAGAAATGTGTTTGGTGTGGGTTTACAGAGTGTGGCACATATTAGTAAGAGTGTTAAAGTTGTTTATATCACAACCATCAGTGTTTAAAAGGTATTGCTGTTGGCCAAGCATGCATTGCAATCTCGTAGGAGAAGCAGAGATACGCACGTGTCCGACCGGCACGCAGATAGCATGGTGTAAAGGTGGGCGCGATGACATGTTGTAAAGAAGTGGTTCCCAACCACCGGGCCGCGGCCGCACAATAATTTGTTATTTTTTCATTTTATATCACACTCAATTTTTTACTGCATGCCATTGGTAAGCGCAGCGGTGAGAAGAGGTTTTTAAATTATTAGCGCCTGCTTACTTTTACCCCATGCCTTGAATAAGCGCAGGAGTGAGAAGAGGTTTTTAAATAATTAGCGCCCCGGCGGCTATTCAAGGAAATACGGTATGTTATATTTATTTTGCCAAAGCAGATGCAACAGTTCACATGGGGTTGGAGAATATGATTAACTTCATTATTCTACTGCAGGGATAGGGAACCTATGGCTCTAGAGCCAGATGTGGCTCTTTTGATGACTGCACCTGGCTCTCAGATAAATCTTAGCTGACATTGCTTAACACTGTAAGTAATGAATAATTACGCTGGTAATCACAGTGTCAAAAATAACGTTCAAAATACAAAACATTCTCATGCATTTTCATCCATCCATCTGGTTTCTACCGCACGTGTTCAAGAAGTCACATTAGTGGTAAGAAGTATTTTATTTATTTTTGGTTAGCCTCGGAATAACAATGTTATTAAAAAGAATAAGAGACTTATTATACTCAAAAATGTTGGTCTTTCTTAAAAATGCACGCATTTAGTTGTATCCAGTGTTAAAAAAATAAATCAATTATATCGCTCTCACGGAAATACTTTAAAAAATATTTGGCTTGTATGGCTCTCTCAGCCAAATAGGTTCCCGACATCTGTTCTACTGTGATTGATTGTGCATCAATAGGTTTAAATGAAAAAATGTGGTCGTGCGAATACATTGAATATTAAATCCAAACACAATATAGAAGGCAGTGTTTGCTCAACAGATGTTAAATTGTTTTTTGGTCAGTCTATGTTACTCTCTGGCATGTCTAACCTTGCGGTTAACCTTGTGATGTCGATTCGAAATCAACGCCCGACATAAAACACACTGAAGGGAATCAGCATGTGAGAATCATGCATCTATTAAAAAGGGACATTAGCGGTATTTGCAGAAAGTCAGTCGGATAGAAGTCGATGTCCTCTGCTTGAGCTCACGAGGACACTGTGACCCGGCCAGCCGCCTAGTCACGAGCTCACTGCTCGTAAACTCGCATTACTCTCCCCGGAACCTCCTGTTCCCTTACTTACTTCACAATAAAGGTCAATAACAGAATGTTTGAAATGACAGTCGCCTGTACTTTGTTGACAAGATGAAAACAAGCAAATGCGCCTCCTACCTGAAGCCGCGCGACAGTCAGACAGTAGGTTGCCATTTTGTTCACTGACAAAGATGTGGCGACTGCTTGTGACGTCATGATTTTATACCGCAACGTTTGCGAGTCCTTAAAGTACATACAAATATTTTGCTAAATTAAGCAGGTGTGTTGATAATTACAAGAATGGATGAATGACTTACCTATAAAAATACAATTAATTATATAAAATATTTTAAAAAGATTTTGTTTGAAATAAAGTGTCAAACATGTACAATTACGGTTTGTTTTATATGTACCTGAGAGGATAAAGCAATCAATTTCCAGTTTGAGCCAGTAGGTGGCGGTAATGTCAATCCGTGTAAAATGGTTGCAGAGGTCAAAGGTAAAAGTTGAAGCTGTTCCGCTACGTTCGCAGCACGTTAGCCAACAATGGCAAAGCATCATCCAGATTTGATCTTCTGCCGAAAACAAGCTGGTGTTGGTACGTTTTAATTCGATTGTTCCATACATTATGTAACTTCGTATTGTTTTGTTTTTAACTAGCCAATATCCGTCCTATTCAAACAAGCTAATGCTATCAAATTGCTAGCCACAAATGAATGGCCCATGAATTGATTTACGTGGACCCCGACTTAAACAAGTTGAAAAACTTATTCGGGTGTTACCATTTAGTAGTCAATTGTACGGAATATGTACTGTACTTTGCAATCTACTAATAAAAGTTTTAATCAATAAGTCAAAAAAAGACTTCATTGAAATTTAGCATTGGAGTTGGTTTAGCAACGTGTAACGATGTTGTAAGCACAATACCAATGGCGCGCAATTTGCAAAATGCGCAACCCATCCATCCATTTTTTACCGCTTATTCCCTTTTGGGGTTGCGGGGGATGTTGGCGCCTATATCAGCTACAATCGGGCGGAAGGCGGGGTACACCCTGGACAAGTCGCCATCTCAGCGCAACCGCATTTTGCAAATTTAATGTCAAATCAAATCAAATGTTTATTGGATTCATCACTATACAGTGTACATTCACAACTAAACTACTGCCAAGTGTGGATTCAGGCCGGGTGGCCTATTTCAAGTTCCAGGTAACCCTACATTATTATATTTTATAAATAGTAAACCAAGTGGTGGTAGTAGTTTAGTCAGTAGTTTAGTCGTGGATGTACACTGTATAGTGATGAATTCAATAAACATTTGATTTGATTTGACATTAAATTTGCAAAATGCGCAACCGCACTTCCCTCGCCAAACACCTTCGTTTCCCAACCCTCGTGCTTGGGTAAATAGGCCTTGATGCCATCTACGCAGTGTTGGGAGACGGTTTTTCTGTTAGATCGCGTCCAAATTTGCAAAGTGCGTGAGATTGGTGAAATGCTTACAACATAACAATAGCATATTTTCTTATGGAGTTGTATTGCTTTTGTGTTGGTAAATATTGAAATGCAGAATATACCAATGTGGTGTGGTGTGCTTTTCCTTAATTTGTTGTTCTGTTTCAATTCTGCAGCCATCGGCAGACTTTGCGAGAAATGTGAGTATAATAAACTCCCCTCCTATTCTTTTTAAGACCTGGAAGCCAAAGTGTGTTTTAAACCCATAATATACCATTTAAACTACTAACTGAAAACATTGGTAATTGTAGTGTTTTTAAATGTATTTCGGACATGCTTTACAAGTTAAATAAAGGAACATAAAATGTTTACACTTATCGAAATGTCCGAAAATGTATACAAATAAGAACATATTATTTAGCCCTACCCATTCACTTTACTATTTCAATAAGGAAAATATGTATTACAGTATGTTACATTGTAAAAGACCGTGATGTAGATATGTAGGTTATGCATTGTATTAGATACTTACATATGTATATGCATTAGGCATGCAACTATATTAAAATTTCATATTCCATTTACTGTGAGCAAAATCACTGTATCACCGTTGAACACATCATTATTGTTGTATCCATCCATTTTTTACTGCTTGTCCCGCTCGGGGTCTCGGGGGTGCTGGAGCCTATTTCACCTACATTTGGGCGGAAGGCGGGGTACACCCTGGACAAGTCGCCACCTCATCGCAGGGCCAACACAGATATACAGACAGCATTCACACTCACATTTGTTGAATGTGCTAAAAAAAAGTACTTCTACACCCGTTAAAATCTTTTAGCCAAGTTTTATTAAAAAAAAAAAAGAAAATCATTGACGCATGCCACCTTCGAAAAAAATGCATCAGTACAACTGCGACAAAGCAGGACTATGCAGTTTCAACGGTCAAGCAAGAATGAACCACAATGCAAAGAAGGATATAAACAACTTAAAGAATGAGTCACGCAATTGTTCACCGTAAACAAGACAGGAACTCATACACTTAAACCACAATGTCTTGGTAAGTCTGCAAACCCCCAATGTTTTCACCACATAAGTCGGCATCATCTTATTTTTTTGTAATATTAAAAAAAATGATGAAAAAAAACATAGTTTCATGCAACGTGTGACCAGGATTTTATGGACCCCAACATCCAAGTTATAAAGAACTTTGAGCGTACTTGCATACATACATACTTGCATACAGTACATAGATATTTATTTACTTGCTTTAAAAGTACATACATCAAATCAAACTTCATATATAAAGCGCTTTTCATACATAAATATGACCCAAAGTGCTGTACAGACTTAATACAATGCCCCAATGACTCCCCTGAATTAAACAAGTTAAAAAACGTATTCGGGTGTTACCATTTAGTGGTCAATTGTACGGAATATGTACTGAACTGTGCAATCTACTAATAAAAGTTTCAATCAATCAATTCAATCAATCAAACCCTCCACCATCCTTAATCACATAAACACACACATGAACAAATCCATGCATGGATGAGTACAGAAGGGCCAGATGAAGAAACACTATCACAGGAGCCAGCTGCATCAGGAGGTCATCAGACCATGGCCACCAGGAAGCTGACACAAAGCACCCCCACAGGCATGGCCAATAAAATCCTGATGCAGAGGTCTCCTCTCCAAGGAACACTGGAAAGTAAACATGATAAAACATGTAATATAGTAATAACCATGAATAAGAGTAAAGAATGAAATACAAATAAAACGCACAAAGATAAAAATATATATGCATACATTGAAAATATAAATAAATGGAGCCAAATAAAATCTAGCAGAACTAAATAATAAAAAGTAAAGTAGAAATGACTTCAATAAAATGAATAAGTATTCAGTAAAAGCCAAATCAAAAAAGTGAGTCTTAAGCTTGTTCTTAAAAACATGAACGTATTGCCCCAAAGGAGAATAGGGTGAATTCTCGCTATATTTTTAAGATGTTGAAAATAAAAGAAAAATATAAATGGAAAACTTTTGTTTTTGCTCCCATTTTTCATTAGTTCAACTCAAAGATTTAAAACTTTTACTATATACTCAAAATACCTATTCTTCTCAAATATATTTCTCAAATCTGTCTAAATCTGTGTTAGCGACCATTTCTTCTTCGCCAAGATAATTAATCCAACCTCATATTAAACGTCATAATTATTGTACAGATGTTAGGCTGCCCACAATAAAAGGTCCCTCTGAAATGTGAAGTTTTGTTTTATTGAGGGTCTGGTGAGGGTTAGAAAAGCAGTCAGTATCTGGTGTGACCATCATTTGCCTCACGCAGTGCATGAAACACATCTTCTTTGCATAGAGTTGATCAGGTTGTTTATTGTGGCCTTTGGAATGTTGGTCCGTTCTTCCACAATGGCTGTGCGAAGTTGTTGGATATTGGCAACACACTGTCATATACGCCGATCCACAGCATCCCAAACATGCTCAATGGGTGACATGTTCGGTGAGTATACCGGCCATGTAAGAACTGGGATGTTTTCAGCTTTCAGGAATTGTGTATAGATCCTTGCTCACTGCCACATGAGGTGATGGTCTAGGGTGAATGGCACAATAATGGGCCACAGAATCAATAAAAAGCACTTGCGTTCATTGTCCATCACGTACACCTGCCCCACCATGGGCGTGGGGTTATGGTCACAAAAGTGACATCAGCAAACCGCTCTCCCAAATGACGCAACACACGCTGTCTGCCATCTGCACTGAACAGTGAAAACTGGGATTCATCCGTGAAGAGAACACCTCTCCAATGTGCCAGACGCCATCTAATGTGAGCATTTGCCCACTCAAGTCGGTTACAACAACGAACTGCAGTCAGGTTGAGACCCTGGTGAGGACGAGAGCATGCAAATTAGTTTGTTCAGAAATGCTTTTGTTATGCAAACCAATTGTCGCAGCAGCTGTATGGATGGCTGGTCTCAGATGATCATGAAGGTGCGCCTGCTTGATGTGGAGGTCTTGGGCTGGTGTGATTGCACATGGTCTGTGGTTGTGAGGCCGGTTGGATGTACTGCCAAATTCTCTGAAATGCATAGGGTAAAGAAATGAACATTAAAGTGAATTATATTTATATAGCGCTTTTATCTACTGACTCAAAGCGCTTTACCTAATATCTAAGTTACATTCAAACCGGTGTGGGCAGCTGGGTAAAGTGTCTTGCCCAAGGACACAACGGCAGTGACTATGATGGCGAAAGCAGGAATCGAACCTGGAACCCTCAAGTTGCTGGGACGGCCACTCTACCAACCAAGCTATGCCGCCCCATAGTGATGGGTCCGGCAACACAGATGCATCGGCGCATGCGTCGAGCTCGTAGAGTGAAACCCTGTGTCGGTGCGCGGGCCGCCTTTAGAAAGTCACGTGACCGATATGCGAACTGTGTCGCACTGACGTCTGCGCGCCAAACTGTGTTTATAAGGAAGCGCATTTGTCAACGAATCGCCGTACTTCTGTCGTTGGTCATTTGTAATTCATCGTCGTCGGAGATCATTTCCGCCGTGTGGGAATATTTTGATCATATATCGGAAAAAAGGGTATTTGTGTTCATTTCCTTGTCGTTTCATCCTGTTCTCTCAAAGTTTCCACTGGAAACTTTTTAGCATTTTCCTACCCACACAGCCATCCGATTGGTTACATTAAAAAATGGTAACAACCAATCCCTTCAATAACTCAGTTGGTAGAGTGAAGGACCGCAGTTGTGTTCCTTAGGGCACTTGTTCAAATCTAGTTCAAACCCATTACCTTTTTACCATGAATTGATTAACGTGGACCACCATTTAAACAAGTTGAAAAACGTATTCGGGTACCCATTTAGTGGTCAATTGTACGGAATATGTACTGTACTATGCAATCTACTAATAAAAGCTTCAATCAATCAGCAGTGCGTATTCAAAGCGCATGTAAAAAAATAAAAATGCATTTTTTTTCCAGTCCACGGGTATTCTCATTCACAACCCGTTCTCTTAGATTTCCACGTTATGATGCATGTTCACATTATTTATTGATTGTATCTAAAAAGATACGAATATATTTTTATTTAAATGAAGATATGAAATAATCCTAATTCCAATACACTGACTTGGTTTATATTATTGTATATACTATGTCATAAAATCAGTGTCGGTTGAGTTGGTCCATAGGTTGCCTGTAGGGATTTTTAATGTTCAGCAGATATCAGTATTTATTGACACAGTATCAATACATTTTTGGAATGTGTCAAAACAATACATGAAGCCTCATCAACCCATGACTACCGCCCCCACATTCAGTTCACGGGAAACACTCTTGGACACTCCTGCAGTCAGCATGCCAACTGCACGCCCCCTCAAAACTTGCGACATGTTTGGCATTGTGCTGTGTGATAATCATTTCAGAGTGGCCTTTTATTGTGTTCAGCCAACGACACATCTGTGCAATAGCCATGCCGTTTAATCAGCATCTTTTGATATATCCCACACCTGTGAGGTGGGATGGATTATCTTGGCAAAGAAGAAATGCTCACTAACACAGATTTGTGAACAATATTTGACAGGAATAGGTATTTTGTGTGTATAGTAAAAGTTTTAGATCTTTTAGTTCAACTCGTGAAAAAAAGGAGCAAAAACAAAAGTGGTGTTTTTATATTTTTGTTCAGTGTATTATGTGGTATAAAACTAAGATCAGAGTAAAACTATGCACATATTTTTTACTCTGTGATGCTTACATACATAATTGCATACATAATTATACTTTTTTCATCTCCAAAATAAATGTACTTTTGCAGCAGCGTTATAAGGTAAGGTTTGCAAGAGTTGTTACCACAGTAATCTTTTATTAAAGATAAGATTAGTATTGCATGTTTAAAAAGTATTTGACTTAAAAAAAAAACAGATTTCTGACATATGTTAAGTGAACTGAATAAAAGGCAATAACGCTGTAATTGTCCAAATAAGCCAATTGTTTGTGTTTTCGCTGTGTCTCGTAGGTGATGGAAAGTGTGTCATCTGTGATTCTTACGTGAGGCCGTGCACACTGGTACGCATCTGTGACGAGTGCAACTATGGCTCCTACCAGGGCCGCTGCGTCATCTGTGGAGGGCCCGGGGTGTCCGACGCATACTACTGTAAAGAGTGTACCATTCAGGAGAAAGATGTGAGTCCTCACACATGTCAAGACCACAGGGATTTTTCTTTTAAACTTTTGTTTTTTTTCTTTTACAGCGAGATGGCTGTCCAAAAATTGTGAATTTAGGCAGCTCTAAAACGGATCTGTTTTATGAAAGGAAGAAATATGGCTTCAAGAAGAGGTGAAGACGCTGTGGTTGATTTTCACTTTTTAGCCATTCTGTCCTGCTAGGTTTTCTTTCAAGCTTCCGGAGTGAAATTTTCGTGACATTGATTTGTTATTTGAATAAAACATCTTTTATATTCCTGTCTTTGCTTCTGGGTGGTGGTGGTTGTGGTTTTGATTTGAATTTTAGGACATACAAGTTTTTGAAAGGTCCCAAAATGTTTTGGTTTCATATTTTTTTTGTCACTTTTTTGCTCAAATTTCAGCCTTAAAGAAAAATGTCAAAAATGTTTTTTAATGTGGATTATCTATCCTAGGTATGAATTAGAAAAATAACTTGTTATGCGAAATTAGCCTAATTGAAAAAACATTTGACCAAAAGACTCAGGATTTGCAAATATAAAAACATTTTAATGCATATAAAGAACATCCATCCATTTACTACCGCTTATTCCCTTTGGGGGGGCGCCCGTACCTCTCAGCTACAATCGGGCGGAAGGCGGGTTACACCCTGGACAAGTCTCCTCATCGCAGGGCCAACACAGATAGACAGACAACATTCACACTCACATTCACACACTAGGGCCAATTTAGTGTTGCCAATCAACCTATCCCCAGGTGCATGTCTTTGGGTACTCCGGCTTCCTCTCACCTCCAAAGACATGCACATATAAAGAACAATTGTCTTCAATTAGAAACGATTCGCAAGTATAAAAACAATTCACTCTGCGCAATCCACGCACTTGGCACTCAGAGCCCCCTTGAATCGAACTCTACGACAGGTGGTGCTGCTGAGTTAGTGTGAGGAGTAACATGGCGGACAGAAGAGAGAAAACAAGCTCAACCTGTAAGTTTCCCCTCTTGTCTGCCATTTTACTCCCCAGCCTGCTTTTTTTGGCTGAGGGCAACAAGCGCAAATAACAACTCAGAAGGTCTTAAATTGACTCAGCAGCACTACCTGTCGTTGTCTAGTGCGATTTACAGGTGACCTGAGTGAAAGTGCGTGAATCGCGCATGGTGGAATCCATCCATTTCTACCGCTTAACGAAAATTGTTTTTATACTTCAATATATATTTTTTAATTGAAATAGTTTTTATAATTGTGAATTGTTTTTAATTAGCAAAACATTTTTTACTTACACTTTTTTTTTCAATGACGAAAATGATTTTTTTTTTTACTTTTTTGTGTGTTTGTGGAATTTTGGCAGTAATTTCATTTAATATTTGAACTAGTTCCTGTGTGTAATATAAGCCTCATCCTCCAGTACTTAATATACAATGAAAGGCAGTTTTATTGTCCTAATGGAGGTGATTTTTAACATAGTGGCCGGGGGACTAACAATGTCAGCGATGTACTTTTTCACAAAGAACTTCTGATACTGATCGGTGACCAATCCATGGGCACATCCCCACCCCAAAAGATTAGAATGAAATAAACATTGCATGTTTGGTATTTTTGTTTAGTGCTGAAGTTGATTGGGAGATTTGAGCAAACATAGTAAAACAAATATGGGAGATTTGAGCAAACAAAGTAAAACAAATATGAATCCCAAAATTTTGGGGGGACTTTGAACAATTTCAAGCACTTACTATATTTCCTGTTTGGCTTTGGTGTATTTGTGGAATAACTGCCAGTATAGCATACACATGTGAAATAATTGGGACATTGAAAATACAAAACCCAAAACCATACGTTGTGTAATTCGCAAATAAATAAAAAATACAATGATTTGCAAATCCTTTTCAACTTATATTCAATTGAATACACTGCAAAGACAAGATACTTCACGTTCAAACTGGAAACCTATTGTTGGCAAATATTATCCATCTTCTACCGCTTATTCCCTTTTGGGGTCGCGGGGAGCGCTGGCACCTATCTCAGCTACAATCGGGCAGAAGGCGGCATACACCCTGGACAAGTTGCCACCTCATCGCAGGACCGACACAGATAGACAGACAATATTCACACTCACCTTCACACACTAGGGCCAATTTAGTGTTACCAATAAACCTATCCCCAAGTGCATGTCTTTGGAAGTGGGAGGAAGCTTGAGTACCCGGAGGGAACCAACACATTCACGGGGAGAACATGCAAACTCCACACAGAAAGATCCCGAGCCCGGGATTGAACCCAAGACTGCAGGACCTTTGTATTGTGAGGCAGACGCACTAACCCCTCTGCCACCGTGAAGCCCGGGAAATATTATCTCATTTGGAATTTGATGCCTGCAACATGTTTTTTTTTTTTTTAAAAGCTGGCACACGTGGCAAAAAGGACTGAGAAAGTTGAGGAATGCTCATCAAACACTTATTTGGAACATCCCACAGGTGAACAGGCTAATTGGGAACATGTGGGTGCCATGATTGGGTATAAAAGCAGCTTCCATGAAATGCTTAGTCATTCACAAACAAGGATGGGGCGAGGGTCACCACTTTGTGAACAAATGCGTGAGCTAATTGTCCAACAGTTTAAGAACAACATGTTTCTCAACAAGCTATTGCAAGGAATTTAGGGATTTCACCACCTACAGTATATCATCAAAAGGTTAAAATAATCTGAAGAAATCCCTGTACGTAAGCGAAATAAACATTGAATGCCCTTGACCTCCGATCTCTCAGATGGTACTGCATCAAAAAGTGACATCATTGTGTAAAGGATATCACCACATGGTCTGAGGAACATTTAAGAAAATCACTGTCAGTAACTACAATTCATTGCTACATCTGTAAGTGCAGGTTAAAACTCTACAATGCAAAACAAGACACTTATCAACAACACCTGCTTCGTTGGGCTCGAGTTCATCTAAGATGGGCTGATGCAAAGCGGAAAAGTGTTCTGCGGTCTGAAGAGTCCACATTTCAAATAGTTTTTGTTAAACTGTGGACGTTGTGTCCTCCGGAACAAAGCGGAAAAGAACCATCTGGATTGTTCTAGGCGTTCAAAAGCCAGCATTTGTGATGGTATGGGATGTATTAGTGTCCAAGGCATGGGTAACTTACAAATCTGTGAAGGCACTATTAATGCTAAAAGGTACATACAGGTTTTAAAGCAACATTTGTTGCCATCCAAGCAACGTTTTCATGGACGCCCCTGCTTATTTCAGCAGGACAATGCCAAGCCATGTGTTACAACAGCGTGGTTTCATAGTAAAGAGTGGGGGTACTGCCTGTAGTCCAGACCTGTCTCCCTTTGAAAATGTGTGGAGCATTATGAAGCCTAAAATAAATTAAATATCTTGTCTTTGCAGTCAATTCAATTGAATATGAGTTGAAAAGGATTTGCAAATCATTGTATTCTGTTTTTATTTACAAATTACACAATGTGCCAACTCCAGTGGTTTTGGATTTCGTAAGTGAAAAAACCCTTTTTGTAAAAATCATGTAGAATGGAGGAACAAAATTATGGCAAAAAATACAGCAAGCATTTATTGTAAGTACAAATTTGCAGTCTCAGACCATGTTAGGTTGTGGTGTTTTGTGTGACCTTCCAATAAATTGCAACCCTAGGTTAACTGCAAGGTGTTTACTTTTAGTTTAAATAAATGACTACATTATAGCTCTAGCTTTTCATTTGCGAGTTCTGAAGTAAAATATTATGGAATAAACAGTAAGATTTTGTCAACAAGGCTTTATTTATACACAGTATATGTACATGAAGGTAACCACACCCATAAATTCAAAATACTACTTCACAAAGACAGAAGTATGACAGAATCCCCTCAAAACGTGTCCTGCTTTGCAATTCGGATTGCATTGGAACAACTTGAACAAGTCAGGAAGCCCAATATTTATATGATATCAACATTACATCAATGTTACTGGATTTGAATGGAAACAAATAAGACTAGTTATTTATGAGATATATAGAGTCGTGGCTGTTAGAAGATGAGTCAAAGACTGAAAAAGAATAGTTTAAGTAAAATAATGGATGGAAGCACAGCAGTGGGGAATATAGACACTTAATAAAATACGTACTTTATTGTGTGGCTATGAAATGATTTAGACAAGACAAAAAAAAATCCTAACGGAGCCAAAAAAACTAGGAATCAAATATAACTGTTTAATTGTGCCTTCTGTAAAGACACCCATGCCTATCATTAAGCTTAAAGTGTTGTTCAAATGATTTAAACACTTTTACAGCCATGCAAAAGATGCATTCTCTGGTTTTTGTCTTTGTACTGTCAAGTGGACAGGAATTGTAAAATCATCAGATTGTTTACATTTGATAGATCTTTTTTCAACTTATGAGACAATTTCAAGTAGGATCTGCTGTGCAGAAATAAGAGCGGTAGACACACAAACTGAAACAGGAATCACAGAATATCACTAATCCCCTGAAGACATGTCCCAGTCATTTACTATCAATGAAAAAAGACACTTCTTTTTAAAAAAGACATGTGAAGATGAACCAACTATACCATCTTTGAAATATTGTAATCGCTCCCTTAAAGATATACTGTACAACGAAACCCATAATTATCACTTAAATGAAAATACACATCGGGGCAATGCATTGAAAACTAATTTGGTTGTAGTTTTTAAAGTGTAATGACAATTAAATTCTGTTATGTATTTGACTATCATCTTATTCACTTACATGGATGATTAAAAAAAGTACAGCTACATTGTATTAGCTTGTATTGCTTTGCATTGCGCACACACTGCTGCTGTGGCTCCTCCTCTTCTACACCCGGTCTATTAAACTGTTCTGTGTGTGTCATTTGTTTATTCACGTGTTGTAAAAATAAATCAAATGTGGTCTTCTGGCACCGCACTTGAAAGAGAAGAGAAGAAGGATGAGTGACATATTTGTGTTGAAGGACATTTCACCAGCAACAAGCAGGAAATGACTCCTCCCTCCCTCCCTGTTCGTCAGCCCACAAAGTGTATTGTGTTGTGTCAGCACATCTGACAACATTTCATACACATATTGTGTCCCTTACAGTTTTCCAAATTTGGCTTCGTAGTGACCCACGATGTCCTTGTAGGAACTGCACTCCTTGCGGAGGTCCGCCACCTCCGTCCTCAAAACCGAGTTCTCCCTCTCCAGGAACGCCGCTCGCACCGTGATCTGGTTCTCTTTTAGTCTGCGGGCGTCGCGTGAGCGCTTGGCTGCCACGTTGTTTTTGTTTCGTCTCTGCCAGTACTTTTCGTCCTGCAAGATAGAAACAAACGTGTTTGCCACGGTAACCTTGTTTTGCTGTTTCAGCATTTCCAAAGCGCACAACTTTAAGAAAACACACTTCTGTCCATTAATTGGTTGACACTACAGGAAAGGAATTTGATTGCATACCATTTTTTGGTAAAAATAATTGGTCACATGAAAGGAAATTAAATTGATAAGAATGAATGCTAAATGTCATTGTTTGAATAGGTATTTATATGGCTACACGACAAAAGATGATGTTTTAAGTAATGCTGTTCCAATCAGGGTTTTATGCCGCCGATTCTCATCCTCCATGAGTGATTTCAGCCGATACCGATCACTATTAACTGTAAATCGTTTATTTATGATGAGTTCTATTGTAATATTTAAACTAGTTCCTTATTTTCTTTTATTACATGCAACTGTTTAAGCAAAACAAAGTCAAAAGTACACAATAAGTAAACCAAATCAAAATGTACTTTCTACAACTCATTTAAATCCTTAGGTTTTTGCCCTCCTCCTGTGTCCAGGGAATTATTACCACAGTTCGTTAACAAAAACAAAAAAAAGATTTTGCGGCAATAAAAATATCGACCTAATTACTCTAGCATCGGTCATATGTAATTTATTTGCCGCAATGGAGGATGCTATGGGGATCGGCGTTTGTGACTGGCATTAATCAACAACGGGAATTAAATACTTTTTCACGAAAAATCATCCAATACTGATCGGTGGCCAGTAGATCGGCATATCCCCATTAATAAGTATGTATTTTCAACCAATAATTGAATTGGGAAACAATATGTATATATTTTTTTAGTTTTGTTTTATTAATACATTTACAAAGATGTCAACAATGTTGTTCATGTTGTCATTTGGGGATATTTTGTGTAGAATTTTGAGGGGGGAAAAAATTGTATTTCATTTTGGGATTTAGGTTGTCACTCACAAAACGTGGACAAAGTGAAGCACTGCAGAATAACTTCCAGATGCACTGTATTTTCTTTTACTGTGTTAGACCAGTATCCTTATCTTGATATGTACTGAAAATCTGACACATTTTACTGAAGATAAGTAAAATAATGTGCCAACCGAACAAGAACATATGATTTTTAAGAAGTGTATCTCAGATAGTATATCATAAATTCAAAAAAGGCCAACTGGTCTAACATAGTAAGTGCCTAGTAAGAAAAATATATTTCCCCTTTTATTTTATATATTTAATTATTTGCAGTAAAATGTCATGGTTCACTAAGCAGTTATTCCAAATGAATGCTTGTTTTGCGTTGCAACTAAAAGGAAGGAATTGTGTTTACATGAAAGTGATTAAGATCTTGAGGAATGGTTTCCTTTTGAGAAAAAACTGTTACGTTTTTTTTTATTGGTCGGATAATTCCCAAAAATATTTCTCCTGTCAAATCACATTGGTCCATATTAGTGGTGCATATTAGTGGTGGCCGGTGTAAACAAAAAGTCACAGAGTGCCGAGTCACTGTGAGACGACAAAACAGCAGCTGTGTGTATTTAAAGGCTGCCTCGGCTGCAAACTAACATTGTGACAAACTGTCGAACAATTTTACACTCAAAATAAATTTGGAACGTTCAAGTTGATATAAAATCCAGAATATTGTTCTTAAGTATCTCTCAATATGATGGTGGCATGACGTCACGTAACATGTAGTGAAATAGGCTGATAAAAAGGATAAAACATATTTAAAGGACAATATTTATGATTATAATCAACATTTAACTGATCAAGGAGCTCTTTGAATTATTAGGTCCATCAGTGCTAAATATCATAAACTTATCACTCTCCTCGGGCAGTGTTCCCCTAGCATTCAAAAAAGCGGTTATTCATCCTCTTCTTAAAAGACCTAACCTCGATCCTGACCTCATGGTAAATTACCGACCGGTGTCTCACCTTCCCTTTATTTCAAAAATCCTTGAAAAAATTGTTGCGGAGCAGTTAAATGAACACTTAGCGTCTAACAATCTATGTGAAACCTTTCAATCCGGTTTCAGGGCAAATCACTCCACGGAGACAGCCCTCGCAAAAATGACTAATGATCTATTGCTAACGATGGATTCTGATGCGTCATCTATGTTGCTGCTCCTCGATCTTAGCGCTGCTTTCGATACCGTCGATCATAATATTTTATTAGAACGTATCAAAACACGAATTGGTATGTCAGACTTAGCCCTGTCTTGGTTTAACTCTTATCTTACTGATAGGATGCAGTGTGTCTCCCATAACAATGTGACCTCGGACTATGTTAAGGTAACGTGTGGAGTTCCCCAGGGTTCGGTCCTTGGCCCTGCACTCTTCAGCATCTACATGCTGCCGCTAGGTGACATCATACGCAAATACGGTATCAGCTTTCACTGTTATGCTGATGACACCCAACTCTACATGCCCCTAAAGCTGACCAACACGCCGGATTGTAGTCAGCTGGAGGCGTGTCTTAATGAAATTAAACAATGGATGTCCGCTAACTTTTTGCAACTCAACGCCAAAAAAACGGAAATGCTGATTATCGGTCCTGCTATACACCGAACTCTATTTAATAATACAACTCTAACATTTGACAACCAAACAATTAAACAAGGCGACACGGTAAAGAATCTGGGTATTATCTTCGACCCAACTCTCTCCTTTGAGGCACACATTAAAAGCGTTACTAAAACGGCCTTCTTTCATCTCCGTAACATCGCTAAAATTCGCTCCATTCTGTCCACTAAAGACGCTGAGATCATTATCCATGCGTTTGTTACGTCTCGCCTCGACTACTGTAACGTATTATTTTCGGGTCTCCCCATGTCTAGCATTAAAAGATTACAGTTGGTACAAAATGCGGCTGCTAGACTTTTGACAAGAACAAGAAAGTTTGATCACATTACACCTGTACTGGCTCACCTGCACTGGCTTCCTGTGCACTTAAGATGTGACTTTAAGGTTTTACTACTTACGTATAAAATACTACACGGTCTAGCTCCATCTTATCTTGCCGATTGTATTGTACCGTATGTCCCGGCAAGAAATCTGCGTTCAAAGGACTCCGGCTTATTAGTGATTCCCAAAGCCCAAAAAAAGTCTGCGGGCTATAGAGCGTTTTCCGTTCGGGCTCCAGTACTCTGGAATGCCCTCCCGGTAACAGTTTGCGATGCCACCTCAGTAGAAGCATTTAAGTCTCACCTTAAAACTCATTTGTATACTCTAGCCTTTAAATAGACTCCCTTTTTAGACCAGTTGATCTGCCGTTTCTTTTCTTTTTCTTCTATGTCCCACTCTCCCGTGTGGAGGGGGTCCGGTCCGATCCGGTGGCCATGTACTGCTCGCCTGTGTATCGGCTGGGGACATCTCTGCGCTGCTGGTCCGCCTACGCTTCGGATGGTTTCCTGCTGGCTCCGCTGTGAACGGGACTCTCGCTGCTGTGTCTTGGATCCTCTTTGGACTGGACTCTCGCGACTGTGTTGTATCCATTGTGGATTGAACTTTCACAGTATCATGTTAGACCCGCTCGACATCCATTGCTTTCCTCCTCTCTAAGGTTCTCATAGTCATCATTGTCACCGACGTCCCACTGGGTCATCATTGTCACCGATGTCCCACTGGGTGTGAGTTTTCCTTGCCCTTATGTGGGCCTACCGAGGATGTCGTGGTGGTTTGTGCAGCCCTTTGAGACACTAGTGATTTAGGGCTATATAAGTAAACATTGATTGATTGATTGATTGATTTCAACTAGTGTAAGCCTTTTTTCTCTCTCTCTTTTCATTTTTTTGGTTTATCTAATTTTTACAATGTGCCATGGTTCCATAAAAAAGCCGCATTCTGCAAATAGATCCATTGTAATGATAACAAATACAGTATTAGTATATTACAAATACTACACTCGTTAGATCTTTTGTCTTTTTTTAAATCGTTTACCAACTCAAGAAGTAAAAAACATTAGTAGATTTCGCTTTTGTTTATAGTTATTTTGCGCTATTAACTTTGTAGTACAATTTGTATGTAATAAAAGGCAATAAGGAAATCATTAAATAAATAATTTATATTGTCAGTTCACAGTTGTGATAAAAAATTTAATAATTTAATGACCCTGAAAATTTTAAGTACCAGCAACGGTATGACTAATACTGTTTCAGTGCTTTTCTGCAACTGCTTGGTGTTGGATCGATACCCACATTTGAACTATTGCCCAAAACTAATGTAAAGTATCCAAACAACAGAATAATTGGTGTTTATTACATTTTAACACAAGTTTAAATAGAAACAGGTTACAGCAAAAAGTAAACAAATATTAACAGTAAGTTATCATGTAGACTAATAATTATTTTAAGAAAATAATACAACTGGATTTGACACAATATGTAACTCCATGCTTCAGCAGCCAAATGAGTTGCCCTTGTAACATGTTGAAAATAGTTTTATTTTAATTTATATGCCAAATAATATATTGTAATAGGCCTGGGGGATACATTGATTATATTGATAAAATATTTGTTTTCCTCCTCTTGCTCCAGCATACTTTTTCCCCACAGGAGCTCCTGTAGCTTCTGCCTTCCTCTTTACCTCCTTAGCGGAGGTTCAAACACCAAGCAAAAAATGACTATAAAAGCTCGCTAACCAGAACGAGATTGTTCCGAAGAAAAGAAAAGTGTTGTCAGTAGTTTGCGTCAAACAAGTAACAGCACACAGAAAACTATATTTTAAAATGTCATCAGCACCAAAAATGTATAACAGCATCTGAAACCAAAACCTCCAGTCGAGTGCGAGAAATGCAACTAATTATGAGGCGAACAAGGCCGCAAAACCAACAAACTCTGTCTAAAAAACAGTTTACAATGGTAAAATCATTTACACAAGGTACCATGTATGTTGATTAAGAAGCACAGTGAAAAACAGTCACTAAAGCAGTCGCTCTGCACACCACCAAGATGTGTGACTGAACAAGGTTGCGTTTATCCACTTACTGAAACTAAGGTATTCTCAACATTTTACTTGATTATTTATTTGCATACAATGTATATTACTACAGATTTTATGTTTAGGCCACATCAGCCAAGCCTAGATTGTTGCAGGAGGATGCAATATATATTGCAATATAGATTTTAAGCAATACCGCCCATCCCCAGTGTTAGTATTTAAGCACCGAATAAATGCATGACTCAAGACACGCTCCTCTCTCACATCCTTTCCTACTTTGCTACCTTACTAATTGTCAACACAGGCCCTTATGCGTCTTATTATCTGGCAAACCAGGCGTGTTTAAAAGCAAAGTTACGATGCATACCGTCAACAGTTCAATTACAATTTTTTGATGAGCAGGGACAAACCGGAAGCATCAAATCTGCATTTGTTGCAAGCCGCCATAAATAAATATGTACAGTAAATAAAGTATGTGGAAATCACTGGCATTGTTGCTCAGGGGTCATATGCCAATTAACATGGCTCGCCGAGGAAGAAATGTGCAGTATTGGGTACTGACAATACTGATAAAAAAACATTGTATTTTTTGCCTGTTGGTATCAGACCTACTCAGTGGCCTAGTGGTTAGAGTGTCCGCCCTGAGATCGGTAGGTTGTGAGTTCAAACCCCGGCCAAGTCATACCAAAGACTATAAAAAAACTTCTCAAGGGTTTGCCCCGCCTTCCGCCCGATTGTAGCCGAGCGCCCAACGCCCCCTGCGAACCCAAAAGGGAATAAGCGGTAGAAAAATGGATGGATGGGTATCAAAGAATCGGTTGAACTGAAAATAAACAAAATTATGTGCCAACAAAACAAGAACATATGACTTGCCAAAATGTAAAATGTTTTTTTAGAGTTTAGTACCAGTACATCAGAATTGCAAAATACGGAAACTGGACTAAAATATTAAGTGACTAGTATAAAAAATATATTTCCCCCTTGACTCAAGCTTAAGTTTTTGCACAGAACTCTCATGTCTTATTGAGCATTTATTCCAAATTGTATTCAAAGTCTAACATTCCCATTTTAGTTTTGAGTAATAAATAAAAAGGAGGAATCATATATATATGTGACTGAGCTCTTGAGGAACTCTTCATTTAAAAAAAAAAAAAAGTTTTGTTTTCCTTCTTGGTCTGATTCATGCACACATTATTTCCACTCAAACCACATTGGTCCATATTAGTGGTGGCTAGTGTAAACAAATAGTCCCAGAAGGCAGAGTCACTGTGAAACCACCAAACAGCATACTCACATTCTCATTGTGACATATTGTCTCTTAAATAGCTCTAAAACAGAATCAATATTATTCCCTTTGTCTTTTCTTGTCTGAATGACAGTTTTAACAGCTCAGCTGTGACAATTCTCCAAATAGGATACTGGCATTTGACTAATTCACTTTTTTAAATGTTCATTACAATCAATTTTGATACGTTTTTAAACAATTATTTTTTTAATCGATTAATCTATCAATTGATTAAGTGTCTTGGACTCTGTGCGGCAAGGCGTGAGCTGCTGTTTGATAGCATCACACAGTGCAAAAAGTTGGCCCACTACCAACACGTTTAGTAGCATACACGGACAAATCGATCACAAAACCAAATGCCACCGCAGAAGTGGAAATATTTCAGGAATCTTTGGAACAAGATTAGCCTATTAACAATGAGGAGCCAGTTTGCCGAATATGCACAAATAAATTAAACCTGCACTCACTCCACATTTGGTGAACAAGGAGAGCTTAAACAAAACGGAGTAAAATGCTGTCCACTCACAGAAAGTGTGGTTAATTAAATACATTGCCAAAGGCATGCTGCCAATTAACACTGTTGAAAAACTTGCATTTCTAAAAGTGCTGCAAACGTTTGTCATGTTGTCATGTAATGTCATCTTGGTGTTTCCTCTCTTGGAATTTACCAAACTTTAAGTTTTTTTTTGCATAAGACTTTTGAGGGGAAAATTTTTTATTTTTTATACTACGGTATATAAACACTTATACCGTAGTGTTTATATTGTTACTCTGCACTTTTGTTTACAAAGTTCCAAACTTGATTGTCAGTTAAATAATGTACAAGTCTACCTCTGCCTTCATGTTCAATATTGAAGTGCAACTTTGTTTGTCAATATTTTATTTAGCCATTTTTTTGGGTTGTGTATATTTGAGGAACCCCCAATCCACTCCTTAATATATGCTATTGTGTTTGGTTTACATTTTTATTTAAGTGCTACATTTTGCAGACTTAGTATAGTTAATTCTTATGGTTTGTTTACTTAACTTGAAAGTTTAAACGTTTACATTTCAATTACAATGTTGATATATACGAGAAACAAAAGTTTATTGTATTCAAAAGGATACACATGCATTATTGTTATGTATTATCATCACATCAGTGGTTAATTTGTTCTTAAAGAAAATAATGGCACTGATATTGTTAATCGGCAATAATTTGTGGCCCAATATATTGTTGAGCAAGATGTGCTATTGGCCCAGGCTTAACAACACATTTTACAAATTAATTCCCACAAACTACAAACTTCGTATGCATGTTGTTCGATCAAGGATATAAAAATAAATTACTAACAGAACGGCTTTACTTTCTCTGTAATTGGTCTTGATTCCTTTTTAAAGGGGTCATTTTCTGACTTTTTTCTACATTTTAAATATTTTCTTGTGGTGTACATAACATGTTATGGTGTTTTTTGGCCAACATTTTGCATTGATTATGTTTTACAAACTATCATCAAAAAGCGTCTTCCCCCTGTCAGCCATATTATGTTGTTTTTAGAGCTTTCAGTTAGACTTTACTAAGTTAGAGGTATATGTTATTTTGTACAGTATTATAAATGTCAACAGCAGAGGATGCATGTGCATGTACAAGCCAGTCTACCCCAAAACAGGAGGATAAAAAAAACAAAAAAACTTATTGACTATATCCGACTACAACGGTGGACTCATGCAAAGCTCTTCTGGTGTGTGTATATATCTATATTGTATATATATATATATATATATATATAAACATGTGTGACTATGACCAACCCTAACCCAAACCTAACCAACTAAAACATTTAAGATCAATGTAGGATTTTGCTTTAAAAAAATTTTAATCACAATTGTAATTCGGAGAAAAACACAGGAAGCAGTGGAACAATATCAACTACATATTTAACCATTTCATTATTTAATTTTATTACATACTATAGTTTAAGAAAAACAAAGTCAAAAGTACACAATAACTTAACAAAAGCAAAAACTACTATATATTACTCATTGAAATCATTAATTTTTTTCTCTTCAGAAGCCCTTCTGGGTCCATCGACACGTCTGCTAAAGCAAACTAAGCTTATTATTTGTTTCAAGCTAGCCTACGGGTTAGCATGTTTTCTTGTCGCCTGCGGTTATCTTGCTTGATGTGTCACATTTTTAGCCTCTTTTTTAAGTCCCCCCAGTGACAAACTACATTTTTTTACATTACTTGTAAGAAATGTAGTTTATTTGCTGTAATGCAGGTGACATTAAATTAGAAGGGCTACTCCAGATTGTGAATGGATGTACACAAACATAGTTAGCTGCTAGCCACTAGCAGCATCTTTTAGCACAGGGACCAAACTGCAAGGCATGAACTATTAGTGATTGTTTATTCTGATGATCATTGAAAGGCATTGATTAGCATCTAGTGTTCATATACTTTTTATATTGATCAGAGGTTGCGCAATAGCATTTATATTGCAAACGAGATGCTACGTAATCAACAACACTTCTGCCGGTTGTAGTCAATTCGACCAAATATGCTAGTAGAGATTAAATGTTATGTGAATTAATGTGGAGAAATAAACCCCTACGGTCAGCCATTAAAACAGACTCATGGGAAGTATTATTAGGAGTGAATCATCAAAATAGAGATTGCAATAAAAGTAGAGATGGGAATCCTTATTTATGTATCTTGATGCAGCTTTAAATGTTTTTGTTTCAATAAATAAGTGTTTATCACTTGCAACTTTAATAAACAATTCAATTGGAATAAGAAACAGTTCAGTTAATTCCCACATTTATTAAATTAATGAAAAAGTGTGCAATACTGTACCACAAGTGCTCGATAGTAAAGGAAGTGGTTGGATCTCTCAGTGAGGTGGCTCGCTGCAGTCAGCCAAATTTTACAACTGTCTTCATTACTTTATTTGCAATAAATACATTGATTATTGATTACTGACGTTTACCAATTGATTCTACAGTATATTTGTCCATGTCCAAATTTTAAGGCATCTAAAAATTAATTACTTCCCCCACCTCTAGTTATAAGCATGTTACAGTTGTAATAACATACCTTCTGTTCTTCAGGAACGTACACCTTTTTAGCTTTCTTAATCATGGGCTGAGGCTTGAGCTCTTCTTCGCTGAACTTGTGTTTGCGGGGGTTGAAGAGTTCGCCCCCCGGTACACTAGACAAGACCAGGTCTGTGGGGTCTGGTTCGTAGTTGATTTCGACTTCAATTTCGTCAGGATTGACAGGCTCTGAGGACGTGCACTCTGCTTCTGTTTTTACTTCTGAAAAGGAGAAAAGAATACATAACCTGGTAAACAATCCCATTGGCCAAACTTATGAATGTATTTTTATTAGGGCAGGGCAACGATTAAAAATGTTAATCAAAGTTGATCGCACTATTTCTCCAATTAATCGCGATTAACTGCATTGTATACGCAAAGCCCAATAATGAATTCAAAAGTAGTGTGTAATGCACCTTTATGGGAATATTCTCCCACATGAACAAAAGCGCCAAACATTTGTTGTGCAAACACAATTTAAATCAGTCCTTGTTAAACAGTAGCAGTTAAATAGCATATTTTATGAAAGTCTACTCAAAAAATGTAAATACAAACATTTAAGCTTATTGCCACTGCCAGGGTATTTAAGTTATCCTGTTTGTTATGGAAAATAAATATAATCTATATACAAATCTCTGAGCCACAATCATAACATCTGAACAGGCAATTTCTGAGGTAACAGCAGAAACATTTTTTTTTTTTTATCAGGGATCTTATCTTTAAAAAACCTATATTATATTATAGGTAGTGGGCTGTTTTAGGGAATTTTTGATCAAATTATCCGTAGTAGCAATATTAATAATGTTGTTTTTATTCTGCGTAGTGCACTTAAAATAATTATGACCATATCTAGGAATTGATACGATAGGAATTTTCCGATTGTTTGCTTGGTGCTTTGATAAACTGAACGCATATACATGGTACTATATTGTGATGTTATGAGCCAGGGAAAAAAAGAACTACCCTACCCAGCATGCAACAGGAGTGACGAGCATGCGCGGTAGCCCGGTATAGGTTGTGTCGCCATGACGGCATCTTGTATGTTGTGATATGCACGCTCTGAAAGCAAACGTTAAGAACTCAGCCAACACTCCTCGTCTGCATTATTCATAAATAGACAGACAAAACATATACTCCGCTGCTTCACATGCCGCTGTATTCCCATGCTAGCTAGCCGGTCTGGCAACCACGCGTCATTCAGTCCAAAACGGCCCGATCTATCCACATTCAGAATTGTCTGGCGGTCGTAAGTGATCCAGGAGTGACCACGCTGTAAGCCAGCCATGAAATTTGCAGAATTGTCCGGTATTTTTGCCAAATGTTCCATCTTTACCAAGAGCCCCTCGACGCCGAAGTACATCCGGGAGATGCCATCTTGTTAAGAAAAGGCGTTAACAAAATAAAAGCATGTAAACAACATACGCAAATGTGCGATAAAATAATTGTCGGCGTTAATAGATTGATGAGTTAACGCGTAATTAACGCATTAATTTGCCCCCCCCTAATTTTTATATATTGTGGGTGAATTGCAGCAGTAAAGTTTTAAACCAATGCACACCAGAGGACTACACCCCTAAAAATACAAATGCATTTGCTGTTTTATATAAATTTTGCTTGGTTAAAATCTCATTCTTTATACATGTGTTCAAGTTGTAATGCTTATTTTTGTTGGCCTGTCAATGGCCTAGTCCAGCGGTCTGCAACCTTTACTATCAAAAGAGACATTTTACCACTTCTTCCACTAATGAAAAGTAGTATAGAGCCGCAAAATGTAACAGAGTTTAGAAACTTTTAAGTTTTCACCTTTTAATTTACAGGAAAACAAATCTGTCCATTGGAAATTAAACTACTTATCCTTTTGTATTTTCTTTTTTGGCAAGTATTATTTGTTAGCTTACCCAAGGGGTTGAACACTCGAGAAGCTGAACTGAACACAGAGGCTTCCAGTTTCTTTTACTTGCCTTCCTTGCACCTCAAGAGTCAGCCAGCAAGTGTTCATGGCCTCACAGACAGTCGGAAATTGTAGAACTTTTTTTTGAAAATGGTAACCTTTTTTCACTCCGGGGTTAAAAAAATCTGAGGGAGCCCTCCATCCATCCATTTTCTACCACTTGTCCCTTTTGGGGTCGCTGGCGCCTATCTCAGCTGCATTCAGGCGGTATGCGGGGTACATCCTGGACAAGTCGTCACCTCATCACAGGGCTCTGAGGGAGCCACAACAACGAAACAGAAGAGCCACAAGTGGCTCCATAGCCGCGGGTTGCAGACCCCTGGGCTAGTCTACTCTATGTTAGCATTAAGCTAACGGCTCAAGAGCCAGCCTTTATGCTGTATGGTTGTATTGATTTGTTTCACTTTATACCAAACTGTATTGTTTATTTAACATGATTTCCACACACATATATATACATATATATGATGTGTAAATTAATGTACTTTCATTCGCGTCCTTAGTTTGACAGTAACTTAATTTTGAATACTTTCAAGAAAACAACCTGAAGTTTTAAGTTTTTTAATTTCTGATTTAAACCAGACGATTTGGATACGATCATCCGTGAGCAAGAAGAACCCATGCAAATACTGATACCCTTCAAATGTCATAACTGTCCATTTTTCAATGTATTTATGGTGAGTGCTATTGACAGTCTAACCATCCATCCATCCCTTTTTTACCGCTTATTCCCTTTGGGGTCGCTGGTGCCTATCTCAGCTAAAATTGGGCGGAACGCGGGGTACACCCTGGACAAGTCGCCACCTCATCGCAGGGCCAACACAGATAGACAGACAACATTCACACACTAGGGACCATTTAGTGTTGCCAATCAACCAATCCCCTGGTGCATGTCTTTGGAGGTGGGAGGAAGCCGGAGTACCCGGAGGAAACCCACGCAGTCACGGGGAGGACATGCAAACTCCACACAGAAAGCTCCTGTGCCTGGGATTGAACCCAGGACTATTCAAGACCTTCGTATTGTGAGGTAGACGCACCAACCCCTCTCTCCACCGTGCTGCCCCAGTCGAACCATATCATCATATTTAAACTCGGTCTTTATTTTCATCCTCTTTGTTTATATGTTTAGCAATACATGATATTTAAGATACAAAGAGTTTTGGTTTATGTGCCGTAATGAAAGTGATTATTATTAGCTTACAGAAGCGACTCTACAGTGTGTATCGAGAAACAGAGATGCTAGCTGCTGTTTAGTCAGACTAAAAATATGTACAGTGTCAGCTAGACCCAAAGTGGATAGGCGTTTGTCATCTGCAATAAAATGCAACAATCAACAATGGCGATCACATACTTTTTTACAAAAATCGGCCGATAGTGAACTGTGGCCGATCAATCAGCCCATCCCTAATAATAACTCACGGAAGCTGCCTATCATATTATCAGACCAGACGCGAGTACAGGGTGAACTCAGCCATTATTAGTATGCTTTCGCCGCGTATCAGGTTATGTTTTTTTCCCACTTATTTCATTGTTCGTTTTGAAGGAGTCAAGTCACCGTTGTGGGAGAACAAAACATTACATCAGCTTCACTCCTGTGATTTAGTAATGGGATAAAACATTCACAGGATTTTGATGTAAAGAATATAAGTAGTTTTATCCAAATATGATTCTATTTTTCTCAAATGAGTATTCTAACTTAAGTTTTTCTAAACAGTAACTTTTCAACACTTTATCTCCATCTCTTTGAGTGTAGACTGCATTTATTTGTTATCAAAACTGCTTTACGTTTAATTTCATCCAGAAGGCACTTCTCGTGAGAAGGGCTGAAGATTGGGTGTCTTGAGACAATTAACGTTATTGTAAGTTTTGTATCGCATGTCATAACGTATAAAAAGCTAATTTGAGATTACCAAGCATTTATAGCTTGTGGACGCTTCCTTAATTGATGAATTGATACAGCAAACAGTGTACTTCAATTCCACTCTATAATTAAATTAATTGCAGCTATTCTGCGCGTCTGCCGACTTAGTCTAGTAAAAGCTGCACTCAATTGTAAATTTAAGGAAACCCTACTCCTTCTTCTCCACTTACCTGACGAAACATCACACGTGATGTCTGTCTCACAGTTAGTGATGATCACCACCTCCTCATCACACTTGCCCAGGTCATCAATGGGCAGCAGGCCCACGTTGGCCGGCGTAACCTCGGTTTTGACGGCCTTCTTCTTTCCCATCGAAATGCTCCCCTGCAAGGAATCTTCTCCCTGTGACGTGGATATGCCGTTCTCCATGAGGAAGTCCTCGAGGTCCATGTACTCCAGGTGGAAGTCCTCGCCTTCATAGGGGATGGTCTTGTCCCAGATAGCGGGTGTGAGGGCGGCTGACGGCCCCATCTCGCTGATTCCTCCGCCCAGGTCGGCACTGTCATCCAGACCCAGCTTCTCCTTGTCAGTGTCTTAACTCACAGGAAATGTACACAGTCATAATCTTGGCTCTATTGTATTTAAAGATGGATAACAAATGTAACACCAGCATCAAATCAATACTATTATAATACGTTATTTTTCAGTTCTCCCATATGTTTAGTTTATTTTGTTTGTTTTTTACAAATATCTGTTGTTCTGTGGATATTTCTATAATTGTAGTTTCTGATTTTGTTTACTAATTTTGCAGAATTTACTTTTGCAATAAAGATAGTGAATGTACTATTTACTTGATAGTATTACATTGTATTTTCATATATATGTATATATATGTACTGTGCATTGTACAACGCAAACATTTTGTTTGCCTATAATATTTTTGTTTGTGTTTTTTATTCTTATCAGCGTCAAAACAAGTATTCCATGATCTTGAAATGACAGCAATTCTAAGCCTTATATATTTATTAAAACCAAACCAATCCAATATTTGCAGTATCGCCCATCCCTGATGTGTTGACCCTCCCCTTTCGTTGTTTTATCTTTTTTTTTTTTGCTTATGTTTTTAGCGACACGCTACCGTCAACAGATGGCACCTTACCTTCATCACCGTCCAGTATATTCGGCGGAGGCATTTCCATTATTTTCTTCAGAACAACGGGGAACGACGTGGGGGCCCCGATGCCCGTTTCCAGTGTGACGACGACAGCTTCTCCGGACATTTTCCCTTCCTCGTTAGTTCGCGTTAAAAAAAAAACTAAAATAAGCGCCTGCGCAGCTTTAAAACGTCTGTTATTTAAGCTTACACTTTCTCCTACAAGTATTCGCAATGACTAAATAAATTAACAACCAACAATTTACTGATATCGTTGGCTCACTTCCTCACGTGACTAGATAAACTAGAGGTTATGCGGGAAAGAATAAGCCACATCCCAATGTTAAAAATCCCCGCCCCTGCACTGCTCTGATTGGTTGGTCTTGACAAAAAATGGGCGCGGTTCTAAGAACAGCCAATGGGTAACGTGGGATCAAATAACAGCGTTGTCATTGGTTGACCGAGTTATATATCGCAAGAAAACGTGCAAGGAGCAGTTCTGTACATTATAATTACAGTACAACATTTGATGTGAGCACGTGGAATTAGTTGTACTGTAATTTCTTATAAATATATATACATATACACACACACACACACACACACACAAACATACATGTGTATACATATATATATATATATATATACACACACATACATACATATACATACATATACACACACACACACACATGCACACGCACACACACTTATTTTTATATTTAATTAAGAACCGGTATATTTCCTTGAGTAGTTAAGTCTTAAAGATGTTGAGAAAACTATAATGAAATAATGTAATTCCATGATATCGGATTAATTCAAAAAGTTACATTTAACGTCCAAGATGTGCGGCATATAGTGTCATTAGTTCCCCAGTGATCACATGTGTTGTCAACATACCATGTCGAAAATGCATGGAGGAGGCGCTACATACAGTGCACAATAACAAGGTCAACCCGTTATATCAGTATCCTGCAGAGAGCATGCATTGCAAAAATTAATGTCATATTGTCAGTAAAAAAAAAAAAAAAAAGGGCGAGGCAAGGTTGCTCAAATGTTGCTTGCACACAACAAAGATCGACCAAATAAATTATTTATCTATACATTGAAACCATGCATGCAACCAGGGAAAAAAGTCAAAGTCTACTGCAACTCTTTAACAATTGCACATCTTAACCCTACACATGTGAAAATAAACTCAACTGCACAATATTGATATATTGTGCATGTACATAATGTACCTGTACATGTGTTCGTTCTATATTGCTTGCAAATGTCGTTTCCTGCGGAGGATTTATATAGTATCTAGGTGTACCTCATTTACAGCAGTAGTAAAATACAGACCAGAGACCATCAGCGTACAGATAATGGTAAGAAATGGAGCAAAACAAAAAATAATTATTTCAAGTGTGAAAAAAGTAAACACTTCTGCATGCCGCGTGCCATGCATTATTGCAAAACAGACTGCATTGAGTATACAATTTATTTGGCCAAGAGGTCTAAATCCAGTACTTTATATAGCCTTGTTTAGCAAAATAAAGCTAACTAAACCCACCTAGTGGTGGAATTGAACAACTACACATTTGTAAAATGATTCGAGTAATTGAGCTAGTATAATATAATCTACGCGAGTCCTAATTCAACTGATTGACTGTTCGTGTTGAATTTGGTTTATCTAATCATTTTTCACTGTTTAATTTTTCTCTATAGCCTATAAACAAGTCTGTACTAGTCCGTCGACGCCTATGACCAGGGTTATGCAACATGTTCGCAGTTGGCATTTCTGTGCAGTTGACTGTATAACATGAAATAAATGCTACATTATCCATCACTTACCATCTAGGTCGAAGCTCGGCAGAGTAAAGGGAGTCTCAAAAAAAGCCCTGAATATCTCTGGGATCTCTGCAGTCATATTGTATCCTTAGTTTTTGCAAGTTAAAAAAAAAAAAAAAGACAAATTATGACAAGAGTGAATAAAACTGTCTAAAAAGTGAAGAGCAGCTGTCAAATTAAGAGGTACTCAACAGGGACAGCTGTCGTTACGAGTGACCAAAGACAAAAGTTTGTCAATACACTTTAGTTAATAACCGCCTCAGGTCAGTCTCACACTGAGCACAAAGAGCGCTGATTGGTTCAAACACACGTCCATCAAAGTTCAACTGGCAAATCACGAAGCGATGTCGGCGTTACTTAAGAAATAAAAAAATAGAAAAGACTGCCCCATATATCAAACAGTTGCATAAAGGAATAAAAAATAAAATAAAAAATACATGTAATACAGGTGAATAGGTTCGTGTGATAACCAACTTGTTCAAATAAGATATGAAAATAATGAAATAATAAAAGAGCATTTATAAACATTTGTATGGAATATCTCCTCTCTGAGCTGCCACCTTATCGTGGTAGAGGAGTTTGCGTGTCCCAGTGATCCTAGGAGCTATGTTGTCCGGGGGTTTCTATGCCCCCTGGTAGGGTCTCCCAAGACAAACAGGTCCTAGGTGAGGGATCAGACAAAAAGCAGCTCAAAGACCTTTATGAAAAGTACATATCAAGGACCTAGATTTCCCTCGCCCGGACGCGGGTCAGCGGGGCAACCCTCTGGAGCCAGGCCCAGAGTTGGGGCACGATGGCAAGCGCCTGGTGGCCTGGCCTATCCCCAGGCAACGTGGGTCCCCCCTACAATGGGCTCACCACTAATGGGAGTGGTCATAGAGGTCGGGTGTAGTGTGAGCTGGGCGGCCGCCAAAGGCAGGGCACTTGGCGGTCTGATCCTCGGCTACAGAAGCTAGCTCTTGGGACGTGGAACGTCACCTCGCTGGGGAGGAAGGAGCCTGAGCTAGTGCGCGAGGTGGAGAAGTTCCGGCTGGATATAGTCGGACTTACTTCAACGCACAGCAAGGGCTCTGGAACCAATTCTCTCGAGTGGGGCTGGACTCTTTTCCACTCTGGCGTTGCAAGCAATGACAGGCGAGAGGCGACGGGCTCGGGTGGCAATTCTTGTTGGCCCCCTGCTCAAAACCTGGACGTTGGACTTTAACCCAGTGGACGAGAGGGTAGCTTCCCTCCGCCTTCGGGTTGGGGGTCGGACCCTGACTGTTGTTTGTGCTTACGCACCAAACAGCAGCTCAGAGTACCCCCTGTTTTTGGATTCCCATGAGGGAGTACTGGAGAGTGCTCCCCGAGTGATTCCCTTGTTCTGCTGGGGGTCTTCAACGCTCACGTTGGCAACGACAGTGAAACCTGGAGAGGCGTGTTTGGGAAGAATGGCCACTCGGATCTGAACCCAAGTGGTGCTTTGTTATTGGACTTTTGTGCTCGCCACGGATTGTTCATAACGAACACAATATTCAAACATAAGGGTGTCCATATGTGCACTTGGCACCAGGACACCCTCGGTCGCAGTTCCATGATCGTTTGTAGTTATGTCATCGGATATGCGGCCTCATGTTTTGGACACTCGGGTGAAGAGAGGGGCAGAGCTTTCTACTGATCACCACCTGGTGGTGAGTTGGCTCCGATGGTGGGGGAGGATGCCGGACAGACCTGGCAGGCCCAAATGCATTGTGAGGGTCTGCTGGGAACGGCGAGCAGATGTTTCCCCCTGTGGAGGAGTTCAAGTACCTCGGAGTCTTGTTCACAAGTGGGGGAAGAGTGAATCGTGAGATCGACAGGCTGATCGGTGTGGCGTCTTCAGTAATGCGGACGCTGTATCGATCCGTTGTGAAGAAGGAGCTGAGTCGGAAGGCAAAGCTCTCAATTTACCGGTTGATATATGTTCCCATCCTCACCTATGGTCATGAGCTTTGGGTCATGACCGAAAGGACAAGATCACAGGTAAAAGCGGCCAAAATGAGTTTCCTCAGTCTCGTGGCGGGGCTCTCCCTTAAAGATAGGGTGAGCAGCTCTGTCATCCGGGAGGAGCTCAAAGTAAAGCCACTGCTCCTCCACATCAAGAGGAACCAGATGAGATGGTTCGGGGATCTCGTCAGGATGCGCCTGAACGACTCCCTAGGGAGGTGTTTAGGGCACGTCCGACCGGTAGGAGGCGACGGGGAAGACTATATCTCCCGGCTGGCCTGGGAACGCCTCGGGATCCCCCGGGAGGAGCTGGACGAAGTTGCTGGGGAGAAGGAAGTCTCGGATTCTCTGCTTAGGCTGCTGCACCCGCGACCCGACATCAGATAAGCGGAAGAAAATGTATGGATAGATGATCCATAACATGACAACGCGTGTAGTCGACTTGATCAAGCAGTTGGAGCATATCAATACTAGTCTGCACTGTACTGAAGCAGAATGAGTCTCGCGCCAGTCAAGGATGTAAAATAATATCCAAACAGTGGATATTTATCAATGAAAATATGGAAGGGTTGCTGATGGTGCTTTTGATGGGGAAACAGCTGAAAGGAGATACAGAAGAAGTCCACTTTCCGAAGGTGAATGCTGTACATCATACTTACATTCTTCTGTCGTTATTATACAATACTTATCTAAAAGTATTTTTTTTGTTTCATAAAAGGTATGTTAAAATGGTACGGTTTAAACGGACTTCAGCTAATTTTAATGGGCAACTATTTGATATATAAACCCCGTTTCCATATGAGTTGGGAAATTGTGTTAGATGTAATTATAAACGGAATACAATGATTTGCAAATCCTTTTCAACCCATATTCAGTTCAATGCACTAAAAAGACAAGATATTTGATGTTGAAACTCATATGTTTTTTTTTTGCAAATAATAATCAGCTTAGAATTTTATGGCTGCAACACATGCCAAAGTAGTTGGGAAAGGGCATGTTCACCACTGTGTTACATCACCTTTTCTGTTAACAACACTCAAACGTTAGGGAACTGAGGAAACTAATTGTTAAAGCTTTGAAAGTGGAATTCTTTCCCATTCTTGTTTTATGTAGAGCTTCAGTCGTTCAATAGTCCGGGGTCTCCGCTGTTGTATTTTACGCTTCATAATGCGCCAGACATTTTCGATGGGAGACAGGTCTGGACTGCAGACGGGCCAGGAAAGTACCCGCACTCTTTTACTACGAAACCACGCTGTTGTAACACGTGGCTTGGCATTGTCTTGCTGAAATAAGCAGGGGCGCCCATGATAACGTTGCTTGGATGACAACATATGTTGTTCCAAAACCTGTATGGACCATTCAGCATTAATGCTGCCTTCACAGATGTGTAAGTTACCCATGCCTTGGGCACAAATACACCCCCATACCATCACAGATGCTAGCTTTTGAACTTCGCGCCTATAACAATCCGGATGGTTATTTTCCTCTTTGTTCCAGAGGACACCACGTCCACAGTTTCCAAATATAATTTGAAATGTGGACTCGTCAGACAACAAAACACCTTTCCACTTTGCATCAGTCCATCTTAGATGAGCTTCAGCCCAGCAAAGCCAGCGGCGTTCCTTGGTGTTGTTGAAAAATGGATTTTGCTTTCCATAGCAGAGTTTTAACTTGCACTTACAGATGTAGCAACCAACTGTAGTTACTGACAGTGGTTTTATGAAGTGTTCCTGAGCCCATGTGGTGATATCCTTAACACAATGTCTGTTTTTGATGCAGTACCACCTGAGGGATCAACGGTCCGTAATATCATCGCTTACGTGCAGTAATTTCTCCAGATACTCTGAACCTTTTGATGATTTTACGGACCGTAGATGGTAAAATCCCTAAATTCCTTGCAATAGCTCGTTGAGAAATGTTTTTCTAAAACTGTTCGACAATTTGCTTACAAATTGGTGACCCTCGCCCCATCCTTGTGAATTACTTAGCATTTCATGGAAGCTGCTTTTATACCCAATCATGGCACCCACCTGTTCCCAATTAGCCTGCTCACCTGTGGGATGTTCCAAATAAGTATTTGATGAGAATTTCTCAATTTTATCAGTATTTATTGCCACCTTTCTCAACTTCTTTGTCACGTGTTGCCGGCATGAAATTCTAAATTTAATGATTGTTTGCAAAAAAAAAAAAATGTTTATCAGTTTGAACATCAAATATGTTGTCTTTGTAGCATATTTAACTGAATATGGGTTGAAAAGGATTTGCAAATCATTGTATTCCGTTTATATTTACATCTAACACAATTTCCCAACTCATATGGAAACAGGGTTTGTACAAGTGTTTTGAGTTGAGAGCTCCGTCACAGAACCAATAAAGCTATTAAGTTGAGGCACTACTGTCCTGAATTTGGCTGTTTCACAAGCTTTTAACTATAATCATTAAAGTAAAAAAATGAAGACATCTTCAAATATTTCATTCTTTGTAGTCAATCCATAGCAGGATCTTAATAACATACCCGAGAAATAAAAACAAACTCTTTCTGTCCTTCTAAAACGGTCTGTTTATTTAATGCTTTCAAGACAATTGGTCCACTTAAGTATTTATTAACTTCCAACCAGGGAGGGCAGAAAACAAATCAATAAAACATAAAAACAGGAAAACAGATATAATAAAATACAGCAACGAAAAAACCATAAGAGGCCTTGTTTGTCCACTTTCTTATTACAACCCTGGTTTTCTTTCTTCTTGAAATGAATTCAACTAACCAATAATGTCCAAACCGATAAACTCGTGATTTATTATAGGGACTGTGTCGGCATGTTTGGGCTGGGACTCAAACAAACAAAAAGGGAAGGTTCACATGACTATCAGTGGAGCTGATATTTTTCTGTGGTTTGGAGGCAGAAAAAATGCATTACGTATTTGTATAAGAACATTAATTATACTTCTATGGAGGGGTGAAAGATGGCATTAACTGTGGATGCCTCCAAATAAAAACACTGTTGAAAAAAAAATAAAAAATAAAAAATAAAAAAATCAGTGCAAGTGAGGAGTTTTAAATCTGCCCAACCCAGTCAACCAAACCACTGAAAACACCCCTAGCTCTACCATCACTTATCTAAATTTACCTTAGCGGGGGTGTTTACGTATTATAATAGGTTATCAGATATCATATACTGTATATAGTAAGCAGGATTATACAATAAAATGAATCTTTTTTTAATAGGTGTACTATATCGAATAAGGCGTTATGCAGGAATATATAAGCCTGTATGTATGCATAAAAATGGCGCAGCACAGGCAGTAAGCAGAGAAGTTTGTCCGCGATGCCTAAGATTCTTAAAATCGTTATCAGCAATCCTAAAACCGGTTCGAGTATGGGGAAGTCCACATTTGTCTGCTCACTGCCTCCCAAACAGGTGGTGCATGCTGCATACACACACACGCATATTTCCCCGTCATATTCATACATGGATACATATATAGGTGTACATTGCAATAAACATACATATATCAATAGCATATAGAAGAGAAATAGTCAATAGCAATCATTATTGTATTTATAATACTATTGGGGAGAGTACTGTATGAATACAATCCTCAAAGTAGCTAAATAGTGGGCTGTTCCAGACCATGGCTCGTAAGCACAGCAACACAACTTAATCCAATTAATCTATTTTTCTTCCCTGCTTTTAATCCTCATATGCAACAAAAACCTGGCCTAGAAGAACCCACGCAGAAAGAAAAATTACAACATAAAAAGAATATAAAGAAAAAAACACTATAGTAATCTAGTTCAGCGATACATGTCATATAGCAATACTTCAATAACAAGAACTATGTAATCAATACAGGTTTGTCAGGTTATATATTTATTAAGCTTAATTGCTAAGTTATCATTTATTATTAGTAGTATAGCATTATATGTAGATATGTTGTGTGTATATCAACATTGTCCCTTGTGTCTGTATGCATATTAAAGGCATGAATGAGATGGCAGGTAGATATCCTGCGTGTATTTGTTGCTCATAGGCACAAAAAAAAATGGTGTGGTTCCCCGAATGTTGTTCTTTGTTCGGCCATCGGGACCACAGACGATATTTGGGTGGATGTGAGGAAATATTTACCCCAATAGGACTGAAGGCGTATCAACTTCCCTTAATGTTCAAAATCACAAGCAACAAGAAAATATAATTTCAATATTCAATTCAATTTTTCTAGGAATGCTTTTCAGCTCAGGCTAGTTAGCCTATGTCATTTTTCTTAAAGTATAACAACAGAATATTCTGCCTGGGGGCTTGACACGTTGCTTCAGTCCGATTAAAGTATTCAATTTTTAATGTCATGATTCCTTGTATGCTTCAGCCATTAGCACTATGTATGTTACTTAAGTTTATATGCCAGGAGGAATTTAAAACAAAGTGGAAAAGGGGCGTAAAGAGGACCATTATTTTGCTCAAGATTTTGGAAATGTAAGAAGACTTACATACCTCTTACAACAACAGCATCATTTTAGATCAATTACAGTTCCCTCCCCCCTTTTAAAGGCTCGTGCAGGCATTACATTCAAACTGCTCTACCAATATGGCAGAGGATATAAGGAAACACACATTCTTGTTAAAATATTTTGACACTCTTGCTGTTATTGGTTGTAAAGTAGATCCCACACTTACTTATTCATTTCCCCCACATTTATGTGAATTTCTTTAGATATTTTTTAAAATAAAAAAAGAGTGAATAGCGGCCTAAATAGAATGTGGTTTGATGGCACTATCTTCTATCTATATGAATCCAACAGAGGGCACTGTCTCACCAGTCAAATACATTCAATATTTTACAGCAGGAAGATGCTTTACATCATATGCAGGTATTAGTTTGTTAACATGTTTTTATCTTAATGTTAACATGAATTTAATAACTGTGAGAAACTATGGTATCACAAATTGGCATTTTTTAAAAAGGGCTTCTATTGTGTGAGTCCATTATTCAATTATTTGTAGTCCCGGAATGTAACCACTACGGATAGCAAAGGATTTACTGTAATGCAGCTGTACGAGTGTGGAGTGTCCACCAGGGCCTTCTTTTAAATAGCCATTGACAACACTAGGAGCTTTCATTTTGGCACTTCTTGGTCAAAATGTCAACTTTTAGCATGAGAGCTCCATTTTTCATGATACTTTTTTCCAATTGAACAATGAGAACCACGGCCAGCGTGCTCATTCAAGAATTGCTTTTTGCTGCGAGGTTTTAAAAACAAAAAAATAACCTCATAAAAAGGAGGTGCCTGGTGGACGCAATTTTTAGCATGTTATCATGATCATACTTATACCTACAGTGCAAAGGGACTCATGGGGAACATAAAGGAAGATGCGGCTGAAACAAATATTCCTCCAAGTACTGATTGATGGTTATTGTGTGGCGTAAATATGTAATACAAGTGTGTTTGTGTGTTATATTTGTTACATCAGCTCCCATACGGCCGGCTGGCTGGCTGTTAGGAGGTTAAACTGGCAAGATGACAGACTGTTCAGTTGCAGCTGGTGGGGCCGGCTGCTCTGGGCTCTGTTGATAACAATCAGCCGACTGGAGTCTCAGAGGTCGTCCCCATCGGACAACCGCCGGCCTCCCTGGAACACACCCACACGTATGTATATAAATTTCTGCTTAAGTCAATAGAATAACAACTTTGTGGCCATTTCCAACGACAAAGAGGGCGATAGGTGAGCAGAAAACAAAAACTACTAACCAGGTCCATAACTTCAGGAAAAAAATTGTTAGAATATATATACAAATCCTATTCAACTTCAATTTAGTATACCGTATGTGTGTATGCAGGATGCCGGATCTGAATGCATTACATTTTAAATATCTTACCCCGATCTGATCCAGATTGTACATTTTGCAGCAATCTGACATGGAAAAAATGTTCTGATGATATGAGATATTTAATCCAAACATAATTACATCTTTCAAATCAAACTAAAAGCTAAATCTTATTTATACACAGTGTAGGGCTGGATAATCAAAAATAGCGACTAATGGGCAGTGCAACGTGCATGCAAATTTAAGGGCTTGTAACAGTGAAACGGATGAGGAGCAAATTGTCATGATCCGTTACCCTGGTCATGGCATGATTTATGTTTGGTAGTTTTTCTGTGTTAGTCTGTTTCCTGGGTGCACCCTCTTTCCCTGTTTACTGTCGGTTTCCATGGGCACTAATTCTCCTCACCGGTCTTAATTTTGCAATTAGTGTTCTCACCAGGTGTTTTGGTTCATCACCTCCCTCTATAGTGGGCTGTCACCCAGCAATAGTTGCTGGGTCAATGTTTGCTATAGACAACAGTTATGTTTCTCCTGTTTTGCTCTCCTCGCATCTAGTGTCCTTAATACAGTCTAGCCTTCCTCGTTTTTTCACCCTTGGTGACATTTTTGTTTTGCTTAGCTCCACGCTGGTTAGCGTCCTCAGTTTGTATTTTTTGATATTGCTTGAAATACATTAAAATAACTTCATCCTACCTCCACGCTGCTCCTACTTGCTTCCTGCGTCGCTAAGGAACACAAAAATCGCAGCCATGCGTCATCGAAGACGTAACACAAATGAGTGAAAAAGCATATCTACTAGGGGTGTAACAGTACGTGTATTTGTATTGAACCGTTTCGGTACGGGGGTTTCGGTTCGGTTCGGCGGTGTACCGAACTACACGGACATATAAGTAGCGCACCGCACGTTGTGTAAACAGTGCACACCGAGGCACCATGACTTGATGTACGTGGGCCCCGACTTAAACAAGTTGAAAAACTTATTCGGGTGTTACCATTTAGTGGTCAATTTTACGGAATATGTACTGTACTGTGCAATCTACTAATAAAAGTTTCAATCAATCAAAAAAACCACAACACACGGCATGCTAGCAACGACTGGGCTATGATAGACTGACCATAACTCCTCTTTTCACGGGATATGTCCTCTTTGCGGAGCTGTCCAGGTGGAGTTTCTTAAATGCCTCAAATGTCCGGCATTTTGAGTTAGGGTTGCGTGTATTTTCAATGTACATTCAGGGTTAAGAAGGGGTTAAAAACAAAAAACAAAAGTTGTGCACGCAGCGTTAACATTCGTGAGGGCGGGGCAGAGACAGAGAGCGAGAGAGTTATGATAAACGCGCATGCGTCGCCAGGCTCTGCTTTTCATCCTTTGATTAAACAGATTTAATTTTGTATTATCTATAGCAGGGGTGTCAAAAGTGTGCCCCGGAGGCCATTTGCGGCCCACAGCTAATGTTTTAAAGGCCCACGCCACATTCTAAAAATACCATTAAAATAAACAAAAACATAAACAAAAGTGAAATAAAAAAGCTTAAAGGCTAAATGTAATTTTTAAAAAGTTGCAACGTTGACTAATAAAACAAAGCAGTTTTTTTTTCTTTCAAATTGTCATTGCTCAAAACATAATATTGAATCAAAATCAATGTTATTATGAATTATTGACCTATCCAAGTTTCCGATTACTTCACATCAAATATTCCACTAAGAAAAATATTTTTGGTGGAAGATTTAGCAAATTTGTTAAATAATCAAAAAATGTATATTTTGTTTTTTTCTTACAGTACCGAAAATGAACCGAACTGTGACCTCTGAACCGAGGTACGTACCGAACCGAAATTTTTGTGTACCGTAACACCCCTAATCTCTACTATTAGTTTGGGATCTTACAATGGTTGCTACTTATTAATTGACACATCACTAGCATGCCTAATCAATAATCATTAAACTCAACAAAAAAAAAAATAAGGCAAATGATTTCCGCGTTGACCTAATAGCAGAAGGAGCTATAAAATTGGCCAATAAAACTGAATCCTCTGTTAAATGCAAAATATCACGGAAATTGACATACATGTGAGTGAAATGCAGTCATTGTGAGAAGAAGTAGCATTTGTCGGGGAAAATAATTTGTACGGGACACGTCATTCATCCCTTAAATCCACAACTGCCCTGTCCTTAATGTCTCGACGGCCACTTGAAACAGCAACTAAACCACAAAGCTAAAACTAGCAAGAAAAATACATACACCCACAACACATCTTATCTGCTTGTGATTTTGTGAACTACATCATCCATGTAAGATCAACTTACAAACACGACAGCAGTCGTCGCTCTCTCTCTTTTTTTTATTTTATATAGGGGACGGCGTGGCAAAGTTGGGAGAGTGCCAGCAATCTGAGGGTTACTGGTTCAATCCCCACCATTTACCATCCTTGTCACATCCGGTGTCGTTGAGCAAGACACTTCACCCTTGCTCCTGATGGAACCTGGTTAGCGCCGTGCATGGCAGCTACTGCTATCAGTGTGAGAATGTGTGTGTGTGAATGGGTGAATGTGGAAATAGTGTCAAAGCGCTTTGAGTTCCTAAAAAGGTAGAAAAGTGCTATACAAGTACAACCCATTTACTATTTTTTTTTTTTTTTTTTTTCTTTTTTAAAACAGCCTCAAAGTCATTTCTCCACATCAAGCTGAGGACAACAGCTCACGTCCCCCCTTTACAATAATAGCGGGGCACCACATGCGGTTTGATGGCGCTAAAAACTTAAAACGTTTCAAAAAAGATAAATAAATAAATACACATTTTTAATGCTTTGCCCTTAAATACTGGTGAAAATTGTCCAAAGATTTATTGCACTAATGAATGTGAGAGATTGTGTGCTTTTGTGTCAAATAAAATGCATTATTTAAATATTTATTGTTATTGCTATTGCTATTATTTTACTTGTTGTGGCTTGTTTGTTACTAATTTATATCCATGTTTTTCCACTATATTTAAAATTGAGTTTTGGTGGTACAATACATTCTCATGTTTTCAATTTAATTAATAACTGTGTAAATTGTAATTACAATATCAATCAAAATAATTGTGATTATTATTTCTGCCACAATCTTCTTGCCCTGATACAGTGGTAATTCAACTTAAGAGGGCTCCAACTTAAGAGTGTTTTGATAAGAGCTGTCTCTTAACTAATTGTTATGCTTTAAATTGCAATCCCGCCAATGGTTGGTGTATAAACTGTCACAGTGAACCCCGTAAATTTTGCCTAAAACATCTGGTCTTAATCACTTGCATTAACTTTTAGCTGGACATCGACTTAACTTTAGTTTTTCAGCAATAGAAAGGAAGAATGTGAGTGTGAAGGACAGTGATGAGAAACGTAAGTGGATGAATTAATAGACTTAAAAAAAATCTTTAAAAACATAAATCGAGCTTGTCGCCAACTTGGTGACTGTATCACTGCTAGCCTGCACCATACTGAAGCAGAATCCTTTTAATGTCAGCCCAGAATGTTAAAATATTACCAAATGGGAAATATTTATCCATGAAAATTTGAAAAAGCAGAGATACTGTACTAAAAAAATATATAACCAGGAAAAGCCTGTCATTTCAAACACTTTGGTCATTGTCTTGTTCCTTGCTCTTAATTTGCTTATTTTATGTGATACAATCATTTTAAAATTAATTATATATTACTCTACTTAAGATGGGCATAGCTAGTTAAAAATTGCACTTAAATAAGTCCTTTGATTTCATCTTTTGCGGTGTAATATTTTCAAGCTATAAAATCATCAAATTAGATATCTTATTACATTTTGTTCAAATACATGCAAATGATTTAAGATTATTAATATTTGAGCTTGTTTATTTGTTTTTCCAGTAACATGTTCTGCAAGGAACCAATTTTGTACTCATTACCAAAGCATAAAGCACATGTATTGCTTTTTACACTCACAATAATCAAACCCTTGACAGGAGAAAGAGATAGTGGTTCAAGGTGCTAGGAATAACTCACCATGCTCTCGCTGTAATCTGCTGTTATGGTGACCTGCTTGTCCTCGGTGGGCGGGGTCACTGTCGAACTGTCTGTGCGTCTATTCTGATTGGTGAGCTGCAGCCACAGCTCATACATTTGTTGCATGTCTCTCACTACAGGGAAGGGAAAGAGACAAAGAGGAGTGAGATCTCCGGGACACCAAATGTGGCTTTGCAAGGCAACAATCAGCGGCGGCGGGGGAAAAACTCGAAATTTTCGAGGTTTTAATTGTAGGGTGAAGTGCAGTCATCATACTTACATATTAATAAAATGCTTGCATGAAAATGAATTGGTGTGCAATAGAATGAAAAGTGCAGCTTACAACTATTGTTCTTCATGTACGTCCAGACGTCCCTCTCCTCCAGGCTGTGGGCAAATGAGCAGTTGCCAATATAGTGGCACTTTTTCTGCTTCATCACATGCACACACATCTATATGAAAGGAAAACAGTCATGTAAAACATTCTGAAAGAAATGTTTGTGTCCAAATATTGGGGTCTTTATTTAAAGTAAATTAAATTTATGCAGGTGAATAAATAACCTGTGATTAGTCAAAATTCAAAAGTGTGATTAATTCAAATGACGAAAATAATCATATGACAGCACAAAATGTAAGTTATCAAAATAAGTTGTAAAGGAAATCAAGTGAGACAAGTTAAACAGTTTTTAAAGAACGATATAAAAGGTAAACAAAAAAATTACAAAAACTTCCCAAAATTCCAAAGGATTTTGATTGGTTGCTTGGGTAAATCATAAAAAGATCTACTGGTTAAAATAGAAATAGACATAAAATGCCAACAACACCTGCCCCTGTCAGCTGGTCTCAGCAAGAAAGGAGAAAAGGTTCTAAAGAAAGACAAACGGGGAAGTGGCCCACTCACGTCATATTGCTGAGGATAGGTGCGTGAGAATGGGAGAGGACGAACAACAACCCATTTCTTCTTCTCAAATGATTTCACCAGCAAGACCCGACGCTCCTTTGTCCAGCTGGTGCACAGAAAAATTATAAGTCATGTGGTTTATTACTGTATGTTGAAATACCATTGTGGGATCCAAGCACAGCCTCACCTGTGTCTTGCTTTGGCAGTGCAGTATTTAAGATTTTTGTCAGGCTCGTTCACCTGACCCTCCCTCCAGCATTGGCCGCACACAAACTTCATTTTCAGGTTGAGCGGGCGACCCCGGGGCGGGCCGCCTCCCAACGCGCCCAGGCTTCCCATGGAGTGGACGCCACCGCCCATGCAGTCTCCTACATTGCCGCCTCCCATTCCTCCGATCGATAGGCTGCTGCTTGGGTGTGGAATATGGATGGGCTGAAAAAGAGGGTAATTAAATAAGTGCATGAACTGTGCCATTATACAGCGCCACATATGTTCAGTTGCCCACCCTCTGTTGCTTTTGTGCATTCTGTTCCAGCCTTTGCCAGTGTCTTTTGGACTCCTGAACCATCTCTTCATGGGTAATACCTGCAAGAAATAGTGTCATCCCTAAATAAAATTTAAAACATTTTTTTGTAAATATAGGAGCAGGCATAAATATACTAATAATGAATTAATAATAAATCCTCATAATAATGAAACTGTAATAATATAAATACCAACTAATAATAATTGAACATTTCATTCACCTGTGTGATGAAATAAGATCCAGTTCCAAGCACTATTTAAGAATGTTGCCTTTAAAAATAATATTCAGTTTTTAAATAATATGTCGTGTAGAACTGCACCACATCATAGGGGTGGGCAGTTTAATACAAATATCAAAGGTATTGATACCCTGGGTCGTATTAGCATCGGAAAAAAGTTTAATGGATGCTAGCTTTTCAAGTGGGCAACCAAGTTTGTGTTTTTTGTTGGCACCATTCTCGCGTAAATCCGGAAAACTCGCTCCTCAGTGTTGATTGTCTCATTTTGTCACAAAAATTTAAAACTGAAATATTCCCACACTGTTGCAGTTTTACTTGGTTTTGAGACCCTTGAAGCCCGCAAACACACATGCACATGGCGGTTATCAACGCTTGAAAAATTACCGACTTTATTTTCATTTATGGATCGGTTAATTGAGATATCAAGTGTTTGCCCAGGCCTAACCGCCACCGCATGGAACGGAGGTCTACCACCATTAATGACTGAGATGACTTCAGCATGCAAAAGGAAGAAGACAAAGACCGCGCCTAGAAAATTATGGTACTTTGTATTAGATTGATACCAAAATTTACATATCGCACAAACTAACTGCATTAAACTGATTTTCATGTAGCCTTATAAGTTTGTCCACACACCTGTGTCCTGCTGCAGCACCCAGCATTTGAGCTCTATGACAGAGTGTGCAAAGGAGCAGCTGTCCTCACGCTGGCAGCCGTAGCGAACCTCGTGGCGGCACACATCAAACTGGCAGAGCGGGTGGAGGGGACGCACCTTGCTGTAGCGCACATTGGCCGACCTCACCACATGCACTAGGCACCTGCAGTGAGATTTGTGTTAATTCGCATGATGTTATAATGTGAATAATGATTGGTCGAAAAGCAGCACACTCACTTGTTATCGTCAAACGGGTGTCGAGCTGTGAGATTTGAACAGACTGACAAGTTTTCTTTGCTGCGCTTGCTGATGATACGGGGCTTACTATCAAAACACTCCTGCAAAAAGAGGAATGTCATACAAGAAACTCATATCTGCTAAGCGTGAGGAGAAAGGACTAATTAATCTCACCTCACAGAGGAACATAAACATGCCCATGTGGAGCTGCAGTAGTCTGGTAACGCTAAGTGCACGTCTCTCCGTGCTACCCAGGGGATCAAAAAGCAGCTCTCGGCTCAGCGCGCCCTTCCTCTCTTGTGTCCAAACATCGATTTCCTCCTGGCAGTATGCAAAGGTGCAGTTCTCGCCATACTGGCACTCCTGGCGCTCCTGCACCTCTGTGAGATATTAAAAGAAAGGGATATGGAAAGGTGGACATAACCCTGCTTTACTTATTTGTGAACATACCTTTACAAAGAACAAAGGCCCCTAAGAAGTTGTTCCGTGCAGGCCTGGGCCGAATCCTCTTCCAGGTGGGGTCGTCTGTGTTTTTCAGGCGACACAGCAGGACATCCCTCTTGCATCGATGTGCTGCCTCTGGTTGATATTTGTAGTCCATCACACGTGGACCTGGATGTGTAAAATGTACAAAACCCAAAACCAGTGAAGTTGGCACGTTGTGTCAATCGTAAATATAAACAGAATACAATGATTTACAAATCCTTTTCAACCTAAATTCAATTGAATACACTGCAAAGACAAGATACTTAACGTTGGAACTGGTAAACTTTGTTTTTATTTGCAAATATTAGCTCATTTGGAATTTGATGCCCGCAACATGTTTCAAAAAGGCTGGCGCAAGTGGCAAAAAATGACTAAGAAAGTTGAGGAATGCTCATCAAACACGTATTTGGAACATCCTACAGATGAATAGGCAAATTGAGAAGAGGTGGGTGCCATGATTGGGTATAAAAGCAGTATAAAAGAAGCTTCCTTTATGAAGCGTCAAATACGACAACGGCGACCCTGGACTGTTAAACAACTTAAACTGTATATCAAGCAGGAATGGGAAAGAATTCCACCTGAAAAGCTTCAAAAATTGGTTTCCTCAGTTCCCAAACAATTACTGAGTGTTGTTCAAAGGAAACGCGATGTAACAATGGTAAAAATGCCCCTGTGCCAACTTTTTTGCAAAGCCATTAAATTCTAAGTTAATGATTATTCGCAAAAAAAAAATAAGTTTCTCAGTTCATTAAAATAAAAAATAATAATAATGAAATGTGTTGTCTTTGCCGTGTATTCAATTGAATATTAGTTGAAAAGGATTTGAAAATCATTGTATTCTGTTTTTATTTATGATTTACAGAGCGTGCCAACATCACTGGTTTAGGGTTTTGTACAATGAGACAATTTCTTGCTTCATTATACTAAAATAGCTAACAATCGCATAACCTAACCTATTCGGCTATAACAGGCATGGCAGGCCTGACGGAACTCATGTGTGCCAGCCAGAGGATTCCTTGACAACATGGAGAGGTTTGTTCCTGGACCATTCTGAAGACGAAATGAATGCAAAAGATGTACCTTGTTAGTCAGAAATGGTTACTTTGACAAAAACAATGCAAATACTACTACATCATGTGACTCACTGCTTGTGCAGAGCTGTGGTTGCGCAGCCCAGGGATGAAGCTGTGACACACTCGTCCCCCTTCAAGAACACAAACACAAAATAATTGGAATGCTTCTTTCTCAACCGTTAACATGGTTTAGCAAACATGCCGTGAAAATGCAATGAATACCAGTTTTGTATTAATTTAACCCAAACTTCACTCACCAGGGAGAGTGTACTCCGATAAAGAGTCGATCCCACCAGCGATGACCCCGGTCTTCCCGTCTCTGTCTATGGCTCCAGTTGAGAAGCCCCCTCCCAGAGCGTCCTGCGCCTGGGTGGAACCCTGGTCTCGCTGGGCCAGCGGCGAGTAAGCTTCCAGGGGTGGCATGTCACTGATGGAGGTGCCGAAGAAGGTAGGGGCAAGCTGGGATGAAGGGGCTGGAAGGTTGGGGGAGTAAGGAGGGCGCAGGCCCACGGCAGTGTTTGGAAGGTTAGTGGGGATAGCGCCTTGGACTGGACTCTACACCGGGATATAAGCAAACAACAGAAGAAATCAATACCTTATTTGCCATGTGGTATCCCTATGGAGGCCTGTGATTGGCTGAATCACTAATTACTGTGTGTCATCTCTTGTAATACAAAATATGTACAAGTGTCAAATAGATATTTCTAAGGCTGTCAAAGTTAACACATTAACGAGTTAACGTACCTTTCCTTTAAGGGCACCCATCCAAGATTAAAATAGTCATTATTGATTATAGGGCCTAATTAATTACCGATAATCTCTATTTTTCCTAATTGCTTGACAGAAATGTATATTATTAATTAAAATACTGCACTGAAATAAAGCAATGTTTTAATATTTTAGACTAATGCCCACTAAGCTAGGTAAATGTGCACAATTTATGACAATTTCCCTCACCATTTCATTGCACTCATGTTTAATGTAAATTATCAGTTATTTGTACAACTATAACAGAAAATAAGATTTTAAAAAGATTTCATTTGACTTGAAAATATTTTTGTATAAACATGTCTTAGAAAATAGAGATTGTCTTATATATGTAATTAACACCCACCTCGCTGACTTTTTTGGGGGTGCATTCTAGGAGACTGTCAAGCTCATCCTTGATAACGCTGTTGCATTCGTCAATGTGTTCTGAAACGGGGACAGAGTACGGCATGGGCGGCAGAGACTGGCTGCTAGGGCTCTCTGAGAGCTCAGTGCACGGGGTCACGACTGCGGTTGTGGGATCGTCGCTGACCGGGATGGGCGTGGCCAAAGGTGCAGGAATGCATTGTGCACTTGACATGTCTGCTAAACATGTGGAAATAAGCATGAAAGGGTAAAAAGCATGTGTGGTTTCAGGAGCAAAGAAGGCATGTTTGCAGACTTTGCTTTTTGTTGCTATACCTGGTTCCATGTCGCCTAAAGACTCCAGCCCATTGGAGGACAACTACAAAAAAGATAATGGGATTAGCATTTCTGTCTGATCTTCAGCATCAATGAACTAAAATATGATCAAATACCTCTCCAGTAGGTGGGGATGTCTCGCCAAGACTCTCTCCTTCTGTGGCAGGAGACTCAGTCTGATGGCTGACGTAGGCTTTACGGCCCTTCAGTCCAAGTTTATTAGCAAGTTCCTGGGCCAGATCGCTCACCTGGCTCTCCTAGGCAAAAAAACGCCAACACAAAATGTGAGTTGGGTCATTAGTCAAAAAGAGAGGTTTCCTCAAGGCAAAATTGAGACACAATAAAGTGAAACCAGTTTGTCACTCTGGCAGAATTCCACAATACCGAAATGAAAAAACAAAAATCTAAAACACATAATGAAAATCGGCGATAAACCTTCATATAATTTTCCCCCATTTGTGCATGTTTTCATTAGCATTGTATTTTGTTTCCATATGATATTTCATACTCTTATGTAACATTGGTGCTGCAGTTATTTAGTTGCATGTCCTGTGTATTCTGACCATTAAGCTGTCAAACAAGTGCATATATTTCTTATGGTGGCTAACAATCTAAAAAAATAATAAACATAAAAATGTATGTCCACTTATGCTGGCACTTTTTAGCAATTAGAATAACACGATGGACTGGCCCTTGATGAGTTGGTCGACAGTCAAATTGTTGACATAATGAGAGCAACTTAAGTAGATTATTCTGAAAACATCTATATGTAACCTTTTCTGTGTTAATACTTACATTTGGTGCAGTGAGAAGACATTTGGTACCGCACTCGTAGGCCTCACGGAGTCGTCCTAAGTCTCGCAGGCAGAGTGTTTTGCGGTACAAAGCCCTGCGACTGCCTTCAGACACAATAAGTGCGCTTTCACAGTCCTGAAGCCCACGTTCAAACTCCCTCTGGAGAGGAAACAAAGTTATTAGAGTTGTGCTTAAAAGGGGAACTGTACTTTTTGGGGAAGTTTGCCTATCGGTCACAATTAATATGAAAGACATGACGACGGATGTATTTTTTTTTTATACATTCTAAATATTAAGTAAACAGAAATAAAACTTTGCTTACAGCGGAGCCAAACGGGAGCTCCACTATTTCGGCGATAAAAATCCTATAAATAACGATTAAAAAAGCGGCAACAATACTGCATTTAATACTGCATTTACATTTCATAACGTTAACATTAACGATGTATAAGTGATATTGTTATTAGAAGTGCTAATGCAGGTAAATGTAGCGGCACCGTGATCACAAGCACGTGTCCCTAGGTTTACGTCATCAAGTGGTCTGCTGCTTCTTCCCTGCTCCCTGTAAGTTTATTCTTGATTATAAATCATGCCTCTCACCTGCACAGAAGAAGTTTGGGTAGGTATTCCGACAAGTTGGTACACTATGACAGCCGTTTAGGAGCCAAAACTGGCGAGGACGACACGAACAGACATCTGGTCCCTCCGCCTCACACCTTTTCCTCATGAGGATTACAAGACATTGTTCAACTAAATGAGAATATATGACCATCCCTGCAGGCGACATCCTAATGACAGCAGACCTTGTACAGTAAGTAATGTTTTATTATGTCTGTTGGCTCTCACTAAGTCTGCAGTGAGTAGTAATCAGTAATGAAGAAAAAAAAAAAAAGCAAACATTGTGATGCGTTTTTGAAATGAATGCGCCGCGCATGCTTGGAATGATCACAATACGTAAGTAAATATTATATTTTATTCTAAATGTACCCGTTAGGACAAAAGATATATAAAAACCCCGTTTCCATGAGTTGGAAAATTGTGTTAGATGTAAATATAAACGGAATACAATGATTTGAAAATCATTTTCAACCCATATTCAGTTGAATATGCTACAAAGACAACAAATTTGATGTTCAAACTGATAAAAATAAATAAAAATTTTTGCAAATAATCATTAACTTTACAATTTGATGCCAGCAACACATGACAAAGAGGTTGGAAAAGGTGGCAATAAATACTGATAAAGTTGAGGAATGCTCATCAAACACTTATTTGGAACATCCCACAGGTGTGCAGGCTAATTGAGAACAGTTGGGTGCCATGATCGGGTATAAAAGTAGCTTCCATGAAATGCTTAGTAATTCAAAAACAAGGATGGGGCGAGGGTCACCAATTTGTAAGCAAATTGTCGCACAGTTTTAGAACAACATTTCTCAACGAGCTATTGCAAGGAATTTAGGGATTTTACCATCTACGGTCTGTAAAATCATCAAAAGGTTCAGAAATCTGGAGAAATCACTGCACGTAGGCGATGATATTACGGACCTTTGATCCCTCAAGCGGTACTGCATCAAAAACCGACATCAGTGTGTAAAGTATATCACCACATGAGCTCAGGAACACTTCATAAAACCACTGTCAGTAACTACAGTTGGTCGCTGCATCTGTAAGTGCAAGTTAAAGCTCTGCTATGCAAAGCCAAACCCATTTACCAACAACACAAAGGAACGCCGCCGGTTTCGCTGGCAAAGTGGAAAAGTGTTATATGATCTGACAAGTCCACATTTCAAATTATATTTGGAAACAGACGACGTGGTGTCCTCCAGAAAAAAGAGGAAAATAACCATTCGGATTGTTATAGAACAAAGTTCAACAGCCAGCATCTGTGATGGTATAGGGGTGTATTAGTGCCCAAGGCATGGGTAACTTACACATCTGTGAAGGCACCGTTAATGCCGGAAAAGGTCCATACAGGTTTTGGAACAACATATGTTGTCATCCAAGCAACGTTATCATAGACGCGCCTGCTTATTTCAGCAAGACAATGCCAAGCCACGTGTTACAACAGCGTGGCTTCGTAAAAAAAGAGTGCGGGTACTTTCCTGGCCTGCGCTCAGTCCAGACCTGTCTCCCATCGAAAATGTGTGGAGCATTATGAAGCGTAAAATACGACAGCGGAGATCCCGGACTGTTGAACGACTGAAGCGCTATATAAAACAAGAATGGGAAAGAATTCCACTTTCAAAGCTTCAACAATTAGTTTCCTCGGTTCCCAAACGTTTATTGACTGTTGTTAAAAGAAAAGGTGATGTAACACAGTGGTGAACATGCCCTTTCCTAACTACTTTGGCACGTGTTGCAGCCATGAAATTCTAAGTTAATTATTATTTGCAAAAAAAAATAAAAAATTGGGCAAATCCTTGTATTCCGTTTATATTTACATCTAACACAATTTCCCAACTCATATGGAAACGGGGTTTGTAGTTACATCACGTACATAAAACTTCAATGGAGTTGTTTGGATGTTTTTTAAGGGTTATGTAGGCAGAATTGTGTGGCTCCCAAAGGCTTTTTGTAAGCAAACTTTTAATCGCTTTTATTTAATATTTAAATAAAATATTTACGCAAAAAAACACCTGTCGCCATGTCTTTCAGAATGATTGTGAACAGTAGGCAAAACTTCCCCCCCAAAAATGCAGTTCCCTTTTAAAAGGGGTCATACTATGATTTTTTTCCACATTTAAAACACTTCCTTGCTGTCTACATAACATGTAATGGTGTTTTTTTTGGTCAAAATGTTGCATATATTATGTTTTACAGATGATCTTCAAGCTGCTTTTTGACTGTCTCTTCAGGATGCGCTGTTTTGTGGGCAGTCTTATTTATGTGGCTCCACTTTGACACAGGCTTCTCCCCGCCATCTTTGTTGTATTTTTTAGCGAACAAAAATAAAAAGCAGAAATGTTGATACCAATAATTTGTGATAATATGCTATAAACCTTTAACACAAAGCTGAACATTGTTTTTATTTAAATATAAACAATGCATGGTTTTACTTTTTAAAATATCAAAATGGCCCCTGCATGCTGTAAATTTTCAGTACATGGCCTTTGGTATAAAAGGTTTAGGCAGCGCTGCCCTAATCTAATGTATCTTATAAATACCTTTAATGGTATTTATAAGTACCATTAAAGGTGTTTGCAACTTGGTCAAAAATACAATTTTCAAACCAAAAAATACAAAAGTAAAAAACACACCACCGACTAGCTTGTTACCATTAAAAGTTTACCAGAACATACATATTTCTAATTGTCTATATTTTTTATAAATACTATTGAATAAAATATGCTTTTCGGCCAAGGAATGAGTCTTGCGTCTTGTCCACATGTACACACCCAAAGTGTGTGCACACAAAAACGGTCCAAGAGAAGCAATTTCCCGCCATGTTATTATGATAGGCTATACATTCATTCAATGGTTGCTAAACTAAGCCAAATCGCTGTCATTAACTGACAACACACAAAGCTATAGCTTGTGCATGTGTATTACAAAGGACGTTGTTTATGTCATTAAGTGGTAAAACGATATAATGCTTACAATACTTTGGAAAGTAATCACCCTACAGGTTCCAAACAACTACAGGTACTTTATTTCTCCAAGTTATAAGACTGACTGATTCTTCTCTGCATTTTGACTGTTTGTGCACTTATAAACATAAATGTACAGCAGGGCTTTCCAAACTTTTTTCACAGAGGGCCGCATACTGAAAAATGAAATGATGTGGAAGCCATTTTGATATTGTTCACTTTCGAAACTACAGTGTAGTGTACGGTATACTAATAAAGGGTACTAATAAAGTACTGCAATACAAATGGATTGAAATCGGTACTATACTGCCTTTAAAAAGTACCGGTACCATTCTTTTATCTGAATGTCGCTGCGCGGCGGTGACTACAGAGCCGAGGCGTATGACGTTGAGTGTGTCAAAACGCACACACAAAGTGCATACAAGCAATAACATCTTGGAGAGGAAGAATGGCAAAAAATGACAATTCTACTGGTAATAAAAAGCGTGCGTGAAGCGCAATATGAAAGTATTTGGGCTTCAAAACTAACAATAAAGGTGACGCGTTAAACAAGGAAGCAGAGAACTTCAAGTGTTGCTTTAAAATACGCCTTGCAAAATGTGGCGATTAGTATTACCACCTTTGCTTTAAACTTAGGTAAACATTTGCATGCTAAGCATTCAGATCGGCACAGGGAGTTAAGTAGTGACAGGTAATAATGTAGTCCTTACACCTGTCTTGCTGTTTTGTTCCGGTGTGTAAGAGAGCACAGGACAGACGTTACCTTCAGGGCCAATGTTTTTGTTGGGTTAACACACTTCACTTTATACGGCAATGGAGATGTGCACAACAGGGGAGTCTTGTGTCTTTCGGACCCGCACAAGTCCCGAAAAATTCAAATCAAACCATGAAAGCATGTTTTTTTCCAATTGGTGACGTCAGCGGATACATCCATTTATTGTGCGAGTCTGCAATTGCAGCTCGACGTAGTCGATAAGTTCATTCTTTTTCCTGTATGTGTTGTTGTGGGGCAGACTGGCTCCTACATCCACGTGCATCTTCCGCTGTTGCCATTTCTGATACAATGTTGCATATAGTTCTAACTTAGTAGACTCCTATGGAAGCGCTAAAAACTACAACATGGCTGACAGAAGACGACGTTGTCAAAGTGGAGGCAAGTAAATAAGACGGCCGAAAAAAAAAGTGCATCCTGATAAGACATTCAAAAAAAAGCTTGAAGACGGTCTGTAAAACTATATAGGCAAAATCTTGACCAAACAAAATGTTACATGTTATGTAGAGCACAAATAAGTGTTTTAAATGTAGAAAAAAAAATCATAATATGACCCCATTAGGAGTGCCCCAACGGAGAAGTGCTTTGCTCTAAGAGCTGTCTCTCAGCTAATTGTATATTTTGTTTTAATGAGAGATGTTGATTTGAAACAAGTGTTGTGAGTTAAGAGCTTTGTCACAGAACCAATTAAGCTGGTAAGTTGAGATACTACCACAGTAGTTCAATATATGGATGTTCTTAAAAGAAAAAAACAGCCTGCATTATCAGCTTTGTGTTTACGTCAACGTTGCAACTCTTTTCTCTAATATTACACTTGTTTGCTCTTGTATTCCACTTCTTATATATTTTCTTCAGTAATAGTATTTTTCAAATATGTTGCAGACTATTGAACCCCTGATTTAGAGCTCTAGGAAAACGTTCCACCTCCCTCACCAATTTGTAGAAGGCAGCAGCCCTGTTGACATAGAGACTCTCCAGCAGCTCATGAGGGATGATGAGTGCCTCAGCCTGGGCGTATCGGGCAACACTGATCCCTTCACTGTACTGCTGTGTTGACTGACGAGAGTCCCCGTCCCGAAAGCAAGCATTGCCCTCATCCAGCAGGTTACACACCAACTGGGTCAGAAACGCCTAAAAAAAACAAAAAAAAAAAAACAAGTGAGAATAAGCACATTATAAAACAAAAGTAACAAACTAATTCAGCAATTGCTTGTATGACTTCTTCCCGGGAGTGAAAACTAGAGGTGGTCAACCACTGCTATTGTAAAGCAAGCAACGCACAAACTATCTGAGTACAAAAGAGGCATAAAACTTCCTGCATAAAGCAAATTAAAAAAAAAATAAAACTAGGCAATTAAATAGATCCCTGTGCTTTATTAAAAAAAAATTTGTCAAGTTATATTAAGGATTATACTTTGGTCGCGTTTCCAGACATATCGAACTATTGTGCCACAGATGCCGTTCTACACAACAAAACAGATGAAAACTTGGAAAAGCATGGAGGTCTACAACGTATTTGTGTGTGCCTGGGTCAAGTACATTGGTATCAAGACTCTCCCGGATCAATATGCATCGCCCTTGCTCGTGTAAGGTTGTATTTCATGATTTAACTTCGCGTCTACAGTCATGTCTGTTGTTGTTGCAGGCGCTGTTTATGAGTAGCGTTTTTTTCCCCCTTTTTATCAAAATATAACTAGAAATTTTATTAGCTAGGTGCACATGAACACATTTAATCAGGGTAAAAGCCTAACGGGAATACAAATGCTTCATGTAAACATGCCATTTAGAATATTCTGACCCGATCACACACGTTCGAATCAAATTTTTAATTTCGGTCAAAACCATTTATGCCAATATTCATTCGGACAGTAGCACATGAAAACATATCTTACATAATTCGGGTTGGAATCATCCATACAGCGCATGTCTTTGATGTCAGTTATAACTTGGTGGTAGAGGGGGGACTAAATTCAATAGTTTCGGAGTGAAGGGAGCGTCTTGCTGCTGTCATTCAACATGTACAGAATTGTATAAAACAAAAACAAAAGTATGGTCTGGAGTGTCATGTGTCGCTGTAACAATAAAAAATGGGATCCAGTTGTTATGTTAACGAGCTGTTTTATTCATGACATTACAGCTACTCCAAGTGCTAACTGCTTGCCTCAGACAAACAAAACGTCGAAATATGAAGACGTGCGGCAACTAATACATATCCCAACATAAATGGCACAGAACAGCTACATTTTGAAAAGAGAGTGTATTTTGTGCAGTGTTTCCTATACATTAATTTACTTTTGGTGGGCTGCCTCAAGATAGATTGCACATCCTTTGTCATTGCACTTATAAAATACAACAAAATTACATTTTTAGCTCAGACCCATTCATGAGAATTGATTGATTGATTGATACTTTTTTTTATTAATTTACCACTAAACGGTAACACCCAAATAAGTTTTTCAACTTGTTTAAGTCGGGGTCCACGTTAATCAATTCATGGGACAAATATATACTATCAGCATAATACAGTCATCACACAAGTTCTGTTCTTATGTTCTTAAACTGTTTGACTATTTGCTCACGCAGTTGTGGACAAAGGGGTGTACCTCGCCCCATCCTTTCTTGTAAAAGACTGAGCATTTTTGGGGAAGTTGTTTTTATACCCAATCATGGCACCCACCTGTTCCCAATTAGCCTGCACACCTGTTGGATGTTTCAAATAAGTGTTTGATGAGCATTCTTCAACTTTATCAGTATTTATTGCCACCTTTACCAACTTCTTTGTCACGTGTTGCTGACATCAAATTCTAAAGTTAATGATTATTTGCAAAAAAAAAAAAAATGTTTATCAGTTTGAACATCAAGTATGTTGTCTTTGTAGCATATTCAACTGAATATGAGTTAAAAATGATTTGTAAATCATTGTATTCCGTTTATATTTACATCTAACACAACTTCCCAACTCATATGGAAACGGGGTTTGTATAAATGCTGTTAAATGCAACTTTGATGTATCAAGCTACTTTAGCCGTGTAGCTTGTAATGTAGTTTTCTAAAATGTTCTGGGGATAGCTTCCCCTGTAGCTTAGCTACATTTAATCAAGTGTAACTTGTAGCTTAACTTACTACATTTTCCCGGTAGCTTGCCCATCACTGATTAAAACATTTGTCTTTTATTGACTTGTTCCTACAACTAACAACATGTTTCTTCCGTGTTGAAAGAGCGTGAGAGATAGAGGCTCCAGCTCTGCTCCCCTCTGTGCATGGCGCAGGAGGGAGGGATCCACACAGCGTGATCAGTGACACTTCCGCATCAATCACTTGTCCATTTGGTTATGGTTTAAGCTTATTTCATTATATCAACAAATACAGATGGGCGAAAAGTTTACTCCAACCAAATTTGGATGGATTTATTTCAGCAGTAAAATAATAATCAAAGGGTTAAAATCTGTAGTCCCATGTGTGCTACTTTTCCTTTTTCCAATACTTGAACAACCTATTTTTAGTCGCAAATGCAACTAAAATACACATGATGCACAACCCTGATTATTGCCCATTCTCTTAATTTCTCTGGCCAAATTCACAAGTAAATATGCAAGCCTTTGTTAGTTTTGGTTATGTTCATGTCATGCAGCGAATGTGAGGGGCGTTAAGATAAGCAGATTCCTTTGTAGCAATATGATGTGTGTGACTAGTGTATAGTAACATAAATATTCAAACCTCATAATTGCCTGGCTCTGGGAAAGGCAGTGAGGACCTGTGAACACACAATATAGTTACTGAAATCAACAATGGCCTCAAAGACTTTAACTTTAGGTAGAATTTGGCTTACTGGATAAAACTCATGGCTTTCTGGATTTCCTCTCTCCGCCTTAATCGATCAGAGTCCATTGCCTGACGACAGAAACAGATTAATGATGGGAAACTTGATTCCTTTTACTGACTCAAGTTCTTATGAGTCACTCACTGAAGTAATACAGATACTTGATTCATCCGCCACAAAGAGCAAGCACAGAAAGTCAGGTACTCTAATCACTCGAGCTTAAGGCTGCAACAATTAATCAATTACTTTGATTAGAAAAAAAGCTTTGATTTATATTCTGTTGTTTCGATCAATCGTTTGAGTGCAACTTAAAAAAAAATTAATATCTAGACAGTATGGCGTGCCTGGAATTGTCAATATGCATGCATAGTTTCTGTACTAATACAGCCACATGAGAACCGGTGCATGGGTGCCGTGGTCTGATTGAAAGCAAACAGCAAAGTTTAAAAAAAAAAATATATAAAAAAAAAAAAAATATATATATATATATATATATATATATATATATATAAATGCACAAATGTTAATAGTACAATTTCAATGTTGATAATATGCATTTAAATAGAAAAAATAATGAAAAAAAGTTATTTCAACTATTTTATCTACACTATGCATTGACGATATAAAGTGTCTTTTTACGGTTAACTCGATTACTCAACCAAACAAATCAACAAATGACTTAATTAGTAAGTAAACAATAGCTGCAGCCCTACTCAAGTCACCTGTCACAGAGCGCATGAACAGAAATTCCCAAATGCACAAGTTGCACTTGCAAGCCCGCTCGTGGACGACGGTTGTAAATTTGGTAAATGATTATAAGTTTGACTCTTGAGCGTGAAGAGCATAGCATCAATTTATATGACCCAATCCATGACCCAATCCAAACACTCTAACTCTCATGGTACAAATAAACTATATCCAACACAGAAAGTTAATAAATGTGGTCTCAAATAACAACATTCTCACTGAACTTTGTGGACAGTATAAAAAATGTCTAAGCAGTATACACAATTAAAAATTACACCCATGTAAATCCACTATCAAACCTGATGAGTAATATGCAAAACACTCTCTCCACACTTCGACAAGTTTGATGCATTGTAGCTGCTTGATCTTTCTAAATGATTACAAAACTTTGAGGAGGCTTTCACGGAACTAAACAAATGAGTGGTTCACATACTTGCGGAGGGGGGTATTAAAAATTATGTTAACGGTTTCCCCTAAATTGCCAAAATACCTGTGGAGATGGGGGGCGTTGCCGTCCTCATGACGGAATCGCACAATGTGCAAAATCTGCTATTATGATGTGTTTTTTTATTTTTTTATTAGTTAGTAGTTAGTGTTAGACCCGCTCGACATCCATTGCTTTCGGTCCCCTAGAGGGGGGGGGGGGGGGGGGGGTTGCCCACATATGCGGTCCTCTCCAAGGTTTCTCATAGTCATCATTGTCACTGTCACCGACGTCCCACTGGGGTCAGTTTTTCCTTGCCCTTATGTGGGCTCTACCGAGGATGTTGTTGTGATTTGTACAACCCTTTAAGACAGTGGTCCCCAACCACCAGGCCGTGACCTGATTGGTACTGGGCCGCAGAAGAATTTTTTATAAAAAAAAAATAAAAATATTTTAAAAAAATTTTTTCTTTATTAAATCAACATAACAAACACAATATACACTTACGAATAGTGCACCAGCCACAAAAAACTCCCTTTTTCATGACAAAAATGTCCCTTTTTCATGACGAAGAAGAAAAAAAAAAAGGTTGGGGACCACTGCTTTAAGACACTTGTGATTTAGGGCTATATAAATAAACATTGATTTGTTGATTGATAGTATTAACATCCATCCATTTTCTACCGCTTACTATAACATATATTTTTATATCGTTTTGATACACAAACACACACACACACACTATATACGGTGCCCTCTAAAAGTATTGGAACAATGAGTCCAATTTGTTTATTTTATTTGTAGACTGAAAACATGTGGGGTTGACATCAAAAGATGATATGGAACAAGAGAACAACATTTCAGCTTTTCATTTCCAGGTATTTACATCTGGATCTGATACACAACTTTTTTTTTTTAAACCTACCCATTTTTCATGAGCGCAAAAGTATTGGAACATGTGAATGACAGGCGTGTTTTGTTGCCCAGGTGTCTCTAAATTACATTGATTATTTAAACAATAAATAGCACAGAATGTATGAGCTCAGTTTTAGATTGGGTAGGATATGTTTTGACTGTGGAGACTAGACTGCATTTAGAGGTGGAACAAACATGAAAACAAGAGAGCTGTCTATGGGTGAAAAAGAAGCAATCGTGAATCTGAGAAAAGATGGACAAGCAATCACAGCCATTGCAGAAACATTGGCCATAGCCAGTACAACCATTTCGAATGTCCTGAAGAAGAAAAAAAACACTGGCGTACTAAGCAACAGACGTGAAACAGGTAGACCAAGGAAAACATCAGGAGTTGATGACAGAAACATTGTGAGAGCTAAAAAGAACAACTGTTAGTGACATTAGCAACGACCTCCAGAGGGCAGGAGTGAAGGTATCACAATGTAACGTTGGCAGAAGACTTTATGAACAGAAGTACAGAGGCTACACCAGAATATGCAAACCACTCATTAGCAAGAACAACAGGAAGGCCAGGCTGGAATTTGCCAAAAGTTACAGAGATGACCCTCAAAAATTCTGGGAAAAAGTTTTATGGGACTGATGAGACAAAGATTAACTTCTTTCAAAGTGATGGAAAGGCAAACGTTTGGAGAAAGAAAGGATCAACTCAGGATCCCAAACATACAAACTTATCTGATAAACAATGTCATGGCTTGGGCTTTCATGGCTTCTTCTGGGACGTCATCTTCATTGATGATGCAACACATGATGGCAGCAGCAAAATGAACTCAGAATTACACAAAAATATTTAGTTTGCTAATTTAAAGAAAGATACAACCAAACTGATTCATCATTCAGCTAGACAACGACCAAAACAACGAAGGAGTTCATTGGGGCAAGAAGTGGAAGGTTTTACTGGCCCAGTCAGTCTCCAGACTTAAACTGAGTAGAGCATGCATTTTACCTGCTAAAGAGGAGACTGAAGGAGAGGAAACTGAAAGGGGGTGCGGTGAACCCCTGGAAAAGCATCACAAAGAAGAATGCAAAAGTTTGGTGATGTCAATGGCTCACAGGCTTGATGCTGTTATTGAAAGCAAAGGATTTGTAACTAAATATTAAGTCTCATTCGCTTTAATTTATTCTAAATTTATATGTTCCAATAGTTTTGCTCACCTAAAAATGTTGTGTTCCATTACAAATAATGCTATCTTCTAAGTTGTGTATCAGATCCAGATGTAAATACCTGGAAATAAAAGCTGAAATGTTGAAGTTGATCTCTTGTCTCATATTTATCTTTTGATGTCAAACCCAAATGTTTTCAGTCTACAACAAAAATAATGGAACTGGCCTCACTGTTCCATAACTTTTGGAGGGCACTGTATATGTATGTATGAATATATATATATATGTATGTATGAATATATATATATATATATATATATATATATATATATATATATATATATATATATACAGTCAAGAAAATAATTATTTGAACCCTGCTATTTTGCAAGTTCTCCCACTTAGAAATCATGGAGGGGTCTGAAATTTTTGCGGTAGGTGCATGTCCACTGTATGACAAATAACTTAAAAAGAAAAATCCACAAATCACAATCTATGATTTTTTAACAATTTATTCGTGTGATACATCTGAAAATAAGTATTTGAACACCTGTCTATCAGCCTAAATTCTGACCCTCAAAGACCTGTTAGTCCGCCTTTAAAAGTCCTCCTCCACGCCACTGTATTATCCTGAATCAGATGCACCTGTGTGAGGTTGTTAGCTGCATAAAGACACCTGGCCACCCCATACAATCAGTAAGACCCAAACAATCAGCATGGCTAAGAGCAAAGAGCTGTCCAAAGACACCAGAGACAAAATTGTACAACTCCACAAGGATGGAAAGGGCTACGGAGAAATTGCCAAGCAGCTTGGTGAAAAAACGTCCACTGTTGGAGCAATCTTTAGAAAATGGAAAAAGCTAAACATGACGGTCAATCTCAAATCGGAGTGGAGCCCCATGCAAGATATCACCTTGTGGGGTCTCAATGATGCTAAGAAAGGTGAGGAATCAGCGCAGGACTTGGTCAATGACCTGAAAAGAGCCGGGACCACTGTTTCCATGGTCACTGTTGGTAATACACTAAGATGTCATGGTTTGAAATCATGCATAGCACGGAAGGTTCCCCTGCTTAAACCAGCACATGTTAAAGCCCGTCTTAAGTTTGCCGACGATCATTTGGATGATCCAGAGGAGTCATGGGAGAAAGTTTTGTGGACAGATGAGAACAAAACTGACCTTTTTGATCATAATTCCACTATGCGTGTTTGGAGGAAGAAGAATGTTGCGTACCATGCCAAGAACACCAGCCCTACTGTGAAGCATGGGGGTGGTAGCATCATGCTTTGGGGGTGTTTTTCTGCTCATGGGACAGGACGACTGTACTGTATTAAGGAGAGGATGACTGCAGCCATGTATTGTGAGATTTTGGCCAAAAACCTCCTTCCCTCAGTCAGATCATTGAAAATGAGTCGTGGCTGGATCTTCCAACATGACAATGACCCAAAGCACACAGCCAGGAAAACCAAGAAGTGGCTTCCTAAGAACCATATCAAGGTTCTGGAGTGGCCTAGCCAGTCTCCAGACCTAAATCCAAATGAAAATCTTTGGAGGGAGCTGAAAGTCTGTGTTACTCAGCGACAGCCCAGAAACCTGACTGATCTAGAGAAGATCTGTGTGGAGGAGTGGGCCAAAATCCCTCCTGCAGTCTGTGCAAACCTGGTGAGGAACTACAGGAAACGTTTAACCTCTGTAATTGCAAACAAAGGCTATGCTACCAAATATTAATGTTGGTGTTCAAATACTTATTTTCAGCTTTACCACACAAATAAATTGTTAAAAAAATCAGATTGTGATTTCTGGATTTTTCTTTTTAGGTTATCTCTCATACAGTGGACATGCACCTACCGTGAAAATTTCAGACTCCTACATGATTTCTAAGTGGGAGAACTAGCAAAATAGCAGGGTGTTCAAATACTTATTTTCTTCACTGTATATATTAGGGCTGCGAATCTTTGGGTGTCCCACGATTCGATTCAATATCGATTCTTGGAGTCGTGATTCGAGTATATATCGATTTTTTCGATTCAACGCGATTCTTGATTCAAAAACGATATTTTTCCGATTCAAAACAATTCTATATTCATTCAATACATAGGATTTCAGCAGGATCTACCCCAGTCTGCTGACATGCTAGCAGAGTAGTAGATTTTTTTTTTAAATCTTTTATAATTGTGAAGGACAATGTTTTATCAACTGATCGCAATAATGTAAATTTGTTTTAATTATTAAACGAACCAAAAATATGACTTATTTTATCTTTGTGAAAACATTGGGCACAGTGTGTTGTCAAGCTTATGAGATGCGATGCAATAGTAAGCCATTGTGACACTATTGTTCTTTTTTTTATTTTTTATAAATGTCTAATAATGCCAATGAGGGATTTTGAATCACTGCTATGCTGAAATTATAAGTAATATTGATACTGTTGTTGATAATATTCATTTTTGTTTCACAACTTTTGTTTTGGTCTGTGTCGTGTTTGTGTCTCCTCTTAATTGCAGTTCTGAGTGTTGCTGGGTCAGGTTTGGTTTAGGAATTGGATTGCATTGTTATGGTATTGCTGTGTATTGGTTTGTTGGATTGATAAAAAGAATTTTAAAAAAATCTTTTTAAAAAAATATTTTTTTTAAAATGAGAATCAATTCTGAATCGCACAACGTGAGAATTGCGATTCGTATTCGAATCGATTTTCCCCCACACCCCTAGTGTATATATATATATATATATATATATATATATATATATATAAATATAAATAGGGGTGTAACAGTACGTGTATTTGTATTGAACCGTTTTAGTACGGGGGTTTCGGTACAAGGGTGTACCGAACGAGTTTCTAAGCTAAAGTCTTAACAAGCTGCTTTGCTTTTTCTGCCTCTGTCTCTGCACCCAGCATTGTCCCACCCACACAACCATCTGATTGGTTACATGTGTAACGGTAACAGCCAATCAGCAGTGCGTATTCAGAGCGCATGTAGTAAATGCTTCCGCGTCGAGCAGATTAGGTGTTTAGCAGGTGAGCATAAGGCAGCGTACTCTTCCCAAACGATAATGAACACCTCCCGTCAACTACTACTAACGTCACTATGAGCCTGTTTACCTTCTAGATACTTAAACTGCAGCTCAGCTTGCTCACAGTTCTGGCTTGAGGTGAATGCTAATTAGCTTTTAGCGTAACGTTAGCTCATTTTGCGGTGTGTGTGTGTGTGTGTGTTTTATGGACAGAAAAGCTTTGAATGGCAGGGTCCCTGCTATCTCATGTTGATAAAAATACAACGTTTACAAAATAAAAATCAACTACAGGCTTCCCAAATGCTGTGATAAATTAAGCATGATGAGTTGACTTGAAACGGTTTAATGTTGCACTTTTTATATGTAGAAGAAAAGGGTTGTCATTTTATTTAATCTGAGCAACAATTTGAGGCAGTTTAATGTTGATTAAAGGCCTACTGAAACCCACTACTACCGACCAAGCAGTCTGATAGTTTATATATCAATAATGAAATCTTACCATTGCAACACATGCCAATACGGCCGGGTTAGTTTACTAAAGTGCAATTTTTAAATTTCGCTGCAAAAAATCCTGCTGAAAACGTCTCGGTATGATGACGCCTGCGCGTGACGTCACGGATTGTAGAGGACATTTTGTGCCAGCATCGTGCCCAGCTATTAAGTCATCTGTTTTCATCGCAAAATTCCACAATATTCTGGACAACTGTGTTGGTTAATCTTTTGCAATTTGTTCAATGAACAATGGAGACATCAAAGAACAAAGCTGTAGGTGGGAAGCGGTGTATTGCGGCCGGCTTTAGCAACACAAACACAGCCGGTGTTTCATTGTTTACATTCCCGAAAGATGAAAGTCAAGCTTTACTATGGAACAGAGATGTCAAGCGAACACGGTTGGATTGGACCACACACACACAAAGTACACAGTGTATTATGCAGCGATCATTTTTACCATTCTGTATTCTGAGGGCGATCTATGTTGTGTTCTACTCCAGCATCAATATCAGCAGCATCCTCCTGACCGTCACCGTCAGCGTCAGGTTCAAAGCGGTATGGCTCTATCCCTTGTTGCGGTTGGGCCTGGCCGAGTGGTCCTGCCACCCCAACTGCTCCTCTCACAGCATCTTCCCTATCTGAATAGCTCCCACTGCCCTGTGGTCTTTTTTTTCTTTCTAGTCCTTCACTCTCACTTTCCTCATCCACAAATCTTTCATCCTCGCTCAAATTAATGGGGGAATCATCACTTTCTCGGTCCGGATCGCTCTCGCTGCTGGTGGTCATGATTGTAAACAATGTTTGATCCAAATTCTCAGTGGCCTAGTGGTTAGTGTGTCCGCCCTGAAATCGGTGGGTTGTGAGTTCAAACCCCGGCCGAGTCATACCAAAGACTATAAAAAAATGGGACCCATTGCCTCCCTACTTGGCACTCAGCATCAAGGGTTGGAATTAGGGGTTAAATCACCATTAATGATTCCCAGGCGCGGCACCGCTGCTGCCCACTGCTCCCCTCACTTCCCAAGGGGGATCAAGGGGATGGGTCAAATGCAGAGGACAAATTTTACCACACCTAGTGTGTGTGTGACAATCATTGGTACTTTAACTTAACTTTAACTTCAGATGTGAGTAGCTCCACAACCAGTGACGTCACGCGCATATCGTCTGCTACTTTCGGTACAGGCAAGGATTTTATATCAGCACCAAAAGTTGCAAACTTTATCGTCGATGTTCTCTACTAAATCCTTTCAGCAAAAATATGGCAATATCGCGAAATGATCAAGTATGACACATAGAATGGAATCGCTTTCCCCGTTTAAATAAGAAAATCACATTTCAGTAGGCCTTTAACGTGGGCAAAATTATTATAGTGTTCCCAATGTTAAAAGGATAAAGCCATTGTTTACACATTTGGTAAATAACTAACCAAAACATTTATATTTTGTTGTTTTCTTAAAGTACCGAAAATAAACCGAACCATGACCTCTAAACCGAGGTACGTACCGAACCGAAATTGTTGTGTACCGTCACACCCCTAATATATATATATATATATATATATATATATATATATATATATATATATATATATATATATATATATATATTTATATATATATATATATGTACATACATACAAACCCGGGGTCCATATGAGTTGGGAAATTGTGTTAGATGTAAATATAAACGGAATACAATGATTCGCAAATCCTTTTCAACCCATATTCAGTTGCATATGCTAAAAAGACAAGATATTTTATGTTCAAACTGATAAACATTTTTTTTTGTAAATAATCATTAACTTTAGAATTTGATGCCAGCAACACGTGACAAAAAAGTTGGGAAAGGTGGCAATAAATACTGATAAAGTTGAGGAATGCTCATCAAAAATTTGGAACATCCCACAAGTGTGCAGGCTAATTGGGAACAGGTGGGTGCCATGATTGGGTATAAAATCAGCTTCCCAAAAAATGCTCAGTCTTTCACAAGAAAGGATGGGGCGAGGTACACCCCTTTGTCCACAACTGCGTGAGCAAATAGTCAAACAGTTAAGAACGTTTCTCAAAGTGCAATTGCAAGAAATTTAGGGATTTCATCATTAGAAACCAACATTGGATGACGGTCACCTTCCATCCCTCAGACGGCACTGTATCAAAAACCTACATCAATCTCTAAAAGGATATCACCACATGGGCTCAGGAACACTTCAAAAAACCACTGTCACTAAATACAGTTCGCTACATCTCTAAGTGCAAGTTGAAGCTCTACTATGCAAAGCGAAAACTATTTATCAACAACATCCAGAAACACCACCGGCTTCTCTGGGCCCAAGATCACCTAAGATGGACTGATGCAAAGTGGAAAAGTGTTCTGTGGTCTGACGAGTCCACATTTCAAATTGTTTTTTGGAAATATTCGACATTGTGTCATCCGGACCAAAGGGGAAGTGAACCATCCAGACTGCTATCGACGCAAAGTTCAAAAGCCAGCATCTGTGATGGTATGGGGGTGCATTAGTGCCCAGGGCATGGGTAACTTACACATCTGTGAAGGCACCATTAATGCTGAAAGGTACATACAGGTTTTGGAACAACATATGCTGCCATCTAAGCGCCATCTTTTTCATGGACGCCCCTGCTTTTTTCAGCAAGACAATGCCAAGCCACATTCAGCACTTGTTACAACAGCGTGGCTTCGTAAAAAAAAAAAACAGTGCGGATACTGTGCAGTCCAGACCTGTCTTCCATCGAAAATGTGTGGCGCATTATGAAGCGTAAAATACGACAGCTGAGACGTTGAACTGTTGAACGACTGAAGCTCTACATAAAACAAGAATGGGAAAGAATTCCACTTTCAAAGCTTCAACAATTAGTTTCCTCAGTTCCCAAATGTTTGAGTGTTGTTCAAAGAAAAGGTGATGTAACAGTGGTGAACATGCCCTTTGCCAACTACTTTGGCACTTGTTGCAGCCATGAAATTCTAAGTTGATTATTATTTCCCAAAAAAAATAAAGTTTATGAGTTTGAACATTAAATATCTTGTCTTTGTAGTGCATTCAATTGAATAAGGGTTGAAAAGGATTTGCAAATCATTGTATTTTGTTTATATTTACATCTAACACCATTTCCCAAATCATATGGAAACAGGGTTTGTACATACATACATACATACATACATACATACATATATACATATACATATATACATATATATCTATATACATATATATATATAGATATATATACATACATACAGACCGTATTTTTCGGAATATAAGTCCGTTTTTTTCATAGTTTGGTGCGACGTATACTCCGGAGCGACTTACAGTTGTGATCAAAATTATTCAACCCCCACACAATTTTGGTGTTTTAGCAAGTTGGACATTTATTCCTTATTTTTTTTATAGTCATATCAAATAAAGATGTGTCAAATAGACAAATGCAACTTAAATTGTAACACTGTATTTTACAAAATACCAAAAAAGGACATTTTTCTTGATATCTCATTGACAAAATTATTCAACCCCCTAGTTACATGCATCTTTAGTATTTAGTAGAACACCCTTTGGCAGTAGTTACATCCTTCAAACGTGATACATAACCGGACACAAGCTTCTTGCAACGATCTACAGGTATTTTAGCCCATTCTTCTTGGGCAAAGGCCTCCAGTTCATTCATATTCTTTGGGCTTGCGTGCTGCAACTGCCTTCTTCAAGTCCCACCACAGGTTTTCTATAGGATTTAGGTCTGGCGACTGTGAAGGCCACTCCAGAGTCTTCCAGCCCTTCTTCTGCAACCACTCTGATGTTGATTTGGAGGTATGCTTGGGATCGTTGTCCTGTTGGAAGGTCCAACGTCTCCCAAGCCTCAGCTTCGTCACTGACTTCATGACATTTGCAGCTAATATATCCTGCTAGGAAATACAATTCATAATGCCTTGAACGCGCTGGAGATTCCCGGAACCTGAGGCAGAGAAACAGCCCCAGAGCATGATTGACCCCCCCACCATGCTTAACAGTAGGCAAAGTGTTCTTCTCTTTGTAAGCTTCATTTTTTTCTCCTCCAGACATACTGTTGATTCATAGGCCCAAAGAGTTCCACTTTTGTCTCATCACTCCATAGAACAGTTTCCCAAAACCTTTGGGGTTTGTCCAGATGATTTTTGGCATACTGGAGTCTATTTTTCTTGTGCCTGGTAGTCAGAAGTGGGGTGCGCCTGGGAGTTCTGGCATGGAGGCCTTCATCTCATAGTGTGTGCCTTATTGTCTGGGACGAAACCTGAGTTCCCCCCTCTGCAATGTCCTGTTGTAGTTCCTCAGCTTTTACCCGGTGGGTTTTCACCACTGTACGCTTCAAATACCGGACAGCAGTTCCACACAGCATCCTCTTTCTACCACGCCCAGGTAGTGTTTCCAATGTGACTTTAGCTTTAAACTTGCGAATTATGCTCGCAACTGTGTCTCCTGGAATGTGTAATGTATTTGCTATTTTCTTATATCCATATCCTTTCTTATGAAGAGAAAATACCTCCTCTCTTGACTTCTTTGACCACTCCCTGGACTTCACCATGTTGCAAATACACCATTGACCATTGACAAGAAGCTGCACAGTCTTTTTCAATCAGTTTAATTGTTGCTCGTTATTGTTCTAATCACATCTACAGGTGTTTTCAACATCTGATTGAAAAGACCTTATTCAAATTCTGTTTTTAAGAGTTATGATCTTCAAGGGGTTGAATAATTTTGTCAATGAGATATTAAAAGAAATGACACTGTTTGGTATGTTACAAAATATAATGTTGTAATTCAAGTTGCATTTGTATATTTAATGCATCTTTATTTGATATGACTATAAACAAAATACGGAATAATTGTCCTACTTGCTAAAACACCAAAATTATGTGGGGATTGAATAATTTTGATCACAACTGTATGTGTGAAATTATTAACATATTATGGGTTGTACTTGTATAGCGCTTTTCTACCTTCAAGGTACTCAAAGCGCTTTGACACTACTTCCACATTTACCCATTCACACACACATTCACACACTGATGGAGGGAGCTGCCATGCAAGGCGCCAACCAGCACCCATCAGGAGCAAGGGTGAAGTGTCTTGCTCAGGGACACAACGGAAGTGACGAGGTTGGCACTAGGTGGGGATTGAACCAAGGACCCTCGGGTCCTTGGTTCTCATTCACGTATGAGACTAGCCGGATGTCAGCAATCGTCACACACACGTCAATCAATGAAAATTTGGCGCAGGCGGGTCATGGCAGAAGTGCATTGTGGGAAAGAAGACGTTACCTGCTATGATACATTGGCGGTAACTGATAAAAACAAAGGACTGAACAAAAATGGCACCGAAAAGGAAAGCATATACTGCAGGTTACAACCTGGAAGTAGTGAAATACGCAGCAGGAAACGGCAATCGAGCAGCTGAAAGAAAGTTTGGAGTAAACGAGAAACTTGTAAGGGACTGGCGAAAAGCGGAGACTACTATTACTGAAATGAAGAAAACTAAAAAAGCTAATCGCGGGCAAAAAGCTAGGTGGCCACAGCTCGAGGATTCAGAAAGGCTGGAATAATTGGAACTGCACCTGACGATGACTCTGATGTAAGCGACGTACCGA